>NC_143437.1:3141500-3477000 GCF_987193195.1 Phasianus colchicus | reverse complement strand
TACCCAAAACTCATTAATTTAAATGGTAGTAAAAGCAACAAATTTCGATCCACACACATTAATCATTCTATTAGAATCTGAGTTTTAAGAAGATTTAAGTCTTTATGAGATACAGTTTTAATGGAGCATCTTAGGCTCCAATATATTGTTATTTCACATTAATAATCCTGTCTACAAAGTGTGAACTGATTTGTTTTCACGTGTATTTCCTACAACATGAAATTTCTCCATTGTTCCAAGGTGTAAATGCTATCAGGTAATGGCTCTCAAGACTCAATTAAAATGGAAAGCATTACAGGTCTGTACAAAGCTCAGCACTGCCAAGAAGTAACGAAGATCTGATTCTCCATCTTGTTTTGAGCT
Source organism: Phasianus colchicus (assembly GCF_987193195.1). Classification (NCBI taxonomy): domain Eukaryota; kingdom Metazoa; phylum Chordata; class Aves; order Galliformes; family Phasianidae; genus Phasianus; species Phasianus colchicus. The sequence goes on along the minus strand of NC_143437.1, from coordinate 3,476,637 downwards.
GCATAAGTACTCAATCCTTCAATTGCTTTATGGGAGGAGGACAAAGTGAGCTCAGGGATTGCCACATCTACATCTCTGAGTTAACAGCTCCCTACTCCACAGAGTAATTTCCCATGGAAAAATGAAGAAGCTTCAATACTAAAGGAAAAACTCAGCAGTAGGGGTTTGAAGAACACCTCAGATGACAGCACTTAGAGTCAGGCTTTTCTGTTTTATTCTTTTTTCCTCTACAGCAATGACATTTGCGTTATGAAGTAAGAGTCATTTTATTACCTGTTGAATACTAGAGATGTGTACTACCTAAAAGCCTAAAAAGAAATGAGTCATGATCTCAAAGAATTTATCATTCAATTTTCAAGTCTTCTTTACAGTTACAGCATTGAGCTGACTAGCTCTGCTCGTCTTTTGTATGAGACAAGCATACAGAAAAGTAAAAGACTACTTTCCAATAACTCATCCTCACTGAAAAGAATCTAGCTGATTAAGAGCCCTCTGGATTGAAGTGTGTTTCCAGAAGACAGAGACGTGTCAATAAGGCCTTCTGACAGCACAAGAACTAGACTGCAGTTATGTTGTACAGGAGTCAGAGAGCCAAGCTCCCCCAAGGAGCCTTCAACAACACACCTGCCTGCTACTCACAGTTTAACTCTGCCAGCTCAAGAGCTGAGGAGAAAGGCCAGGAAAAACCTGCACATTTAATGAAATAGTTACAGTCCAATGGAGTTATGAATAATTCCAGAACATAAGATGTGTACTTACTTTCTTTGGAAAATCATACACATGGGTGATCTGCATCTGAAGGTTGGGCACTCTTGAGCATCCGGACTGTAGCCTTCTTTAAGTAACATTTCCAAGCATTCTTTATTTCCACCATATATTGCTGAATACACGGGGCTCACTTTGTTTTTTTCTTTGTCACAAATCCGACTGGTAATTGGTATTAGCAACTCTAATATACTGCAAGAATTTTAAAACAATATTTCTTTGTGTGACCCTACACAATCATGAAGCTTCAAACTTACACTTATTTTTTTCATCATCATTAAACAACCCCAAAAGAAAACCCCAACTGTTTCTTCATTACTCAGTTTGCTTTAAAGAAGAACCACTATCATTTCAGACACAGACCTGTAACAGTGTGCTTCAGCAGACTTCAGAGCCTCTAACAAATTGTGCCCTGTTATTTGAGGAAGGCTGGCAGTGCACTTTAATTTGAAGGAGAGATATTTCCTATTATCCAACAATCCTTTTTACAGAAACAGAGTTCCTCTGGCAGAAGCCAGACTCCTATGAAACCTGAAAGCCATCTGAATGCATGAGTTGCGTATAAAATTAATATTTACTTCTGTTCTACAGTAATCATAGAGATACTGAAGCAGAAAAATCATTCAATTTTTTCCTTCACACCTGTGGCCCAAATCCTTCCTAGCTAATGAGGATCACTGGGAAAATCCTTTGTCATGAGAATTTATTTCCTGCTCAGAGATTGCCAGTTCTGCTGCGAAAGCTATGAAGGCAGCATTTGATTTAAAGATATTTCTAGCATTGACAATTTTGCCAAGCCATCCTCTGTTCCTGAGAAAATGAAGAAAAATCAACTCAACATCTACCAGTCTCCCCTCCTCATCAGTTTGAGAAAAGGCACCAGTTTGACACACACACTCCAGTCACAGCTCAGTTGAAGAACACCTGTTATCAATGGTTAAGACTGAGCATCTACTAATAATCCAGCAGTTAGTATCATCATTAACAGATTTAAGTCATACATATGCAAAGCATGGGGGTTCCTGACAGATGCTTTTCACAGTGTCTTTATGCCAAGAACTTCTTAACACCCTGGATGGAAAAGTGACTTCATTTGTTATTTGCATACAATTATTTCTGCTACTTCACAGATGCAATGGTAATCCTAATTAAGAGCTGTACAAGTATATATCATGTATATGAGCTGTACATGTATAAATCATATGCTACTGTTATTTACAAAGTAATGTGGCTACTAAGTGAATTAGTATCTGATTCAGCACAGTGTAAAACCTTCTAAACACATCCAGTTACAGACTGACCCAAATTAGATGCTGGTTCTTCACTGGTTCAAAATGGTCCTTCACTTTACTGGGACTGCTAACATGTTTAAAATATGAAAGGAATAAGAAATTCTAAGCTACAGATCAGCTTGAAAACTCATTTTCCTTTCTCCTAGAGCTGAACATCCTCTTTGTTGGCTAGCTTTTATTACCAGAACGCTTTCCCTGAATGAACCTTTAACCACCTACTTTTTATGGCCCATCTCAGCTGCTGCGTGAATTGGCAACTGCCAGTTATCCTCATTGCAGTAGAGATTTGGATCTGCCCCTTCTGACAATAACAGCTCCACACACTTGGCATGGCCCTCCTGTGCAGCAATCAGGAGTGGAGTGGCTCTGTCTTTGGCCTGGCAGTTGACGTCTGCACCTGACAAAAAGACTTCAGGTTACTTGGTGTAAAACAAACAATGAATTAACATTAACAAGTAACTGGTTTTCAGGGAGTGACTTTACAACACAAGTCTTTTCCACAGCAATTAGGAAACGTTCACTAGCTTGCTGCTAACTTTTGAAGCAGTCAGTACATTAACTTCCCCAAATGATAACAAAAGTGCTGGAGGAAAGGCAATGGCCAAGACAATTGTTTGATTGCAATTAATTAAGTTGTTCTCCCCTACTATTGGTAGCTCTGTTAGCATGCTTCCTCTGATTAGGTCAAGGCACCCTCTGCTTTAATAGATAGGCAGTTAATTCTGGTTGTAAGGATACAGGCACTTAGATACGTGACACTTGCAGACTGTGTGGATGAAACCACTGCTGTCACTTTATCACTAGAGGGAGGACTCTTCACTTAGCCTAAACAATATCCCCCCAAAATAGTACTAACATAGTGCTAGTGAAGGTCTTCTGAAGACTAATGATCCTTAATCATTCCACAGTTGTACTATTTCCTATTTAAATGTGAATTTATGAAGTGCAAAAGTAGAATTAAAATTGTATCTGATGACAGGCATCTGATGTAAGCTTAAGAAGAACAAAGCCCAACAAAAGACTGCTATTACCATGGGATATAAGTGTTCTTAAGCTCTCCAGCCTTCCATACTGAGCAGCAACAAACAATGGTGTAATTCCAAAGTCATCCTTACACTCGATGTTTGCCCTTTTCTCCAGGAGTATTTTCATTATCTCAATATGTTGCTGAAAGAAATATTTTTATTAGTAACAAAAAAAAAAAAAACCAGATGGGGAAAATGACATCATCTGTGTTCCCCCCACACTCTAACTATAAATAAGAAAAATGCAATCTACTTGCTATTCTAAAGATATGACAGAAAAAGTTTTGGAAAAAAATTGAGTTTATTTTTTTTCACATTTGCTGATTTGCAAATGGAAATTAATTTATTGGAAACATTAAAGTAACATATTTCTATCCTGGAAACAACTCTTATATCTCACTGATTAGGAGATACTCAACAGGACTTTGTCAGGAAATATTACAACACATTCACTTCCTATATACAGTAAGTGAGCCAGTAAGTGCATGCAGTATTAATAATACTTCAATTATTGCTTCCCAACATCAACATGTCGTGAAGTTTTAGATACACTCTTGAGCCCACTGCAAGCCCTTTAGCATTTATGACTGCTAAGGTAGGTTAGGAAAACATCACCAGATCAAAAGACAAGATCTGTGAATTACTGCCCAGGATACACTAGTTACATGCCAGTGGTATGATATGCTTACAGGTTACCTGAAATGCAGCTTGGTGCAAAGAATTCCACCCAGACCAGGAATGAGATCCTTCAACGCTTGCTCCATTTTGGATCAGAAAACTTACAACATCTGCATGCCCATTTTCAACAGCTTCAAATCAAACAGTAGAACAAAAAATCCAACAACCTCTTATTAAAGAACTCACTGAAAAACTCAGGTGGTCTCATCACTAAGTTCCTGACACAACTTTCCTAATTATTTTATACCTGTTTATATTTGCTTACTTCACTTTTAAAATGCAAGAACAGAGGTGGGAAATGGAAATTTTGTCACAAAATTTCTAGTTGGACACGTTAGAAACCCACTGCTGTTGTGCTGGGACTGACAACAAATGCATATTTCTCTCCTGTGAAGCAGAGGCAACTCTGCAGTAGGCACCTAACTACGTGACAGCTTCCATAGCTGCCTCAACTTCAGAAGCCCACTGCCTGTGTTCCAACAGATTGCCAAAAACCTAAGCTTTCTTTAAAAAAGATTACAACTTTTAACACCACCGATATGAAACTCATTCACAAGGAGTATTTTTAATTTATATAAATTAATTAATGAATCCTGCTATTTAGTTTTTCAGTATTGTTTTAAGGCAGAACTTTCTTTAAATCGGTGGTTTCTGGATCTACTCCACCTCTGAGCCTCAAGCCTATTTAGGCTACAAAAGCATGAAATATGACAAGCAGAGAATTAACTCTGGAGTATAGCACAGCTTCTCCCACAATAGCAGTCACTGTGAGACTTCAGAAAAGCATCACCTAGGAAGAGGGCGGTGTTTGATTCGGTGGTAACTTGGTCAGGATCAACTCCAGCTTCCAGAAGAACCCCAACACACTCCAAGGACCCACAGCGTGCAGAAAGGTGCAGTGCACTCATCCCTTCAAATGTCTTTGAATGTATGTAGTTATCAGATGGAGCTACAGATGAGAACAATGAAAAAGAAGCATTTAGCAGTAAGTTAAAAACAAGGTTCTTAACTTAAAATATGTGAGGTATTGAAACGCAAGGCCTGCAGGGTATCAGTTATTGCTGGCCATACACAGGTATTTGCTTTGGGCTGAGAAGATAAAGTAAAATCAGCTGTCATTCACAGATTACAACACTGCCATTTTTTTCTTTACCACATCTTGTCAATACCTACGAAACAAATTCCCAAAGGAACATGATAAATCTATTTAATTTATATTTTACATCACTGGGCCAGTTGAGCTGCAAGTTGAATGACTTCACACCATTTCTCCTCACCTGCATTAATTAGCAGCCTCAGACATTTGCTGGAATTGTGAGCTGCAGCCTCGTGGATTGGCATCCAGCCCCTGTTGTCGGGGACATCAAGGCTGTATCCCTGCCCGATCAGCTTCTGCAGCACTTTAGCATTCCCTTCTCTTGCTGCAAGCCCCACAGCAGAACATCGGTCGGAATACGCCTCTGTGAAATCCATCCTTTCCTAATAAACCCTGCAGTGGGAAGGTGGGAGGGAAGAAATAAGGGAGAAAAAAAAAAGCTCGTTAGTACAAAACACGCCCAAATTACTACAGTACAGGCCCAGAAGGATCAACTATGAATCAGAGCCTCCTTGTGACCGACAGCCTGGCCGTGTCGTGGTGCCAGGAAGGCCAGTGGTGTGCGTGACACAGAGGAGGGCAGCAGGGCGAGGGAGGTGATCCTTCCCCTCTGCTCTGCCCTGGTGAGGCCGCACCTGGAGCACCGTGCCCAGTTCTGGCACGAACGAAGAAAGACGGGGAGATCTGGAGAGAGCCCAGAGGAGGGATAGAGCGATGTGAGGGGCCTGGAGCAGCTCCTGTGCGAGGACAGGCTGACACACGGGGCTGATTAGAACTGAAGGCTGAGAGGGGATCTTACTGCACTCATCGGACGTGCGGGAGTCAGGCGGCTGGGGGCGGATCTTTGCAGTGGAGGACGGGACAAGGGGCAACGGGCACAGCCTGGGGCACAGCACGGATATTCTCACGGCACGGCACCCGCCGCCGTCACGGTGCGCCGCGGTGCCGCCCCGCAGCCGGGCGGTGCGGGAGGAGGAGGCAGGGAGGAGCCGCCCCGCCCCGCCCGCAGTGCGCATGCCCGCCCCGTCAGTAATCGGGGCAGCGCGGCGGGTCGCGGCCATGTGGGTGTTCGGCTACGGCTCCCTCATCTGGAAGGTTGACTTCCCGTACCAGGAGAAGATGGTGGGGCGCATCCGCGGTTACAGCCGGCGGTTCTGGCAGGGCAGCACCGACCACCGCGGCGTGCCGGGCAAGGTGAGGGGTCGGCCGGGTCGTGTCAGCTCCGCAGCCGCGCTCGGAACGGCCGGATGTAGCCGGGGTTCCCGCGGCGGCTCCTCGCCCCGCCGTCGATCGGCGGCCCGCGGCCGGGCTGCTGGCGGAGCTGTCGTTGGGCCGCCTGCCTTCCGCGTCGGGGCGGCTCTGCCCGCGAAGCCGCGTCCCGCCGGCGGAGCTGTCACTTGTCTGTCGGTAGCTTCGCAGGGCACCTGATGCTCCACCCTGCCGCTGCGAGGCACCCAGGGCGAACGCCTCCGGTGTAGTTCGCTGCGGCAAGATGCGCTCTTTAATGCTCGGAGTTTTAATTTTCTCCTTCGTTCTGTTACTGTTTGGTGTGGTTAAGGCGCTGGAATGAGAATAACATCGCCGCGCTGCGGCTCTCCCCGTGCTAAAGAGCTCAACAGACACTAAAGGGACAATAGGTGACAGAAGCGCCCAGCAGGTTGGATGAATGCTTTGATGTGGCAGGACTGCGTTATTTACAGCTGCAGATGCTGCTCACGGTTGAGTCATCAGAAATGCGAACGCATCATAGATGTGTAGGATCCGACTCTCGGTAGGTGCTAACAGCTCACCGGCGCTCAGTGCTGCTTTCAGTCCTGTGCAGCAGCTTTTCCCTGGGCTGCCAAAGCTGCCCTCAAACCTGCGCCCTGCTGACGCTGCTCTGAAGCCAGACTGGAGTTATGGAGTTAGCAAGGGCACCCCTGGCAAAGGCAGAAGGATTCTTCTTAGAAAGAAAGCGCTGCGTGAAGCTCAGAAGGAATTTCATGTAGTCCTGACCAGCACTGATTCCCACCTCTGGCAGAAGGTGATTTTTGCAGTGCTTTTAGGTGCAAGCACGCTGAGTGTTTCCCTGCTGCTCTCTGAGCTGGGAAGACGTGCTGTGATGCTGGCTGTACAGCTGAGTGCCTTCTTAGCAGGAGCCTCCAGCCATCCTTTTCCAAGCTCTGCTCGTGTGTGTTGCAAAAATTCTGATCTTCTCTTTTGGACGGACCAAAAAAAAACCAAACCCATTCCAGAGTTGTTCAGGTGAGGCCTAAGAGTGTCATCTGCAAGCCTTCAGTACTTAGGATGCTGGGCTTTAAAACAAGTTTTTAAAAATCAATAGAGAAAGTCCCTTTCTTTGGACTTCAGAAAGTTATAAATCCCTCACAGGCCAGTGTTTCCCTCTTTCTGTAGTGCATTACCTTCTGTTAGGCTGACTGAAATTCAGGGGGATAGCCAGACTGCATTTGTGTGGATTCTGGAAGTCTTGCAGAATGGCTGTGCCAACTCACTACCAGCCAGTGCATCCTTTGTTCCAGTTAGCTCCACTGTTTGCATTTGTGCCCTAGCCCAGGTCATGCCCAGAACCATCATCTGCAGCCATAAACAGCCTTAAAACAAACAAAAGCCCTACAGGGGCTCATGCACTGCTCTGTTTCTATTTAGGAACAGTCTATTATTATTTATGCTTATTGTTTACGCGTTTTATTTTTGTTGATGGAAATGCTTAGCATTAGCAAAACACACTTCCTCAGCACCAACAAGTTAATGCCTTCTGGAATTACTCAGTCCATGAGTTGATGCTGCTAATTCCAAGGCAAAAGGGTTCACTCCCTCACTGTGTGCTGAGGAAATGCACCACAATGTCCAAGGCCTGATGACCTCTGCTATGAACCATTAAAACCCCTAACATCAGGAGCAATGTCTCATGTGGGTGAGCTATTGGAGAAATTGCTCCTTCAGTACTAAAGCAATTTAAAGAAGAGCAGTGAAATACTAGCCAGCAAGTTAAAAATGCTCTCCTGAAATCACAAGTTGCTACAACGTTCCATGGTCAGCACAGCAACAACATACAGAGCACTCTGACATACAATGGCTGCAAGCTTTTAGGGCAGAACTCAGTTGGCCCTGTACTCATACACTGAACTGCTCGGCTGATAACTGACTTCTTACAGCATAAAGTGATGTTTTCATCATCTTGTTGTTGGCTCAGAAAGACCCGTTATAGACTGTTATAGTAAGCACAAGTGCTTGCATAAGTGGCAAATTCAAATGTCCCAGTCCAAACTTCAGAAAAAATGGCAACAAAAATGCAGTCCTACACAATTCACACTCAGCTTCTCAGATTAAAACGTAGGGGATCAATAAACATCTATTTAATAGAATGTAACCAAAGCATATCTTGGTGCTTTCCTAAAAGTACATTCCCGACTTTCCTAAACCTCTTCTAGTAAGGCTGGCTTTCTAACTTAGCATTACTGGGTTTGGTCACCCATTGACTTCCCAGTTTCCAAATCCTTCTTGAAGCATGAATCCTCATAGTCACTTTCTCTATTCAACTGCAAAGGAGGAAATACATTAAAAACATCAACATTTAAAACTTCTTCCAGTAACTAAGCACGTAGCTTTGGCTACAATGATAATCCAACTCCTCCTGCAAAATAGCCAGTTTTCCATACTCACAAACTGTATTTTTAACCTCCAGTGTTTGAGAGAATCTCTTCCAACAATACCAGACTAACCTGCCATTCCTCAGGCTACCTTAAAAATGCTGAATTCTTCTTAGTACTGCAGTTCTCTAAGGTAGGTTCCAAGGCTCGCTTACTAAGAGCTCCTCAACAAAATTCAGGGCATAATCTCACCCAAATGCATTAATTTGAACAGTTTTAACTTTTGGCAGCTCTCTGAAGAGCCCCAGCCGTGCACACTGTGTCTACATCTGCATCTAGGCCTGCTCTGTACAAGAACAAAGAGCTGTGTGTCAGTGCAGCGCCGAGTTAGGACTGCAAGTTTGGTTCCTGTCTTCTTCATTCTTCTGCAAGCCACAGGAACAGCACTGAAGTGCACATTCAAGGGCTGAAGCATGAAACCACCGTTACTATAGCATGGTTTGACCAAACAGCTTGCAGCAGCCAGAAGGGCAGTTGGATGGCTTCTCCTTACAGGTCCCTTCCCCCAGCTCCTGCCCACCTGCTGTGTCTGCCCAGTGCCCAGACAGTCAGGCAGTCTCAGTGTTGGAGACTCTGTACCTAACCTTTGGATGTGCTTAGGAAAAAAAAACCCTAAGGCAATGTGATGACATGATTGATGGAGCTCCAACTGCCTGCTGCCCACTGTTAACCCCAAGGGACTCCTATGTGTTCTCTCTGATGTGGGGTTTATAAAAAATGAGTGATTCAGCTTAAGGTGAATTCATTTTAAGATAAGGGCTTTTAGCTTGTTAAAAATGGAGAAAAAAGGTAATCAAACTAAAACCTTTTCTAAGTTAAGGTTTCCTTTTTATCTCATCTTATTTTCATACTCACATGGCAAAATGAATCGATTATTGTTTCAGTAAACATTCAGTATCTTCAGGATCTGAGCACTTCCATGTACCATTCAAAAGAATCTTGTGTAGCAGTGGAAGACCTTACTTCTGTTTGCCCTATGAATTTCATAGGACACATCGGCTAGCCCTGAGGAACTGCAAGCTGTGCAAAACTGACAGAAGTCCCTCCAAGACACCTGGCTTAGGAGATCATTCGTAGTACAGCAGAAATTGTTTTCATTTATATTATATAACTCATTTACAGATGTGTTATTTTCTTAGCTTGCAGAGCTAATACTTGTGCTTCCACAATGCTGTCTGGTTTAGGTAGTTCCCCACAAACCAGTCAATGGAACAACCAACCAGCTTGTTAAGCCTAAAATATTTAGCAAAATATTTGATCATCACCAGTTTCCATCTGTGAGAGACAGCCTAGCAAGACTTCACTGTTACTGACCAGATGAGATCTGTTCAGATGTACTCTACAGACAGTCAGTCAGTGGTGTATTTAGCCTAACTCAAGGTGAACCCTTCAGCACTATTATTAGTGCAGCGTGTTAACCAGCTTCTCTTGAGGTTAAAGCTGAATGACAGCAAAACAGCCCCAGGTGATTTATTGATTGAGACTATTCTCAAATGGCCTAGGTGAACAGGTAGCTGTGCCAACTTTTCCCCCAAAATAAACAGCCGTTAAGATGATGAAACAGCTTACACTGAATAAATAGTATCCGCAGTTGATGGAAGATGGTTCTGCAAAAACTAAATTTTCTATTTTCCTTCTTAGGAAAAGAATTTCTGTTTTTCCGAGGACTCGGTGTAGGACAATACCCTGCATTGTTACTGTGTGAAAGAGACAGAGATGAGTACAGGCTGAGCAAAGGGAACTAAGCACGGACACGTCAATGAAGCCATGATAGAGGAGTTGTAAAAAGACTGAAATGATAGAGTACCCAAGGGCAAAAGTTAGCTTTGACTCAGTGAAAGGCCTGCATCCACACACACCGAGTTCTGGTCGTCTGCCTAACGCCCAAGGAAACAAACTTCTATCCTAGACTACAGTTGAATCAAGCAGTATCTCTGCTTTCCCTTATGTAACCAGACACTAATCTGATGCTAAAAACAGCAGTTTTACACTGCTGATGCAGTTCCTCATAGGGTTTTATGCTTTAAGTTGTTATTTTAAACTTTATTGAGGAGTTGGTCTCTGTGATCCTTGTGGGTCCCTTCCAACTTGGGATATTCTGCGATTCCACAGGTTACACAGAAAAACTCAGCTAGCTGTAACTTTCCCAAAACATCTAATCAGGAGCTGCCGCAGTGTGTAGTTAACATTTTCTAAGATTGCTAGTGCAATCCAAGGCAGCAGTGGTAGCATCTCGCTTTGTTCAGCCACGCTAGATGTCCACATGACATCATTTGCTGTGCCTGTGTCTAAACTCCCTGTAGAGAAGGAGAAGGTTCACCTCATCGCTGCCCTAGAGAAAACACGGCGTGCTCCTGGTGAGGAGCAGCACGACTGAGGATGGGATACTCTGGATAATTTTGCACTAACGAATTATTGTCACCAGTCATTTACAGTAAAAGCTGCTGACTGAACTAACAAGGATTTTCATTTAATTTTAGCCTGGAAGAGTTGTGACTCTGGTTGAAGACCCTGAGGTACAGTACTCCTGTTCTGTCTCTATAGTATAGAGACTGTCCTATTGTGTTCCCAGCCTGTGTAGTAAGTCTCTATTAATTTTTGTTTCTCTACAAGCCAATAATTGAGTTATCTTTACTGAAATGAAGTGTTGTCTCAAAATGACTTGAGAGTTACACTCTTCATTACTTCAAATAAATCCATCAGTCTAAACTAAGCAACAGAAAGCAGTTTGGGTCTATTATTCCTAAAGGTATATTTTAAAGTATTTTCCTAAGTAGTCACTTCAGCTCTCCTGCTATACAGGGCAGATTTGTTTACTTTCAGTGTATGTATGGTGCTGAAGATGCACTGATATCAGACCTCAGATGGCGTGTGAGAGCCATCATCTCAGCCTCCCAGGATAAAAACTGAAACAAATTAAGATTACATCACAGCGATTAAAAAGATTCACTTGCTTTAATTTTTGCTACATGGATAAAATGTTTAAGGAATGAAATGCCACAATTGTGTGTTTAGTTTTTACCTAATACTGTAAAATCAGCTCAGAGATGGAGTTAAGTTTAGCAGTAATTGTAAACTTGGACTGTTTTTGCAGTTAGCAAAACCAGCAAAATGCAGTGCACTGTCCCTCATTGTGACTTTCTGTACCTTTCTAGTAAGGGTTTTTTTCACATTACAGCACTGCTGGGTACCATTATGTTACAGACTCCTATATAAACAAAGAATGGTTATGTTTGTTGTCACTCCATTTCTATTGTTAAGCAAACTTACTCGTTGTCATAGAAACTTTTTTCCCCTTAGCAAACCAGTTTTGTTTGGATGGGTTTTTTTCCCCTTTTCTCCACAATCTAGCACAGCTCACACAAAACATCAAGTGATAGGAATGGGCTGTACTTCACTCTTAGCAACTCATTCTTACCGTGTCACACGGTCACCTCACTCTGAGTCTCCCTTCACAGAGCACAGCCATCATTCCACTGCACACACACCCAAATGTTGGTGGCAGTGGTGCTTTCATTGGCAGTGCCAGCCCCCAGCTCTGTGGCAGCTGTGTGTCCTGCCGCAGTTGCACTGTGCTGTCTGGAAACATCTAGCTCACAGTTATTTTAATTTGCTCCATCCAAATCTCTGTGCCAGTTAAAAGGAAACCGTGATGAAAAGGAACACTGTGCTCCTTGTCAGATTTCTGGCTTTTCATTTGCCATCATCTGAAATAGGATTTACCTCCACTGAAAGTAAAACAAATGAAGTAGTGATGCTTGTATGTATACACGAATGTAATGGATAACAAACCACGATCGTTTTCCTGTGCTGCATCAAACAGACAAAACCGAAACAAACAGAAACTGCAAACTCAGATCTCACTCATTTGCCCATCTAAAACTTTCCAGGAATATAACTCACCACAGTTAATATGTTCTCAGAGATTTTACCCACAGTGAAGAAGAAATATAGAGACTTACAGAGGTGGTGATGAAATTAATCCCAGCAGTGTTTGCTGAGGAGCTAGTGATGCTCTATCTAATTGTGCAAACTCAAGGTTCAGCTCAGCTTTTTCTTCTTGGGCTCAGTGTCAGCGTGGCAGCATTAGTGCTCTCATGCTGCCAGATGTGTGACAGAAGGGCAGCCTACCCTTAAAAGTGAAACCAGAAACACAGACAGGACTTGATCAGAATTACTTAGAATTTGGCACTATTTACAATTTTAACTTTCGCTGCACTATTTTTGTGAGGTCGGGAAGATACTTGATACCCATTCTGTCAGCTCTCCAATAGACAGCGTTCAGAAACTCATGAAGACTATCTATTATTTCAGATTTAGTTGCAACAAGAAATCATTCCATAAGAAAAGCCTCAGCATCAGGAAGAAGGTAGAGGACTGATGTGCGTAATTACTATTTTGACAGAAGATTTCCTAAATAGAACAGCCCTCTTGATTCAGGACACCGAGAACAGTGTGAGAAATAGCTATAAAAAGACTGAAAATGGAAGAAAATATTTCAAGCGTTTTGTCAAAATAAAGCAGAAATGCATCCATTTCCCAGTGCGCTTTTAAACCCTGCTTGGATTTTCTTTCCCTATGTCCTCCCACAGGGCTGTGTGTGGGGCGTTGCTTACAGACTGCCAGCTGGACAAGAATGCGAAGTCAAGGCGTACCTGGATTTCAGAGAGAAGGGAGGCTACAGGACTACAACCGTTGTTTTCTACCCAAAGGACTCGTCAGTCAAACCCTTTGATGTACTGCTGTACATCGGCACTCGCGACAACCCCAACTACCTCGGCGCTGCGCCTCTGCAGGAGATTGCTGAGCAGATCGTCGACGCCGTCGGTCCCAGCGGAAGAAACACGGAATACCTGTTTGAACTCGCTAATTCCATGAGAAATCTTGTACCAGACGATGAAGACGAGCATCTCTTCTCCTTAGAGAAACTAGTAAAGGAACTCCTGGAAAAAGAACGAAGCCTAAACTGCCTATAGAAGAACTTCTTTCGGCGGTATTGCTTCGTCTTCAGAGGAATGGTTTCGTTGCACAGTGGGTATATGACTTGGAGGCGTATTGCTCTGTACTCTGCTATCTTATTTATTTAATATTGCATTCAAAAGAGTAGTTAGTCATTAAAACGTACTGTTTTAAAAAACATTCTTTTGGGAATCTATAGAAAGGGCAGCAGGGGAAACGTTTTAGGTTTGAATTTGGTATATTGGTAGTTTACCCAAAGATTACATCTTTCTTTATAAAAATCACCAGGGAACCACTTAAGCCTCTCCGTTACTTCAGGTTTAAAAAAAAAAATCTTCACAGTATTTTTTCTGATCAAAATCTGCATTCACTTACAACTCCCGAGTCATTGAAGTGATGGTTCTTTCCAATTCAAGACCACCAGCGTGGAGCTCAGTGCAGCAGAAGAGAGAGATGTGAAGTACTTGTTGTAAATGGCATAGTAAATGTGTGGTAGAACACTTCCATCAGTGTTCACAGAAATTAAGTGATTCCACTGCATCAGTGACCTCATCCCGTAGATCCTAGCTTGTCCTTGGTCACAGAGGATAAAGTGTTTCAGTGGTAGGAAAATAGTCTTTGCCCTTGGCTCAGTATGTCATGCCCCTGAAAAGCACAGCACAGGGTACTCTGACATCAACAAGCCATACTGTATCAGTGCCTTATTTTATTTTTCAAGGTTAATATCAAGAATAAGTCTAAATTATTGAAATCAGCCGAGAGTATGACTTGAGCCACAGTGCAGCAAGAACGCTCAGAAACTCAGCTCTGATATCTGCCTTTAGATGTTGGTGCAATTCCACGTCTTAAAAATTCACCAGTCTCTGAGGATGCAGTTTAAGTCAGCAATTTTCAAGCAGCGTTTCAGGGATTTGAAACAAAAGGCCATTAAGAAAGGAACCCCCTTTTCAGCCAACAGACACGCGTTGTATGGGCTGCCAGTCAGCCAAGGTTGGAAAGCCACCAGCTGAGGCCAGTAGCCTTACTTTATGCAAAACAGAGATAAATGGAGCTTCCGTCCCCACAACGACTTGTCTCCCTTCTCAAAATCTTAAGTTATTTTTGTGACTTTTATCAAAACGTATTTTTGTACGTTAACAAACTACCACGTAGCATCTGGTCTTTTCATACAGGGAATGCATATGTTTAGTAATAGTTCAGAAGTCTATATATTTTGCATTGGTACTTGCAAAAAGCATCTGTTTCTACTATACAAGTTGTGCATTTTCTTTCTTTGCATTGTCCTGCTTTATATTTGTAATTCCTCAAAAACGCTAAGGTTATCAGAATAACAAGCTGCTGTTATTTCTCTTGGCCACCTACAAAAATCAAAAAGAGCATTTGAAAAGGCACCTAGACAAGTAGGATATTACATTTCAAACCTAAATTCTAGATAATTAGACCATGTGAGATATGTAGCCGAGAAAGCTGTATTTTTTAAATACCAGATTACAAATTCAGTGTGCTTCTGGCATCTCTCACACATACACACATTGGTGGGGGAAAAAAAAGCAAATTACTTTTTAGAATCTGCTGTTTAATGGTTGAATGCTGCTATTTTAAAAGGAGATAATAGGGTCTCACTTGATGGACGACTCTAACCTGCAGAAGCAAACCTTCTGATCATATCAGTATTAGAATCGTAAGCAGCGAGGCCCCATTCTTCCATTAGGACTTGAGTTACTTGCAAACTCTTATGGGGGTCTTGATTCTCCACTGCACTGTGCTGGTTTGAGATTGATATGACTAATGCACCTGTAGGGCAGGACAGAAGGGTGGTCAGGACATCCAGGTGTCTGTCCGTAATGGCAGTCATTCAGATGCCTGACAACGTAAGGACACCAACATCTGAGTGACTTGGCACACCAAAGACTGACAGTGACAGCCAACACCCACATCAGCACCGATGAACACATGCCATTAACACATGCATTTATTCCCTCTGACTTAAAGAACAAGTCTTAAGTGTTAGGGGATACTCAGCTGTTCCTAAAAATGTTAGGTGTGATTTAGTTCATGAATACGTAAGCGTTCCTCCTTCAGCAAAACAAAACCCACTTTTCTTGTGCTTGCCTCGGATACAGACAAGCTGTAGTAAAGTTCAAACACGTGGAATGGCATGTCCACTTGATGCATTTTGTAATTCTTTCCTCCAGAGCTTACCTGTGTTCCTCAAAACAGGGCAAGGGATGCATATGCTCGCTAATGATCCAAAAACAATGGTGATGATTCTCTCTTTGAAACTACATTTAAGTACTGTGTTGGGGCATTGTGGTTATGTATGGCTCTACACTTTGTATCTTTAATTATATTCAAAACATTGTTGGTTCATTTGCTTTCCAGATTCATAAAATTTGCAATAATATCTGTAATGATACATTCCTGTTTGTGCATACAACTTCAATACAATAAAATGCATCACCTTTATTAATGGTGTTGGAGATAGAAACTTCCAGTAATGTTATATTTAAGAGGTATCCAGTAAGAGGATGGACACCACTGTGCATCTTAATAGCATCTCGTTATACAATGCTGTTAGATACAATGATGAAAAGTGATGTGCACTAGCTACCACTATGCAGTAATAAATGATGCCAATGTAAGCAATTAATTAAAGCACTGGAAGCACATCCAAGCCACCCTCCCAACAGCTTCAGTCACCAGCAAAAGCCTGGTATGCTTTCAGATCTGTTAGCCACCACAAAATTAATACACGCTTTTTGTATGCCACATGCTTATTTTTCTTCCCTCCATGATAGAACCAAATCTAAATTTGTGACAAAAGGATAAGAGATGTTTGTTCGGGCTTAATATACAAACACACATGCAATAAGCCACCTCTAAACTCTTTCCTGCAGTGCAGACATTTCAGCTGAACGCCAAGCTGCTGGTGTGCAGGGGGATGCTGGCTGTCCACACAAGCAGGCAGCAGCACAGCAAACCACCAGCATGGCACTTTATCCTGAATTTCTGCTGTGCAAGGATATGATTTGTGTAAGGTCAGAGAGAGACTGTTTCTCAAGTATTTAGCAGCCTTCTGCAGAAGCTTGACTTCACCCATACCCTCATTTCAATTGCCAGCTACAGCAGCTCTTACTATTCCAGCTTCATTCCTTCAGTATTCTTATGCTATGATCATTTCCTTGCTCCTCTGTCTTTTTCTTCCCTTCACTTCTTCCTCTCCTTTATCTCAACTACCTTGCCTGCATCCTTCTCGTCTTTTACAGCCTATGTCTTCTCTCCTGGCACTGTGCTCACATTGTACGTGCATTTTAACTGGATGAATTATCTTCCCAGCCAAACTTTAGCACATGGTTAACAGGAAAAAATTATGTGCTTAAATAAATAGAATACAGTAGCACAGTTCAAAAGTATTTGCTAGACCTGTGACCACTGTTTAGTACAGACTTAGCTATCTCATCTTATTTCCATCTCGAAATTGTTCTTCCCATCAGGGCAAAAGTTAACCAAGGGCACACAAACCATTTATTTAAACAATTTGGGTTAACTCAGCTCACTTTACCAGTGTACACACAGATGTACATACATCCATCATGCTGTCGGTAAGTATGATAAGAATGGCCTGGAACAAACCACCAGAAACCAGAGCCCACACAGCAGCCAGAGCTTCCTTTTTGCATCACCCCCTTCCTGTGCCTTCACACTCCTCACACCAGCTGCCTATGGGGTCAATTTTCTCATTAAACATTTAAGAATTTATTAAGAATTGCTGTATGCTACCAGAACATTCCCATCATCCCCACATGATGTCCCTTCCCCAGCTGCAAGGCAGATGGTACACTGCTCCACATTTCTCCTTCCTCTAGCATCTCCCATTTTGTCCCAACCATGTCTCAACACTTTGGTCTTAACTGGAGATAAAAGCAAGCACTTGCCTCATTATATTTGCCTGAGCAGTAAAAAAAGGTTATTTCTTTAATCTTCCAAGTCTGGGTAATAGAAGATTTGTTGACGCTACTCTAAAGACTTGGGGGGAAAAAAAGAAACAAGGATTCTGTGACACAACACTGCTATCCTATGCTCCTATGCTCCCAAGGCATGCTTTGCTGATGGGAGCAATGCAGGGCGGCCAGCAGTGATGGCATTAACAAAAGGTACACACTGCCCCGTGCAGGTTTGTTGTGCTGTACCTGAAGCCTAAAGCCTTCTAGTACAAGGATCAACGCTTCAGTAGATTTCTGCAGTAGCAGATATTTGGGTGGAACTATCAGGTAACTGTTGGGTTCCAAGGGATGGAACGCCTCCCTGTGAGGACAGGCTGAGAGAGCTGGGCTGGGCAGCATGGAGAAGGGAAGGCTGTAGGAGACCTGAGAACAACCTTCAGTATCTGAAAGGGCTGTAAGAAGGAAGGGGACAGACTCTTTAGAGGGATTTGCGTGACAGGACTAGTGGAAATGGTTTATAACTAAAAGAGGGGAGATTTAGGCTGGATACAAGGAAGAAGTTTTTGACAATAAGGCACTGGCACAGGTTGCCCAGAGTGGTGGTGAGTGCTCCATCCTTGGAGACACTCAAGATCAGGCTGGATGAGGCTCTGAGCACTGATGGAGCTGTGGCTGTCCCTGTTCAGTGCAGGGGAGTGGGACTAGATGGTCTTTAAGAGTTCCTCTCAACTTCAATGACTCTATGATTCTAGTACGAGTAACCGTGAGGTGGAAATAAATGGCAATGGGTCTTTGTCCACACCAAAACAATCAAGAAGAAATTCTTATAAGAGAAAGATATGAATTGCAGCCATTCCAGGCTTAATTATAATCCTCTACAAAATGTCTGCCTTCCAGTTTCCAGGCTTATTCTATGTGCACAGCAGTGCTGACCACTCTGTCACAACACACCAGGATGGCTCCTTTCTGGCACCTGGGTGAGAGGAGCTGCAGCAGAAGCGGAGATGTTGAGAATCATAGAACCATAAAAGTGGAGAAGACACTGAGATCATTCAGTGCAGCCCCAGCACAGCGTGCCCACGTCCCGCAGTGCCACATCCCCACGGCTCTGGGACACCTCCAGTGACCCCAGCACTCCGTGGGCAGCTGTGTCAGTGCAGAATCACTTCTGGAGAAGGAATTGTTCCTAATATCCAACCTGAACCTCCCCTGGCACAGCTTAAAGCCATCCCCTCTCATCCTATGGCCGTTCCCTGGAGCAGAGGCCGACCCCACCTCACACAGCCTCCTTTCGGGTCGTTGCAGAGAGCCACGAGGTCTCCCCTGAGCCTCCTCTTCTCCAGACCGAACAGCCCCGCTTCCCTCAGCCGCTGCCCATCACACTTGTGCTCCAGACCCCTCACAGCTCCGCTGCCCTTCTCTGCACACGCTGCAGCCCTCGGTGCCTTTCCTGCAGTGAGGGCCCAGCACTGAGCGCAGCACCGAGGTGCGGCCTCCCCAGTGCCAGTGCGGAGGGACGGTCACCTCCTGCTGCTGACACGCCGCGCGACACACGCAGCACTCACCTCAGGGCCGGCGCGGACACCCGACGCTGCTCCGTCCCCGGACGCGGCCCAGACGCCGCGCCGCCCCGCCCCGCGGTCGCCCCGGATGTGGATGCGGACGCGGCCGCGGCTCCGCCCCGCTCGGAAGCCGACGTGTCCCGGTCGGCGTTGCGGGGCCGCGGGGCGGCATGAGGCGCTGCCGGCCCCGGGCGCTGCTGTGCGGGCTGCTGCTGGCGGCCGCGGTGGCGTCGGGCGGCCGCGCCCTCCCGCAGCTCAGCGACGACGTCCCGTTCCGGGTGAACTGGCCCGGCACCGAGCTGAGCCTGGTGCGGGCGGGCTGCGGGGCGGGGCGGGGAGGGATGCGAAGGGGAAGGAAGGGAAGGGATGGGGGGAGAAGGGAATGGAAGGGATGGGGAGGGAATGGAAGGGATGGGGAGGGAAGGCCCGTTGGGAAGGCGCGAGTAACGCGCGGCCTTTTGCAGCCCTCGACGGGCGTCCTGTACAGGGAGGACAACTTCATCCTGATGACCACGGCGGACAAGGAGCGCTACAAGTGCGTGCTGCCGCTGACGGCGGGCGGCGCCGAGGTGAGGAGCGGCTCCGCGCGGAGCCGGGGCGGGAGGCGCCGCCGCCGTCGGGGAACGAAGCCAAACGGGCGCTTTTGTGCTAGGAAGAAGAGAAGGAATACCGAGGCCCGGCGCCGGGAGAGCTGCTGGAGCCGCTGTTTAAGCAGAGCAGCTGTTCGTACAGGGTGAGCTTGGCGCCGGGCCGCGTTCGGGTGCGGTGTGCGGGATGTGCCGTGGGATTCCTGCACCGAAATCGGCTCTCCGTGATGCCGCAGCCTCGTTATCCTGACCTTACTGCTAAATTCCCATCTAGAGGCCCGATGTGTTCGTACCCCCGTCTCTTCTAACAGCAGTGTGAAGCTGTGGCTGTTAAGTGCTTACTTGCAGGAGTAAAGCAGCAACGTGAGCTTTCCCACACGGCTGCTCCAGGACGGGTGTTCCTGAAGAAGCACTGAAGGCTCAAACCACACGTGCTCCAGGATGAGGATCTGCAGTTTTCCCCCATTGCTCCGCAGCTTCCCCCATTGCTCTGCCATCCTATTGGCAAGACTCGTGCCTTGTGAGAGGATAAACAGCAAACAAGCTGTGCTGAGCAGCAGGGCGAGCCAGGTGCGGGTGTTGCACCCATAGAAGGTCCCACATGAGTGCTTGAGGAACAAAGTGGGTCGGGGCCAGCTGGCAAGCAGGACAACACATACAGCGCATACATGCATACAACAGTTCCCTGAGCAGCTCGGTGCTGAGTCACCTCAGCTCACCCCAGTGGTTTGGCAGTAAAGTCAGTCTTTACACCTGCTGTGGGTTTGTTTTCGCTTTATCTGTGCGAAAGCTAAGGGAGCTTTGTCCCTTTGTTGATCTAGAACTGCTGAGGGAACACCGAGGCTGCTTGCTCTGCTGTTATTTTTGAGGGTGCTTTCATCCACTGGTCTGCGTTTCATCGCTGCGAAAGCCAACAATGTGAGGGGAGATGTGATTTTTTAGGAGTAGCGTGTCTAGACAGAATGTCACTCTTTTTGCTTTTCATTTTAAGATTGAATCTTACTGGACTTATGAGGTCTGCCACGGAAAACATATCCGCCAGTATCACGAGGAAAAAGAAACGGGGCAGGTGAGTTTCCTGCCATTTGGAGCTCCCAGCCCCCCTCTCACTGGTGGAAGCATGCAGAGCTCCTTTGAAAAAGTGTGGAAAATGATAACGTTCTTAAGCTTCTTTTGCTTGTAGAAAATAAACATCCAAGAATACTATCTCGGGAATATGATGATGAAGACCCCCTTATCTGAACCAGGTTTGTCTTAGGTTATTTTACTAATGCTCACGAGTTCTTCTGTTTTTAATTGCTACTATCTGAGAAATACGCTGTAGAAAAACTGACTCCCAGTGCAAAAAAATAGTGCAGTTCTGCAGATGGCTGTCTTTTTGAAAATGTATTGTTTTCAGTTAATTCCTTTCCAGCACCTTGGAGTTAACCTGTCAGTTTGCCGTGCTAATTAATTAGATCCATCTGCAATAGTAAGGGTCGGGAAGGAAAATACGTAGTAGAATAGATGGAAGCAGTATGTGACAGATGAGTCTGTTTGATGGTATAACATATTGCCCCTCTTTCTTTCTGGATGGGGAGATATCTTAACTACCGTGAGTAATGGGCAGAGCGTGTAGCATGTTTTAGGCTCAGCTGTTCTGTGATAAAACATGGGATGCCAACCCACACACGTAGAGCCTTTGCAGATAGATATGATCCTTGGAATTGTTGGAGGGTGTTTGCTGGGTTTCTGCCACAGACTTTTGGAAATAAGGGAGCTGAGTCCTGAAGTCAGATTACAATCTAAAATAATTTTCTGAGTGCTTGCATTTTTGCCCAGAAATTCTTATGGATGCCAAAAGTTCTGTGTTCATACCTGGCAACATCTGCTCCCCTTAGATATGGAGAGATATTTGTTCAGAGAACTCTAAAAATTGACAAGCTAATCATTCAGCAGAGCTGATGGAAACAGGAGAATTTCTTAGTTTAAATTCTAGGCTAGTACATGAAAGGTGAGCACCACATTTCTTCCTAAAATTAACTTCAGTGCCTTAATTCTGGGGGAGTTTTAGAGCTATTAATCCCATTTCTTCAAATTCCTGCTTCCAGCCTTCAGTTATGAATCTTAGTCCCGAGAAGAAGCCGTGATGTTTGGCTTTTCTTATTAGTTAGTGTCTGTGTTGTCATGAATCCTATGCAGAGGTAACAAATTTTCTTTAGAAGCTGCTCTATGAGATGTCTAAATTGAGTTTAAGAATTATTGTGTGGAGAGGTTGCATGTGATGATGCTTCAAGTTGTCGTGTCTTTTAACACGTTGAATTTGTCTTCTCTGCTTGGGTGGCAGATGTTATTCTTTCTGTGCTTCCTATGCAGGAATTCACACTACTCTTAAAAAATAAAACAGATGGTGTCTCAAAGCGTTGTGAGCTGAATCCACAGGTGTGATACAGGAAACTCAGAACAGCAGGGCAGTGTTGTCTCTTGCTCATCTATTCTGAATAGATCTGTTTCGTTGTCTTTGCTCTGGACCCTTGACCACTGTTTATTTCCTTTCTGCACCTGCAAGTTGGTACAATTGTCTGTTGGCAGCTTAATAACAAAGTACAAGTAAATAGAGCATATAAACTTTTCTGTGCGAGTTCACTTTGAGTTCAGATTTTATGCTTATCTCATTCTTAATTATTCCCTAGGTGAAGAAGAGAAGGAAAAGCCAAAAGAAAGCACAAAAGAGGCAAGTGAAAAACATCTATTTTAACTTTTGCCATCGTAATAGAGGCAGTTCATACGTGATGAGATTATATAAGTAGTTCCCTACCAAAACGAGTACAGAAAAATGAAACTGTTTCTGAGGTATAGAATGGCTGTGCAATTAAACTCCCAGTGTTTGTTCTGCCACTTCATGGATGTCACATCAATCCATTCACAACAGTAGAGTTGTCAAAAGGAGAGTCAGAGGACTCGGGCAGGGTTTGAAAAAAGCATGAGGGGAGAGGATCTCAGTTCCCCCAGGTTTGTGACCCAACCACAGGAGGCACTGCAGTCTTTTATCACTGAATGTGATTTCTTGTGCACTGAAAGCTTGGACTAGATCAAGCAACAGCAGACCAAAGTAGCCTCGCTTGTGGGTTCTAACAGGGCTTTTACACAAACAGAACTTTGGTAGCCAGGAACGATGGCTGGCTGCTTCAAACATAGAGCCAGGATGGGGACTTCTGTCAGTTTGGGGAATTAATTTCCAGAAGTATAAGTTTACTGAGTACCTTTACTTTAAAATACTTCAAAATGCATTTTACACCAGTGTTTCACACTTGGTAAAGTGGGATTTACATAGCGTGTATTGTTAACTTTCTGTTAGCCAAGACAGCAGATGGTGTGGGATGCTCTAGGTTGGATGTGTTGAAGGCTGTAGCACTGAAGCAACTGGATGGCTTTGTAGCAGGCCTTCTTCATGGCCTGGTACTGAGGTGAAGGCAGCACTCCGACCTGAGCTGACTCTGGCAGAGCTTCTCTCTGCTCCTTATCTTGAGGCTGCAGGGGGAACACAGCTGGCTTTGGAGCTCTTCCAAAACATTGCACCCAGCTGGGAAGCTTTCTTAGAACTGCAGCTTTGGGCAACCAGTGCACCAGCTGCCTTTGCAAGTCAGGCTTGTCATCAGACCACACGTGGTGCAGTGCATCTGTGCAGCACTGAGCTGGAGGCAGTAAGCCAGAATGTGTTTGGATGTCACAGTAAAACCAAGTCACCAAGCAGGGCTTTCAATCCAGGATTGCTGACTCTGCACAGTGTTACAGTGTTTGCTGTTTCAGAAGAGTCAAAGGAGTTTTGCTGCAGTTCCTAACTCCTACTTTCTTTCACACAGATACCCACAAAAAACATAGAGGGGCAGATGACTCCATACTATCCTGTAGAAATGGGAAATGGCACACCGTGCAGCTTGAGACAAAACCTCCCCAGATCGAGTACAGTCATGTACATCTGTCATCCAGAAGCTAAACATGAGATTCTTTCAGTAGCAGAAGTTACAACTTGTGAATATGAGGTGGTTATATTGACTCCTCTGTTATGCAACCATCCTAAATATAGGTACAGTATTCAAATTTTTTGCTAACTCCAAATTTTCATCAGCTGCCATGCGTGCGCTTATACGAGCCTTCTATCCACCTGTGGTTTCTGGTATGCAGCTGTGAAACTTGTATGTACTTACTTTGGCAAGTACAGCTTTGCCAAGTCTTAAAGGCTTTCATCTTAAGCTGAGTCATACTTGCTTTTTGGAAGTCTGCTGGTTGACTCCGTATGAGAAGCAGATGGAAAGTACTTTATTTTCAACAGGTAAGTTTCTAACCCTGTCATTCTGAAGAGGAACCAGGGCCTGAAGGCTGCAGGCAGATTAAAAATATCCAATCTCTTCTCTTAGTTTATGATTTCAACCTCTTTGGGGATCATCTGCATGGTATTCAGATACTGCACATTGTACGTGTGCCATATATGCGTGCACAGACTTCAACTTCTGTATTTAATTTCAGAAAACAAGAGTATTGTCTTCAGCTAGTAAGATTTATTTTACCAGTTCTCTCAGCTTAGAGAGTTCCCACCTGTGCTTGTCTTGGTTTAGTGTCTTTGTTTCTGCTGTGCGAGTCATTTTTCACATGAAGAGTTCACAGTTTGTGTTATTTTCCAATAATCAGTTACTATTTTTTTTTCACCTGGATGGATCTGGTACTAGTGCATTATCTGATGCACTTACCTGTGCATGTATACTATATGTATCAGCAGAAGAACTGAAAGGGGAAGGCAGATTGTTCTTCAGTGATAAGAATACTGTCTTCAGCCACTAATCCCTCCCTGATGGATGTGGAAGGATTTCTGGCCACTGGCAAGAAACACTTGAAAGTAAATACAACAGGATATTTCCCAGCTGTATCATCTTAGTCAACAAAGATAGGTGGAGATAGCAGGCTGCTCAGTGTCAGCAGAGCTCATGGCAAACAAACCAACCTTGTTTGAAGGGCACTTTTCCTGCAGTGTTCCCTGAGACACCTGTGAGCAGTACTTCAGACACAGCAATCATCTCATCCAGTAATGCAGCTGCACTAACTTAGCAGGCAAATATCCATTGGAACTTCTTTGGTTACAATTTTACTTTCTTAATGTTTTTTTCTTTTTTAATGGTGCCTTGCTTTATATAAAGTGAGGAGACAGCTGTAAGCCTGCTTCATCCTGCTTTTCCTTTCTTGAGATGAGCTGATTTTTGCATAGCTAACAAAGAGTGTTAGAGGAATAATGGCTTATATGCAGTGGAAAAAGACACGTGTCCTATGTTTTATTTCTGTAGGAACTTACATCAGTTGTAATTGTGAGAACATTGAGGCTTTAACTGTGATGGTGTAACTGCAGGAAAAAAATAACTGCCCCAAGCTAGTCAGAAATGTAGAACAATAGAAAAAAGCATGTTTTGTCTGTGAACATACTGAGTGATGCATTCATAAATCGTTCGGACAGGTTTAGGGCTTCTCCTGTGAATGACATCTTTTGCCAGTCTCTGCCTGGATCCCCACTTAAACCCCATAATCTGGAACAGCTGGAGAAACAGCAAGAAATGATGAAGATGCCTTTTAGAAGAGCTAAAGAGGTAGGTGGTTTCTTTTTTTTTTTTTTTGTTAAAGTTTGAAAGTGTTTACTATTCATGTTACAACACACATAACGTGCAGCTCAGTGGAACAGGTTGTTTTAATCTACGTTAGAAGACCATGTCAGACTTTAGAACAGTCTTTAAGTTTGTTGCTTATTTATGTAGCCTACTTACTGGAAGGAAAACGTATCAGTTAAGTTTGGGCAACTGACTGAAAACTTCTGTGGCCTTCTTAGCCTGCAGTTTGCAGAGTTGCTAAGGTCCACACTTGGAATCTGTTTTTCAGCCATACCTAAGATAGTGAAAGCATTTTGTCACTGCTTTCATACTTTTTTGCACAGCTTGCCTAACATACTATTAAGTAATTTCCTATAGTTGATGTGATTCTACGGTGGCCATGTATTGCACCAAGGGAGATTCAGGTTGGACATTACGAACAGTTTCTTCTGTGCAGGAGTGGTCAGGTGCTGGAGAGTGCTGCCCAGGGAGGTGGTGGAGTCACTGTCCTGGAGGTGTTTAAGAAATGTTCACTTTTTATACTGAGGGATGTGGTTTAGTGGGGGAATATTGGTGGTAGGTTGGGCTGGATGATCCTGGAGGCTTTTTCCAACCTTGCTGATTCTATGATTCCGTATTAAATCTAGGTACTGTATTTGTATATACTTTAATTTCAGGAAGAGACACCTTCAACAAAAGAAGAGAAGTTTTCTTCCATTCATAAGCCTGTTGCTATTGGTAGCCATCAACTACTAACTGTAGGAACAACCCTCATCTCCAAATTGACTGACGACCAACTTATAAAGGAATTTCTCAGTGGCTCCTACTGTTTCCACGGGGTAAGAAATAAAAGTTAAATACGGTCAAATAGCTACTCCTTAATTATACATACCATTTTATAAGTGTGTATAAAATGAAATTACTCCTCAGTGAGAGGCGAGGGGGCTGTGCTGTTTCCTCATAACAGAAGAGGGCTGCCCAGAGAGGTGTTCAGATGTTGTACTAAATGGGGAAATACTAGTGGTAGGTTGACAGTTGGAGTGGATGATCTTGAGATCTCTTCCAACCTCAGTGATTGAATGAAATATAACAGAATCATAGTCTTAACTAAAAGTATTCTTCTGTGCTAAATTCAAGACCTATTTTTGCACAGTTCTTGCCCTGGATCTCGTCTTGGCTACGTCCAACCTAGAGCATCTCAGTGTTGCATTGTGCTATGGCAAAACCTTTCTTAAAGCCAGCACTACTATCTGTTTTCTGTCCTCTCTCCCCACCAAATACTGCAATTATTTCTGTGTATGCAGTGCTGCTGTAGTGCTAGTTATAGGGCTGTTTTGTGTTTGAAGTGAAAAGCATTTTGGGGGTATAAATCTATAGCTTTCATTGGGAGATGGAGAGCATAGAGTTGGAAGTCTTAATGTTCACAAATGATATTTCCCTGACGTTCAGATATTTAAATAGATCCTCATTAAGTGATGATTGCTTGGTTGCACTGGTCTAAATGCAGAGTTGAAGCAGTGGTGAAGTTCTTCTATCATCTAAATAAAACCAGTGCGTAACTTACAGAAGCCACATCAAGTTAATGTTACAACAGCACTCTTTTGCACATAATTGCATCAGTAAAGGGAAGGTTTGTATAACAAGTTCTATGCTAGAAAGGTGTCTTCAGTTTTTTCTGTTGAAAACTGACTTAAGTGAACAAATGGTGAAATGAGAGTAGATCATGAGAGTTGTGCTGATTTTGTTAATGAGAAAGCCAGAAAAGAACAGATAAACAGCCAGCAGAGAAAAGGCATCTGAAGTTGTCACTCTCTTTGAAGAAGAAAACGTTTATTAGAAAGATGAATAGAGGGGATACAAATGGTTTAAGGAATTTAGTCCTTTTGCAGCTTTCCTCATGAGTTTACATAAAAATGAGGTCGTCTTTGCTTGAGCTCCTCTATTCCAGCTCTTAACCCTGCCAGTTAGTCTAATAAGAGTTTCTGTTTCAGTGCAAATCAGGAATCAACATTTCTGATTGATAAGTTTGGAGTTTTACAGCTAAAATAACCAGCGGTTTGGGGTCAGGAGGGAAATGGGAGTGGCTGTTTGGGGGTTTTGTTTTGGTTTAATGCTGAAATTATACCCCTCCCTAGGGTGTTGGTTGGTGGAAGTATGAATTCTGCTACGGCAAGTATGTTCATCAGTATCATGAGGTATGTGCACGTAGTTCTGTGTGCTGCCGCTAGATGGCTGTGGGTGGTGATGGGGAGCCTGGAGGATCCGTATTTGGTCTGAAAAAAGCAGCATCCTTTTCTTGGCTGATCAGCATTTTGGGTTTAAGCGTGAATTTCAGAACATAAATCCTCAGCCCTGCATAAGAGTTTATGCAGGGTAACATAGATACCATGTCAGGTGATAACATAGATACCACAGCACAGTGATAATGAAAGCTGAAAATGTGTCTTTCTTGTGGAAATGCTCTTCTGATCATTGGAATACGTTTATCAGCTTACACAGCCTCTATGGCTGTTGTGAAGAGACCATCAACTTGAGTCTTGACCCTACAGCATCATCCTTCATAGCTTGTCCCAAATGCAAGAATGTGTCATGTTGATGGGAGCAGACTCGCTCTAGAAATGACATTCCACTCGTTAAGACATCTTCACTGCTAAAATTATAGTACAGGGTCACTATCAGCCTTTCTTTTTTTTAGGACAAGGAAAGTGGCAAGACTTCTGTGGTCGTGGGTACTTGGAACAAGGAGGAACACATTGAATGGTCCAGAAAGAATGCTGCTAGAACGTACTATCTTAAAGAAGATGGTACGCAGACAGTTAGGTATGGTTACATTCACTGAGATTACTGCTCTGGTTATGAGTTCCTGAGTTACTCTCATATGTGTGGCAGAGAAAAATAAATGCCAACATCCACTTCAGCCACACGTGAATATTTACTAATAGATAAGCTGTTACAAGCATGTTGATTTTTTTCCCCCTAATCAACATGCCATGTCAAGAAAGGTAATTCAAGACTGGATATGAGGCAGATTCTTCCAATAGTAAACAACGGTTTGCTCCTGTAATACTGAAATACATTATTTTACTTCTTTGTTATACATATTGAAGCTAAATATTTGAAATTATGAGATACATATTAAACAAATTAGCTCTCTGCATAAAAATTGTGTTTACTGTTTCCAAACTTTTGGGCAGGATGGTGTCTCATTTCTATGGAAATGGAGATGTTTGTGACTTAACTGACAAGCCAAGGCAGGTGACAGTGAAATTGAAGTAAGTTAACTTTTTTTTTTTTTCTTTTTAGTAAACTGATGCTTTGTGTTTCTGCTTTCTCTTCCAGAAGGGAAAGTAGTATCTTTCTGCCTTTCAGCTCAGAAAGCAACTGTTAGCTGGGCTTAGTAAAAATGATGCTGATAGTAGGGAAATAGATTTTATTTTTGTGTTTCTTAAATGCTAAAAACAGCAACATTTTTTTTTTCAGATGCAAAGAGTCTGATTCACCTCATGCTGTAACCATATATATGCTAGAGCCTCATTCTTGCCAATACATCCTTGGGGTATGTAAAGACATTCTTGAATTTCCAGAGATCCGCTGTCACGTAGTGGAGGATGTCTCAGGGTACAGGTTCCACTTCATGGAAAGTGTGAGATCAGTTCTGACTTGATTGACTGCCTTTGTTAGTCACAGGGTATGATTTGGTAGATTTTCCTACTCAAGTGACAAACTTTACAGCTGCCATCTGGAGTAGGGTTAGCAGTGCAGCCTGCCCCTGGCAGGGGAACATAGACACTGTACTGAAAGACACATCAGGATTTCCAAATGCACTGAAAAATGCTGATGTCATTTTAGTGCTCTTACTAAATCTGATGAAGGTGCTGCTCCATCCACTGGGTCACCACTGGGCACCTTAAATATGTGACGTGTGCTGAGCCTCTTGCCCTCTGTTGTGATTAATCTTGTGATCTCTGTTGTGGTGTCTTGTAAAAGTTATTTCACAGAAAATATTTCATATCTTCACACTTCAATATTTTGTCTCATGCGTTCAAGGTGGAATCTCCTGTCATCTGTAAAATTTTGGATACAGCAGATGAATATGGGCTCCTTTCAGTACCCAGCTAAAGAACAGCACAGTCCATGAAGAAAGCCATACCCATCAGCATCCCAGCTGGCCTTTTCCACATTAACACCATACCTGTGAGATGACCGAGCAGTACAGAAGTGTTCAGCCAACCAGCCTCACCAGCAGATTTCTCCGAGATGAGGGACTCATGAACCACTTTGTGTATAATGATGTGTATATAAGAGGTTATCGATAAACTTTTAACAATTAAAATCTTGTCTTGCACTCCTTGTTTGACTTGTGTGTGAGGCATTCTGCATTGATTGTTGTCATCATCAAGTTACAAATTACCAGCTTTCAAAAAGCAAAGTATGGCTTCAAGGGAGGAGTTCGACTGCCCACAGAAGGGAGAAGGGAAACCAGCACTTCTTGCAGAAGCCTTCACCAAGAATTAGTTGTTCTGATGCACTTACTTTGTCCAAACAAAAATGCTACCTCAGTTTGATGGAACCTGTATTAATATCACAGTCTTTTTGCCTCTTAACTTACTTTGTCCCCGTTCAGCTGTCGCTTCTGCTTCTTAAGTCCTATTAATTTTGTTGTTTTTGTAGGTGTTACTAACTTCATACAGTTCA
This sequence comes from Phasianus colchicus, assembly GCF_987193195.1. Lineage (NCBI taxonomy): Eukaryota > Metazoa > Chordata > Aves > Galliformes > Phasianidae > Phasianus > Phasianus colchicus. The sequence continues at coordinate 3,446,775 of NC_143437.1, read as the reverse complement.
TCTTAATGTATTTATTTTGCTGCCCATTCCTACTGACATGTACCAGAGTTGCTGTACTGCTTGGGGAGCTAAGGTATAATACTAGATTGCTTTGGAGCAGCTGACATGCAAAGATTTCCTTCCTTTGGAACATTGTAGGGCTGGCAGAAAGTTCCTTTGCTGCTTTTACTGAGTGCCAAATCCCTAACTTGTTTTGAGTGACCACAAACCAACCTTGTCCACACTAAACACACCATATGATATGTATGTCCTTTGGTCACAGCCCTGCAGTAAGGCTTGGCATGTGCACCATCCTGCTGAGAATCATCAAGGTTCCAACTGAGAAAGAACTCAGTGAATGCTTTCAGATACTTTCTATTGAGTTCCATCACAGTGAGCTTGGGAGTTGTGCAAGGTGTGTAATGATGCTGAGATGCACAGAAGCTGGGCAATATTTCAGTGCACAGCAATTGTGTGTTCTCTGTCTTGATTGCCATTAGTTTGTCAGCCAGCTGCAGGTTTCCTCTTTCCTAGAGCTGTGCAAAGGGTAGGAGTTTCATAACTGATCTCAAGCAGAAATCCACTGAGCATCTGGCATATGACTGGTCTGGTGCTATCCAGAGTATCAAGTAAAACTGTGAGACTGTTGCAATTAACAACTACATTTACTCTCTTACTCAGTAGAAGGGAACAAAGCAGCAGCACGATGATAGGCAATTTAGATGCAAAGTCATTCTTCCTGTTCACATCCTAATTTTGGATTGCTCAGCCCTGTTATGGCTAGGATGGGAAGAGAATCTTACCCAGATTTTGTATTGTTCTCTAATCATGCAAAGGATGAGGAAAATCATCCTTAAGTTTTAATCTTGTATTAAGCCAGCTTTTAGAAAACTGGAGGCATAAAAGAGACCTAACTTTAGATACTTAACTTTGTTTCCTTGAAGTATTTTTACTTGCCTGAATAGCCCAATCCTCTCGCTAGGCATCTAGAACAGCTGTTAGCAATCTGGGCCCCCTACTGACCAAAGGCTGTCTTTACACGCCATTCAACGAGTTCGTGTCTGCAAGTGGGCAGAGCACTGTGCTTAAGAACGTGGTCTCAGAAAAGTGCAGACAGACAGAGAAAGAAAGTCTGCAGGCTCCAGCAGTATCATCTTCCCATACTGCCTGCATGGATGCCAAAGGTGGAACTGCAGTGTGAGTAGCTGCAACCAAAATGTCTTTAAACTACTTTGGATACTCCCAAAACAACACAACAGTAAGAAAATAGAATGTTTAGCTTTAGCTTCCTCTAATCTGTCTTGATAATGGGCTGGCTGATTCTTACTGAGGCTGCAGCAGCAGGTGGAAGTGTGAGACAGAACTGTGCAACCCTCTGAATTGAGGCTGCTCCATCTCTATTTACCTGCTTTTGGGAAAGTCAGATCATTGTGGCTCAGTGCTGTGCAGAACTACTAAGCAGTGAGTGCTTGAGCCCCAGGCTGTATGTGTGGGGATACTGTCAGACCTTGTATGCACATATTGGGTTAGGTCACATTCAAGGGAGGAGAAACCACAACAGACTAAAAGTTTTCTGCACATCTGTTTGTTGTGGTAGATTAGATCAGAGAAGATAAAGATAGATATGCTGCAGAATTTAAAGAATTCCACTTCCCCTCATGGCAGAGAAGTCCCCAGCACAGTGGGGAAGTGCAGCCTCTGTGACTAAGCAGCCACAGCACCTCAGCATGCCACTGAAACCAATGAAGGTCTGCTGCTATTTATGTGCTGTTGCCAAAACCACATATCCAGTTCTCCATATTCCTCAGCTTCTGCCACCCCTTGCAGGGGAAGCAATGTGCTCACATATCCCTGCTCTGCATCCAACATACCTGCAAGCATAACACCATGACATCCAAGCTTCTGGCTCTGCCCTTAGTGCTCTGCATTACACAACAAAGGCTTCATTGGACATCAAATACCAAAATGGTACATGAGGCAATACCAGATTTACAACCATTTATTACTACAGGAAGAAAAAGTTTTGCCAGCAATGAGCAAAGCGCGTAACTGGATAACAAAGATGAAAAGTAAAGCACTAAGCTAAAGCTCAGGTTGCTGAGGTTTTTTGCCACCAAGAGACTAAGAGCCAAATCCATGCTGCATGTGGGTCTCACATTCCTCTGTCAGGACATCTCCTCTGCCAGGCAGCCCATTTTGTCCAGCACCAAAGGGCTAGCACTGATTATCTCTCCAACCAATTATTTATTGTGACAGGAACTGGATGGCAGACAGGCCGGCACCTAAATTAACTGCTTTTGATGTGGGTTGTGCATATCACTTACCTATGCCAGTAAAGGTCAGCAGAGGGTTTTGACACCATCTGCTCCAAGCCCAACAGGAGCACTGCTGCACTACAAGTTTTTCCTGTGCTCACAAAAAACAATTTTTTTTTTTTTTCGAGTCATGAAAATTTCTCCACCCTGTCCTTACTGAAAACAACTACTGTGTGGTGCAACACCTCCCACTCGACAAGGAAAGCCCAGCAGACAGCGCCGGTTTCCTTACATGGCTTGTTCAGGAAGGACTTGACTCAAACTCACAGAGATGAGGAACACTTTTCTTTTTTACCCTCTCCCGTATCTCCCCTGCTAACAGCTGAGTTGGGAAAGAACCAGTGTGGGAGGAGGAGGAGGAAAGATGTGCGCCAAAAACCAAAGAGCACAACAGATCATGAGTTGATACTGCTGGAAAGAATTAATCCCAACATAAGCTTATGTTCTCATACATTTGAATCTGGAAGAAAAGCTCCTTCTTCGATGCTCTCCTGTGCAGGCTCTGGGATGTGGGAGCCTCTCAGTACCAAAAAGAGGGAAAAATGAGCTTCCTTGGGTGTGCAGAAAGCACAAAGTGGAACTGGAGCTCTGTGGGTTTAGGGGTCGATCTGCTTAGATTTATACATGTGATGGTATGCAGATTTGCACCTCAGCCTGAGAGGCTTTTGTTTCCTTCCTCATTTAAGAATCACCAGTGTGGAAAATAACCCAAACAGCAGACAGCAGTAACAGCACCAATGTGATCTGCAATTAGTCAAGGGAAATTACATCAAAGGAAAGTAGATCTATGAAAGTGAAACATGCCGCTTATTGAAGGTATTTATTTCAGTGAGAAGAGCTCAAAGAATGAACTGTTTTGTGCCCCAGAAGACCAGATTCATCCACACAAAAAAGGATCATCAGCAATAAGCACCTAATGACGTTCTCCTCTCCCCAGCTTATCAGTACAGGAATGCTTAAAACTCACCTATGAGTCAGAAACTGGTGAACTCCTACAGAACCCAACCCCATGTAGCACAGAGTCACTCACTTCCTGCTAGGACCTGCTAAAAAGCCATCAGGAAATGGAAATTGGAATTTTCTGTAGAAAGTAAGAGTCATCTTCCATCTCCACTCAAAGAGTGCTCAAACAGCAGCCCCAAGCCTTCAGACAATGGGGATTCCTTCTAGAGCTAATTCCTAACTGCCATTTAAATTCACAAATTATTATCTGCGTGACTGAAACAAGAAACAGAGATTATTTATGTCAGACATCAGCACAGCTAGATATAGCTGAAAGGATGCAGTGGCTCAATGTGTGAGGCACAACAGCCCCTGCAAAGTTTCACCTAGCTCAAGAGGCAAAGTAAGACAATCACATTTGGAAACAGTTTTCTCAAATGGTACAGAAACCTGGGGTATTATTTTAACATTAACATTACAACACTAATATTTAGACCCCCCAAATCTGCCTCAGTTCTGCCTTTGGCCACGCTTGCATTTTGCCTCTTCACTCACACAGGGCTTTCCTGTGTGCTGCTGTTCCTCCACAATCCCCAAAACAGTTCTGTGCTGGAACACAGCTGGTCCATCTTCTCAAAAGAGGGGGCTACAGACTGAGTTTCAAGAAATGAGTGGCTCCATTCTGGTCAAGGAAGGAAGGCTCACCATGGAGACACGGCTATCTACAGGGGGTCACTGCTGGTTCAATTTTGACATGTCCAGAACGCTCTTGATTTCCTGTCTCCTGCTAAAGCAGGGAGGGATCTGTTTGGGCAAGGCATGGCTTCAGGGCAATTCCCACAACCTGGCGGGGCAGGAAAGTGCAGGTCTGATTAGAAAGGGGACAAAAACAACCCTGGGGTTTTCCAGTCCCTGAGGAGAGTCTCAGAGCTATCATAAGAATTTCCAGTCACTGATGGTTACAAAAGAGTGGAAACATCTTTAGGTTTTTTTAGAAGAAAAAGCAGAGCAAATGACAGCATTCAGTGCCTTGTGCAATCTGTTGACTCCACCAACATCCTGACCTGTGCAAGCACATCTTTAAAGGCAGCACTACGGACCAGAAGAAAATCTCCTGTTCTTTTCCCTGCTCAGACAGAAGCGAGGCTTCCAGCAGCAGCGTGACCAGCTCTCCCATTTTCAAATGTAAGTCTACTGACACTTGGTTTTTCTTCCCCCTCCAGGAAGGCTGAGAACAGTACAGTGGGACATCCACTACAGATTATCCTCCACTATCCATTGGTTCTCCTTCCTATCTTTACCGTAACTGCAGCACAGCAGCCAAAATCCCAGAGGACACCTTGGGAGCAGGTCGTTGAGAGTGACCTCTAAGCCTTAAATCAATCAGCTCCCATGCCCCATTTCCCCCTGAAGCAATGGGCTCCCAATGGCAGGAAGGTTTGTTGCTGTGAGAAGGAAAACCCTGCTACACACACAGCCCATCCCACCCCACTGCCAACACTACAAAAAGCAGCAGTGGGGCCAGGCAGCTCTGGAGGCTGCAGCAGGGCTGTGAGGAGGGTGGGCACTAGAAGCACGAGGTAGGCTTTAACTGTCTCTCATCTGTAGGTGCTGTGTAAGGCTTTGACACCTGGCTTACTGGTGTGGGGTGCTTGGTGGAGCTGGTCCTGGTTCTGGTCTTGGGGCTGATTCAGGACTGAGGACATACCCACAAGGGCTGTGCTTTCTTCTTCTGAGTTAAATGTGAGGATCCTGGCCTGGTGGCTGTGATGGTGGCTAAAAGGGGCTATGATAAGGCTCGATCGCCCTGCTAATGGTGCACATTTCCACATAACAAATAGAAGACACAGAAGTGCATGGTCCAGTGTGAGCAAACCCCAAGAAAGACGTGGGGCAGGAGAGGAGCCGAGCAGCGACCTTACCAGGCTCAGGGAGTCTTCAGAGATGAGTGGGTCAGCAGGCAGTGACCTCTTCTGGTTCAAGGTGCCACATCCAAATCCACCAATTTCATCTGCGGAGCCAGTTTTCTCTCTTTCTTCTTCCTACAGGTAAGATTAATCAATGTTCAGTGGTAAATTCAGTTGTGAGCCAGGATGAGAAGCACAAAACCTGCAAACAGCATTTAGGAAAGCACAGTTCAGATTGCACAACGGGAAGCTGTTGCTGTGAGGGCTGCTTACAACCTGCCTGGAGAGGGGAAAAGGTATTTTACAACAGCAAACACTCAGATTCACTATGGTGATCTGAAATGTATAGTGCTCTACTTCAGATCCTTCTGACACCTCTTCTAGTATTGCCTCTTGAACATTATAATGAAGGACACGTTTTTGTGTAGATAACAAGGGATTCAGATGCGATTAGTGAAACAATTTATGTACTTGCCAATAAAGTAGGATGATTTAACATATTGAAAGGATACTCATTTATGCAATGTAGAGCATATTATAATGATGGATTTTACATTTCTTTTCTCTAGGATGAGGATCCTTATCAGAAGTCTTTATTTCTACTTCATTTCTGTCTTATTCAGTAGAGCCAATGGATTTCTAACTCAGAAAACATCTCCATTGTCTTCCTTCCCATTTTATAACTACTCTTACTTAAACCTCACTTCCGTATCAGAAGCACAAGCTCCCAAAACAGCAAGAGCTCTCAACTTCTCACATAATGCAATTGAAAAAATAACCAAAAGAGACTTTGAAGGTTTTGATGTACTGGAAGTTTTGGACCTTTCCTCCAATCACATTAAGGACATTGAACCTGGTGCATTTGAGAACCTGCTCAGCCTTGTTTCTGTGGATTTATCATTTAATGATGAGAATCTTCTGGTATCTGATCTTGCATCTCACCTGAAACTCATACCAACCAGCGGGACCTCAGGACCTTCACAAACTTATATGCATTTTCAAAAATCAGCAGAGGCTGCTCTGGAGCCTTCTACACCAGCTGAACTGCTGCCACATTTGGAAGATCCATCCAATCCAGGAAATGTTAGCCCAAGGTTCAGACAAAGAAGAGCAGAGGAAAATACAACTTCCCCCCCAGCAGCCACGCTGAGGCCTGATGTGTGTGGAGCACCAATCAGTGGGTTGCTTGACCTATCAAGGACCAAACTGTCTAATGAAGAGCTGGAAGCAAAACTGGATGCAGACCTCTGCCAAGCTCAGCTGCGTGCTGTTTTGGAGTTTAACATTAGTCACAGCGACCTGGAAATGGATCTGCTGTCTCTGTTCATCCTGTTTTTGCCAATGAAAGACATACGGTCCGTTGATGCAAGCTACAACAAAATAACAATTAACAACATAGACGTTGAAGGAATCTGTCACTTCCCATTCAGCAACTTTTCATTTTTAAATATCAGCAACAATCCCATAAACAGCTTGGAAACGATGTGTCTCCCACCAACCATCACGGTCATTGATTTGTCCTTCACAAACATTAGTACAATACCTGCAAATTTTGCTAAAAAGTTACCTAAATTAGAACGTATGTATGTTCAAGGAAATCAGCTCATATATACTGTACGTACAGAAAGTCTCAGTGCAACCACAAGGCCTCCCCCTGGAACTGTACATATCAGTGCCATTTCCTTTGTCAGAAACCAGGCTGGTACACCCATCGAAAGCCTTCCAGAGAGAGTGAAACACCTGAAAGCGTCCAACTGCTCCATTGTAGAACTTCCAGAATGGTTTGCCAACAGAATGCAAGAACTGCTATTTCTGGACCTCAGCAGCAATCGGATTTCCATGCTTCCTGACTTACCTATCTCTCTGCAGTACCTTGACATAAGTAACAGCGATATTAAAATGATACCCCCTAGCTTTAAATCTCTCTCCAACTTAACCGTATTTAATATCCAAAACAATAAAATTACAGATATGCATCCTGAATACTTCCCATCGACTTTAACAACATGCGATATTAGTAAAAATAAGTTGAAGGTGCTGGCATTAACCAAAGCCCTAAAGAACCTCGAATCGCTTAACGTCTCTGGAAACCTAATAACCAGACTGGAACTCACCAGCCAGCTTTCTGCACTCACTAACCTGGACAGTAGTCACAACCTAATTTCAGAACTCCCTGACCACTTCGGGCAATCTCTCCTGATGCTGAAGCATTTTAATTTATCAGGGAATAAGATCTCCTTCCTGCAGCGCGGCTCCCTCCCAGTTTCTCTGGAGGAGCTGGACATTAGCGACAACGCCATCACTACCATAGTGCAGGACACTTTTGGACAGTTAACTAGTTTGAGTGTTCTGACTGTTCAAGGTAAGCATTTCTTTTGTAACTGTGACTTGTACTGGTTCGTAAACGTCTACATCCGTAACCCACATCTGCAGATAAATGGCAAAGACGATCTCAGGTGCAGCTTCCCACCAGACAGACGGGGCTCGCTGGTGAAGAGCAGTAATCTCACACTTCTGCACTGCTCCCTGGGCATTCAGATGGCCATTACAGCTTGTATGGCCATCCTGGTTGTTCTGGTGCTAACTGGCTTATGTTGGCGCTTTGATGGGCTGTGGTATGTGAGAATGGGTTGGTACTGGTGTATGGCAAAGAGGAAGCAGTACAAGAAGAGGCCAGAAAATAAGCCCTTCGATGCCTTCATTTCATACAGCGAGCAGGATGCAGACTGGACAAAAGAGAATCTACTGAAAAAACTGGAAACTGACGGATTCAAGATATGTTATCACGAAAGAGACTTCAAACCAGGGCATCCTGTACTTGGCAACATTTTTTACTGCATAGAGAACAGCCATAAAGTCCTTTTTGTTCTCTCTCCCAGTTTCGTAAATAGCTGCTGGTGTCAGTATGAACTGTATTTTGCTGAACATTGGGTCCTGGATGAAAATCAGGATTCCCTCATTATGATAGTGCTGGAAGACCTCCCGCCCAACAGCGTGCCTCAGAAGTTCAGCAAACTCAGAAAGCTGTTAAAAAGGAAAACCTACTTGAAGTGGAGCCCCAAAGAACACAAACAGAAGATTTTCTGGCATCAGCTGGCAGCTGTCCTAAAAACAACCAACGAACCGCTGGTGAGAGCAGAAAATGGACCCAATGAGGATATAATTGAGATGGAATGAGAGATAAGGACTTATACAGACTGCGCCTGGAAAGCCAGCAGTCATATAAAAGTGTTTCTGTGATTACCTTTTGCAAAGCCTGCTGTGCTGTTATCCGGAGGGCTGAGACCTGAGCACTGGTAAACAGCCTTTCATTCATTTCTGGGTGCTTGATTTTCTTCAGCTATTACTAGCATTTCTTGAAATGTTGTGGTTGGCACCTGAAAGGAAGAACAGCTTGAGTCACACTGCAGATCCTAATTATCTTTTGGAGATTACTGCAGTAATAATGAAAAGTAGTGTCATTCAAATACAACGTGCTTCAGATTCTTAAATAGAGTACAGCTTCAAATAGAATGCACCAGGATTACAGTCAAGAAAAACACAAACTGCAATAGTATATAGGTAAAAATTTCCTTCTGTGGTTTGGCACAAAAAGATTAAAATCAGTGTAGCCACCTGAGAGATGCAAATGCAAATCCACAGTGCTGCCTCACTTGGGTATGTGGTGGAAGGGAACAGACTTACAAATCTTTCAAAACTGCAGATGAACATTAGAAGCAGACAACCAGGAACAAGCTAGCTGAGTATGCCAGCCTGAACTGTTAAATAATTGGTGTTTTATCTAAATGCTGGTACCACAAACCTCTGAAGAACAGGCAAGAAAATTCTGTATAATAATATTTAAGAAAATTTCACTTGACACAATCAGCCTAATCCATTTCAAATCACTGCCTAGTCACCATCATCACCTAAAGCTACTTACTTATATGAAAAAATAAAGTCAGCTGATCTAACACATACCATATTCAAGCAAGAGAAACAGGTCCTGGCAGTAAATAAGTATCAGCTGAGAACAGATCATTTGGTGCAGCACAATCTGGATTCGTTTGTAAGATGAGCAAACCCAAACCACCGATCTTTACTTGGCTGGTTCTGATAGTCCAAGTGGGCTAAAGGAAAGAAAAGAGCAGATATACCACAGGAGAGTCTAAAGGAAGTCATTTTTGTTGTACAACTGATCACTCCAATTTAAACTGTGTTTGAAAGAAATTGTGGCTATGTATTTTCAAAATGCAATCACTCTTCTATTTACTACATCCATAAACCTCCTCCAAAAAGACAGTTATTAAATAGAATCAAAAACTTAAATTGGATATTGTTTGAATGAAGTTGTTATACTTGCCTATCAGGCACTATAGACATATGAACACATTGACTGCTTTAAGAGCACGGCTGGTACCAGGGGTTAAGCAGAACAGTATCACAAGGTGCTTTAAAGAGACTTAATTTCCTTTGCCTTAATTACATTTCACATAAAGGAAATAAAACCTCCCTGGATCCCAAAGCTGTACCCTCCCCTCTTTACTCCCACATGAACATTCAATGCAAAATACTTCTGTGAACTACTTTTGTGAATAAGGCAAGAAGGATTTAATCTCCTGTCATGCGACAAGTTCAGGAGACCCAAAACAAACGCGTGGTATGGAAGTGTGCATACATACAGTAGACTCAAAAACTTCATGTTCCATGCTTCATGTCCAAACCAGACTTGGTGTATATCTTAAACCCCCACAAGATCCATCCCAGGCCCTGCCCTACATTCTGCCATGTGAGATGGTCAAAATCCCGCGTATTTTTACCTCCAAATTAAGAGAAATACAAAGAGAGAAAAAACCAAACAATGCATCTTTTAAATACCTTTTGTAATGAAGTCAGTAAGAACCATGTCTGGGCAGAAGGAACAGACTTAACGAAAACATTTCCATTTTACATTGGAATTAGAAAGTTGTTTGCGTTCATTTTATTGCAATAAAGCCGTACTGAATTATTCAAAGTTAATTAAAATTAACTAAACAAAGAACAGTGTTCATAAACTAATAGCCTTCCAGGAAAATCTTGAAAACAGTTGGGTTAACAAATAGCCCAAACCAACGACGACTCACACACAGCAATGAGGTGAATGGTTCATCTTCCCATCACGACCATTTTGTTAAAGGGCTGACATTCTCCTACCACAGGCACCAGAAGTCTGTGGCACGGTCACTCTGGAGATACCACAGCTCTCCTGAAGCCAACAGCAGCTGAGGGGCGACTGCTCGCTTGGAAAAGATCTGTCCACTCAAAGCAGTGATTGTCAGGAATTTAAATGCCTGCAGATCATTCCAGTTCATAAGGAGGTCCCACAACACACTGCACGACACAAGTGGGTGGATTTATAAAAAATACTTCACTTCTGTTGTTTGCTCACAGTGTCAACCACTAGATAAAGAGTATAGGTAGACATATTAAACTTTAAATCAAATTGACATTGCAGGACAAGGTCAAAGCCTTGTAATGGCCTGGCACCTCCAACAACTTGCTACTCCTGTTCTAAAAGTTGTTCATAGCTCTCAGGAATGTCTCGGCCAAACTTCTCCACTTCCCACTCTTAAATAAAGCCACAGACAAAGAGCAACCAGCAACACCAGTACAAATTAGAATATTCCAGAGGTGACTGCATTATTAACGGGTGGCAGTACTCTAATACTGCAATATTCAGCCCTATCCTCAAATAAAATCTATAATTCATATGGGGCAGTTATTTCTATCAGATGAAAAACACTTGGCTGAATACATTATTTTGGGATATACAATGGCACCAATGCTTACAATAAATGTACAATGGAAATCAATACGTATACTTCAGAGGTTCACTAAGGCACCGCAACTCTTCTCACCAGTCCCCTCCCAGTGGCAATACGTCACTGTCTGTCAAACTCTCCTGCTCCAGGAAGCTGAAATTCACAGAGATTTCGGTGCTACTGACACTTGCTACATCAAAACACCACCAATCCTTGCGACCTTCAGCAAATGGAAATTTAAACCAAAGCATTACCAAGCATCCTCGCAACTCTTCCTTCCTGAAAATATGGCAAGTATGCATTTCAACAGATAACACTCCTGGCACAGCCTCAGATTGTTCTCTGAGATATTTTGCCTCATGATGTAATTAATCACATGTCATCGAGTAACAATTTCAAATTCAAGCCTAAAATGCTGCCCTTTCTGACTTGACAGAGAAATTCAAGAAAAAGCCACGGAAGTAATATTCTAGTATTCACTTTAAATGCATGTAGCCGGATGTTAACACTACTGTTTTCTGTTGTTTTTTTTTTAAGTTGGCAGCAGTACAGCAATACCACTGAGTTTAGAACTCCAACAGTGACGGGCATCCCCTAAATGAGCTAGATCAGACCTGCTTTCCCAAGGTTACACTGAGGGTACGGGTATCGGCTTGGTCGAAGCAGTGTTACAGTCTCGCACCAGGTCGGTGGTGGTGTGGTAGTGCATGGCAATGTAGGATTTGGTGAATCCAAAAGTTGAGTTCACCGGCTGTAAGCTATTCGGGGTGCTCGCTTCCTGGGAAGGGCTGCTGTTGTAGATACTGTAGTAGGGCTCGATGCGGGTGTTCATGGGGGTTGAGCTGCTCTGTCCATAGTGCTGATGTCCGTAGGATGCCTTGGGACTCAGCACGCTCTCCTTGGAATGACTGGGACCACAGGCTTGGTCCACAAACTTTTTCTGAGGTTTAGGAGACAACACGTACGCTGAATTGGTCTCGTGGTGGGATGACTTGTTCCTGTTGACTTCCAGGCTGCCTTTGCCCATGGCTCGAAGCCTCGTCTTCTGCTTGCAGCAGAAAAAAACAAGGGATAGGTACTGCAGGCACCACAGGGCTCGTCTCCGAAGTCCGGCGCTGTTGCGGGAATATATAAAAGGGTTTAATCCAGATTTGAAAAAAATGAGAGTAAATCCACACAGCTCAAACTGATAGAGCACAAAGCCGCCGCTGCCGGACAGCATGTCCTGCACCAAAGAGATGCTCAGGGGCAGGCAGCACACCAAGACGGAAAGCACGATGACGACACACGTCACCACCGCCCTGGAGTCTTTGGCTGCGGACAGGTTGACGGCCGACACGAGCTGCAGCCGGCCGGCAGCCGGCGGCTGGCCCAGGTGCGTGGCATAGCTGTGAGCCTGGCCGTGCTGCGGCTTGCCGGAGCCCTGGTTCCTGTACAGGGCGGGCAAGGCGTTCTGCCCAGCCCCGGCAGCCGGCGGCCCCACGAAGGACTGGGGTCTGGAGGCGCCCACGGCCACCGCCGGTGGGCACTTCCTCACCTGCGCGTTCCTCCGCAGGGCCTGGGCGATCATGACGTAGGAGATGGACACCACGGCCACGCAGCAGATGAAGTCGGTGACGTAGAGGTAGAGGATGACCTTCCCGTCCCCGCGGGCGAAGCTGGACATGGGCAGGCAGAGACGGGAGCCGTGCGTCCTCAAGGTGGCCATGGTGGCCAGGGTGAAGCTGGCGGCCCAGAGCAGCGAGGTGAGCAGCAGCGTGCAGGGGAAGGGCGCGGCGCGGTGCGGCTGCTTGCCCAGCACCATGCGCAGGCGGTGCAGGGCGATCACTGCCACCGTCTTCAGAGACATGATGATGAAGCCGGAGCTGGTGAGGTGGAAGGCGAAGCAGAAGGCGGCTGGCACGCCTCGGGCCGAGTCGAAGAAGAGGACGAAGGCGAACATGGGAGCGGCCACCCCGCAGATGAACAGGTCGCAGAAGGAGAGGTTGAGGATCATGAAGTCGAAGTTGGTCCTGAATTTCCTGAGGGCCGGGTCGAAGAAGGACAAGAAGACGATGAGGTTGCCGTAGGAGCCCAGGCAGAAGACGAGGGCGAGCAGCGAGGCGCAGGCCGCCAGGGTGGCGGTGTGGGTGCCGTCCCGCAGCCCCGCGGCGGCGCTGCCGTTCCCGCCCAGCGGCAGCAGCGCGGCAGAGGGGGGCTCCTCCTCGCCCCCCGCCGGCAGCCGCCCCGACGCGTTCATCTCCGCCCGCCGCCTCAGCGGGGCCGCGGCGGGCCCATGGCGGGGCCGCTCTCCCGCCGCCTCCGCCGCCGCCGCCGCCGCCGCTCCCTCAGGGCTGCCCCCGACATGGCGCCGCCCGGCCCGCCATGGCGCCGCCGCCGCCGCGGCCCGGCCCCTTCCCCGCTCGGCGCGGGCGGCTCGAGGCCGCGCTGTCCCTCCGTGCTGACCGAGCCGCAGCAGAGCACGGGCCCAGCGCCGAGCTGTCGATCGGCAGCGCTTCAGGCAGCAGATCTGCCTGCCCTGAGGCGGCGCTCTGTGTGCCAGCTGAGCGCGGGCAGGCGAGGCGCGGAAGTGTTGTGAGAATGCGGGAGGTGCAGAACTTCTGCCTTACGGCTGGCACCCGTCTTACGCCGTACGCGTCTGCATACACAGACAAATACATCAGTGAGTCTGCCCTCTCAATAGCCTGCCTCCACCCACAGCAACCCTGCGGAAGCATGGCAGTGTTTGGTGGAAGCCTCAAGACAGAGACAAGAGCATCCGAAAGCTCGTCAGTGGATTATTTTCCAACACGTTTCCTTCTAAAACTACAAGCGGTTTCTTTCAGTAGACCCGTGACTCACAGCCAGGCCGAGCCTTGCATGCAAAGCATAACCCCCAGTCCTGCTGTGGTACCACGGCCTGCCACAGGAACAGCAGCAGCCGTGGCAGCGGTGCGCCTTGCTGAGGGCATTGTGCATTTTTGGTCTTAAAACGGCCGCACGTAAGACTGGGCAAGGTCCCAAATCCAGAACGTCACGTGCATTGTTTGCCATGGCTTCAAGCGTTCCAGCTTGGCTGCGGCTTCTGTTTTCATTCTTGCTTGTATTTTTGTTCCTCAGTTCTGTGGGTGAGCCCTCAATGAGTATGGGGTTTTCCACGGACGAGCCAGAACGTCCCTCCTTCAGGTTTTTTAATTCACAAACACCAGAGAGTGCTGAACTGTATGATTAAACAAGGCATGCGAGCCTCAATTACTTCAAAGTGATTAATGCTGGGGAAACTGAGATGCTTGATCTGTGCAAGTGAAACTAATGTGCACATGATAACCACATCCTTCCAGAGCAGGTAACATTGCTGCACACAGCTGGAAGCAAGACATTGTGTAAGAACTTCTGCTTTAGTTTCACGTCATGCCTAATGCCTGCATTAGAGTTGGCTGCTGCTGCAGTGTCACTTATTTACAACACAAACACAACTGCAAACAGGAGCCCCTTAAAGAGATAGGAAAGGCTGAGTAATTCCCACCCTTACATTAGGTGGTTGAATGCTCAGACTTGGATGAACTTTCCCTTAGTAGCTAGATTAGCAGGTGGAAGAACACATATAGAAATATATAGAGAAATAAGGCTGCAAATGCCTGATGAGATTTTTTTTTTGCAAGTCCACATAGTTTAAAGCACTTTGCATGACTTTGATCTTGTGTGCTTTTGAAAGTATTTTAGAGCAAAATGGCACAAGCCTGCACTTTGGCGATGCGCACTGAAATGCTGCAGTCAGTGGTGGGTGATCAGCTGAGTGCCCACAAAGGCTGCAGAAGGCAGCAACCACAAGAGGTCATTGGAACACAGGCTTTCACCCAGCAAGGGGATGAACTGAGGCAGAAGGAACACAAAGCACTGTGCAGTCCTGTTTGCTGAGCAAAGCGTCTCACTGGTCGGGTCCTTTTAAATAGGCTACCAGAGTTTTGGAGCAAGGGAAAAGAGCAGCTGAAGAAACAAGCCTGGGTTTTGGAAAGCAGCAATCACAGGTTCAACAACTTTTGCAACATCTTACGCAAAGGTACTGGAATATTAACTCTTTTCTTTATCGTACTCTCGCACCCCTCCTCAAACCAATTCATACGCAACTCTAGATTTTGAAAATTATTTTGGCCAGCAAGGCTCTCTGCCTTTGGACAGTCTGCCTCTGTAGGACACAGCTAATTCCTCTAAGCACTGTGCTCTTGACCACAGAAATCACAGATGATTTTGCTAGCAACCTTTGGAGGCAACCATCTGAGCCTTATTCTGTGCTGAGAGATCTCTGGACTCAAGACTGCTTTACTGAGAGCTATTCTTCCTAGGAAGAGGGGAGCAACCATTCTTCACATCAACTCATGAGATTTTCCTCCTAAATATCTTTTAATAGCTCAGAGGCATCTGTTGACTGGGAGAGAGAAAAAAACATCAGTGCAAACCAACTGCTGCTTGCATGTTGTTTGTGTACGCTGCCATAAACATCTTAACAATAATCTGTATCTTCCACACAGTTTAATTTTCTCCTGCAATCAAACCACCACTTCTTTGCAGCAGACTGAAATTACCACTGCCCTAGTGCCTGAAGTGCACTGTTGGGGTAATCCCCACTAAACCTCTTCCCCAGAGGATGGTTATCTTCACCCTGTGGAGAATGTGGAGGTCTAAGGTCAGGTTTAAGTTAACATTCCCTTCCTTATTGGGGACCCCATTTGCAAAGCCTCTGAAATGTGACTGTACAGACAGTATTTGATGGTTGGAACAGATTACCTTAAAAATCCTCCTCAACCTTACTAGTTCTATTTTGTGACAGGGAATGGATGGGCACAGCGCCAGTGAGAATGTAAAACTAACCCTACTGTGAATTACAGACTAATTTATGCTAATATCTTGCAGGGACAGTGGTCAGCAAAACATTCTATGGATCAACTTTTTTTTTCCCACCCTACATCTTACCAAGCTATTGGGTTTTCCTCAGCATGGTAGAAAAAGAAAATTGAGTCTCAGGATTCCAGGAATGCTGGAGCTTTGAAAGAAAGTGCAAGACTGAGCAGAGAGTATGGATGGGACGCTGGGAATGCCTAACAGAAAATGATAGAACTCATCCCTGTGTTCCCTGTGTCCCAAGGATAGGACTGCCAGCAGCCTGGTAAATTAGTAAAAAGGCTAATAGGGTGTATACTTCAACATAAAGGATTGCAAGTCCTAGTGTACCATATCAGATACAACGTTCATCCCTTTTTCTTTAGATCAATACACAGTTTAGCTCGTTAATGACACAGCTCACCAATGAGCTCAGTGTCACCTGTGCCACCCAAAAGCATAGGTTAAGCTTTATTCCCCTATTTGATCACTTTTTCTTTTCATGAAGATGAGCATAGTTCTGTGATTTCAGTACATTTTCACACGAACAGATGAGCTCACAATGTCTGCTATGGTACTAGTTAGTTCATCTGCCAACATGTACTTTAAACATCATCCTTAGCAGCAAAAGTTCTATTATTTTTATTTCTTCCACTTCAAACTCATTTCTCCAATTTTAAGCGTACATCTCAGGTTGTTTGTTTGTTTTTGAAGTCTTACCAGGAACAGGGTGCTTTTATGTAAAAATACAAAAGCTATTTTCCCAGTAATTAGAACTAGATCTTTAATCCTTAATGCTGCCATAACTCACTGCTAAGTTCCACAATACACATCCGTCTCATACAAAAAGCTCCAAAGCACAGTAAACAACTTCAAGTTATGTTCTCAAAATAAGAGGATTTGCACTTTAGAAACACACACACACAAAAGCAGATGTTACAAACAATCCATTTATTGGGTCATAAACTACGTACACAATTGAAATAATAATTTTGGCACTACGCTATACAGTGGTTACATCTGTGTGCTGACACTCATTAAATACTGCACCAGGAACACTGCTGTGCTTTGAAGTTTGGAATGAGTCACACACTCAGCAGGTAGATCACTCGAAATGTACCAGTGCTCCTGTAGGGTTGCATGAAAGTTGAAACACACCAGCTTACACATTATTTCAATGTACCTCATGTTCTATGAGCTTATCACATCAGAACATGTGATGTCAGCATTTAGAGATGGCCACAAACGTTCATTAAAATCTGAATGAGACAGTAATGATGAGATACAAGAAAACTGAAACAAAACCTCTGCCTCTTAGACATGAAGAGATACTCTGTTAAAGAAAATAATTTAGAAAACTAATAATGGCATTTGATTTGATACAAAAGCCAGAACTACTACATTATTAACATCTAAGTATGAATCTTTACAAATTAATCTCACAATGGTATTATGTAAAAGGTTGCAAACTGTACAATGTTCTGTCAATGCAATGCCTCTACAATTTATACAGTCTTTTACAACTATGTAACACATATTAAACATGTTGTTAAATAGCCAATAGATAGTCTCTGAACAAAGCTGCAGGCAAAAAAAAAAAAAATACAGAGCTTCCACAATCATTGAACAAGGTATGCTTGCTCAAACAGCAATAATCTTTATGAGCACACACTGTTAAAAACAGTCAGCCATTCAGTGCCTTTTCACACTGTGCATACAACTCATTCTGTAAATTCAACAACTGTTTCATAGTCCACAACTTCATACCATAGTTATGCAGAAACACCCAGAGTCTTTTAATCCTTAAAAATATGCAGATAATCATGGATTTTTATTCCACATGTGGACAAGCTATCTACGAAGACCTGGCCAGGCAGTAAGAGCTTTCACTTCCCCATTTTGTCTTGCCATAAATCTTCACTGCACAGACAAGACCAGCTATTTACATGTCAACAAGATAGAAAAAGGCAATCCTGTCCTGAGATGGATTGAATGATACAGAGCCCTTCACCTGGTGGGCACTCAAATCCGAGTAGTGAAAAATAAACTCTGAGAAAGATAGGTTCCTGGTCTTTTATGCTGATTAGATTACAAGATGCATCAACAGAACTGGAGAGCTTCACTGAGAATATTCTGATTTGCAGCACTCTCCGGTTCTGCTTATCTTTGATGTCAGGAAACAGCTGGGAAGAAGGGTCAGAAAAAGAGGGCAAGAAACGTGCTGTGTAAGTCACTGTGTGCAATAAAGCAGAAACAAGAGTGATATGTAATGCAGGCCAATGGCAAGGGGCTTGCAATAAACTCACAATCAGGATCTGCGAGCACTGTTACAGGAGACTCAGGGACTCCCACAGCTACTCCCTGGGGAGGTGAAATTCTCTTGAATAGAACCAGGTCCCTACATTTGCATTTAAAAGTGGTTTTGATTAGGCATCAGGATTTCGAATACAAAGCTTTCAACAACTTTTTTTCCAATTTGAGTATCCTTTATTTTGCAGAAAGGCTCCTACGAACTCATTCTTCCAGGAGAAATCTGAAATAAAAATAATTCAAAACAATTACTGCTTCATGCTATCACCACAGAATAAAACAAAACTGAAATTGTAATTTATCTCTAAATACTATCAAGACATCACAATACAGTAGAGCTCAGAGCCCTACAGCTTATAGAGAAAGTCTAGAAATAGATTCACTCTTCCTCGATCTGTCTGTGTGAAGAGACACCCAGTAGCAAAGCTCGCTCTGTGGAAGAGGGAACAGTTTGGTAGCAGTTGTTCCCTATCACAAGACCCAGCTGATAAACTGCTGGGTGACAGGCTCAGGTCCTCAGAGGCATCAGAAGAACAAAGCAGCAAGCACTCTGCTCTAGTGATAAACTGCCAGGCATTTAAAAGGCAAGCATCTGGCAAAAAATGGTGAAAGAGAAAGTCCATATTCAAAACAAGTGCGTGTATCCTACCAGAACACTAGGCTAGTACAGGGACACAAGAAGAAAATGGACAACAGTAGTTATCCCCCAAAAATCTGATGCTGAACAGATCACTGGAGGGGCAAGGTACTTACATCTGGCAACAGAATTTTACTTCCTACAATATGCTGGACTGGCAAGCTAGAGTAGATTTCCTAAGGCTGATGTTTTTTGACATAGGTTGACAGAAACAATCTTACCTACCTATGCATAATAGCACGGTGAAACCAAGAGGTCAGTAAGCACGAGTAGCTGGTCATCTGTGAACTGCTGTTTATGCTCCTGCCAGTTGTCGTGATGGGTCCTCCGGAAATTTGAGAGTGTTTTTTTCACAGTCATCTGCATAACAGTCAATCAGTAGTCATTTGTACCAGTTATAGATTTAAGCTCTGTGGCAAAACTAGTTTTAAAAATAGCAAAAATTAACTGCTGAATAGAGAAGCGTCCGAGCAGCCACAAAAACAAGAATGGCTCTCAAGAACTCAGTATTTTCCCAGGTCTAGTTATAGTCTTTTGACCAGCATCACTGGTCAACTCTAACACTCTTATAGAATGGATTCTTTGACATTCAGTTTTGAATTTGAAAAAAAAAAAGATTTGAAGTGAAATGTTCTTTTTTTCCCCCTTTTTGCTCGAGTTTTTTAAAGCAATGCTCATTTCAAAACACAAGAAAGAGCAGATGAGCCTAACACATGGGGTGCATAGAAAAAAGAACTTTCTTTTAAAAAATTAAGTCCAATTAATTCAGTTTCCTGATTCAGGAAAACACATCATACTCAACTGGTTAAAGTTAAGGAATTCTTCAGCAGTAAGCTCATGGTTAACATAGAAAAAGTAAAAAAAAAAAAAAAAAAAAAATCAAATACACAGGGAAAAATTAGTAACTATTTCATTAAAAATTTCATTTCTAGAGCTGCTAAGTGTTGTTATAACAAAGTTTTATTGTTGCTGTTCTGGTTGGAATAGATTTGGAGGAGAATCTAGGAAATATCAAATCTTTGTACGTATACACAAAAGTGACTTTTTACATTAGAAAGAATTTCCTCACAGATATAGCAATTGCAGCTGTTCATACTTTGTTTGAAAGCAAGAACTGAAAGCATAGAACTGCTCAAGATGAAAATGAACCCACAAGGATCAACAAAGTCCAACTCCTCTTTTCTTATAGGACTACTCAAAAAAATCAAACCATGGGAGCACTGTCCAAAACATGCAGAGTAAAATAATGGCCTGGGTTGAAAAGGCCCACAATGCTCATCCAGTTCCAACCCCTGCTATGTGCAGGGTCGCCAACCAGCAGCCCAGGCTGCCCAGAGCCACATCCAGCCTGGCCTTGAATGCCTGCAGGGATGGGGCATCCACAGCCTCCTTGGGCAACCTGTTCCAGTGCATCACCACCCTGTGTGTGTGACAAAAATCCTCCTGATATCTAACCTAAACCTCCCCTGTCTCAGTTTAAGACCATTCCCCCTTGTCCTATCACTGTCCACCCCATTATTTACTACATATAGCCAATTTAATTTAATAATGAATAAGAAAGCAAGCAGCAGAAAGTTTCTAATAGCTTTTTTTTTTTCTTTCTTTTTAAAGGAAAAGAGAACTAAAAATGAGTTGAACATATTTCAGATGTGCTATATTACTTGGGATTTTTACCTCAATAGGCTGAGGATCGTTGAGATGGGCACTGAGGTCCATTAAGAGCTGTGGCATCCAGGTGGGTACATCATAGGGACTTGACAAAATACAGGCGCTCAGTCCCAGCACACCAGCATGGCGTTTCACCAAGTCTGCAATCACACAACGCTCATTTATTTACATTTCTATTATCCGAGGCATTGCTCAAGCATCTAAGCTATTTCAGGTTATTTGCATAAAGAATGTAAGTATCTATAGAGCTCACGAGTAATATATAGTGCATCTCCACTGTTCCCTATTCCCGTGTTAAAAGAATGTTCTCTCCAGCAACAGAACTACTTGACGGGCTGGAAATCCAGTCCTCCTGAGTTAACAGAATGTGACCAGAGACATTAAACAGTTGGCCAGAAAGCAAAGTCCCTAATAAAGGACACAATAAGAAAGGGAACCTAAGTTGGGTGAGGTATGAAATTACGTTGTAGCAGCTACGGAATTTTCTTTACTAAGGAAACAGCTACCCCTCATCATCTTAACTACATGAAGTGCTTACATGGGCAATGGAGCCATCTCAAGTCTCAATTCTGGGAGAAGTAGTAAGTTAATTTAACCTAGGAATACACAGTGTTTTGGGTTTTTTTTAATAACAGTAGTATTCTTACTTATAATGTAAATCAGACTCCCAAAGCACCTCAGAAGGATTAGGACTGCACCATACTACCCACAGAAATGGTAGAACCAGGTATAGAAGGAACAATTGCTTATTATGGATTACAGACACTTAGAAATGAGAAATATTTGCATGGACAACCACCTTATGTTTCTCTAGGCCTATGTTTAATTTCTAAATACTTAACCATAGGATAAATCCAATTCCATCTGGAGTGCTTGCAGAATAAACACTTAAAGGTAGCAAGAGTTACTTATTTATTCTTAACCTGCTCCCAAAATGCATGGTTTTAGTCTCTGAAGCCATTTTCTTACCACCAGAAGGAATTGTATCCACAACTGAACCCAGGTCTCGCTTCCGCTTTTTTGGTAACCTCATCTTGCACAGCTGTTCAAAGTGGGTCTGCATGGGACCATCCATAGTGAGAAAATTGCACTGAAGAAGACCACTTAGTGTGGTAGCAGCCATTTCTCTCACCTACAACAGAGACAGTACATACTACAATTACTAAGCAAACATGCACAGCAAGAAACAAGTATCTATTACTACCACACTTTCAAGCACATCCAGGTAGGCCAGGTTACCAGTCTTTGACCAGGGAAAGTCTTAACATTTTTATCCTGTTGTCTCATAGATCGTATATTACTATTTAGCTACAAAGCTCTTTAGAAAATTAATGAACATAACTCTATTGCAATACAGAACTACCTCTACATCTCTCAGAGCAAATAATGTAATTTAGCTATTTCTTGACAATGAAGTTATCTCAGACTAGGTTAACCTTAGGTAGTCTGAAAATACTTTGAATGAAACCAAGATGAGCCATTCCAAAGAACATGCTATACAATTTTTTTTTTAATGGTCTTTGCATCAATGTTAGTTTTACCAAGTGGAAAAAAAAACCAAAAAGGTATATTTAATTCAAAAGCATTCTTCCTCCCACCCCTCAAATGTGAAGACATCAGAATTGACAAAAGCAAAAGAATTTTTTCAACAGAAGGCACAAAGTATATTTACAGAATGTCACAGGTGGAACAGAATCAGCTTGAGTAACATAAGAATTCTTTGAGAATTTACAGGCTCTAGGTTAATAACCAACAACAACTAAACTTCAGTGGTTCACAGCTGACAGTTCTTTAATGCTCCAGCATTGCTTACTGGGTACCAGTTCTTTTGTTTTTTGTTTTATTACTGGAATAAAAATGGAATCACTGCTTGGACAAATATTCCTCTAACACTGAAGCCCAAAGGAACAAAACCTAATGTAATTTTAACCTGCTGGCCAATCAATTTAAAATACAGATCTGCTTTTTAGCTCCCTCTACTCTGCTATTGTATTACAAGCACAGACAACTCAATCACCTGCTTTCAAGCTATCAGTAACTACCAATTCACCTCATTTACTCAAATCTGACCAAAGCGTAACATACTTCAACTAGAAGACCATTGGATTCCTTCAAACTCACTTCCACTTTAAATGACTGCAGGCTGACAAAATCCTTGTAACATTTAGCAAACATTGAAAACTCAGTCGACTTGCTGAAACACTGATAGCTGTTGCCTGATTTCCTGCTAAGTACATACTGTTACAAATAACTGTAAACAGAACATTTGTCTATCTGAAGTACAAACATCTACCAATGCTCTGAATCCAGTACAGCAGATTATAATAAATTACATCCTTGAACACAATGTTCTGAACCTCCACAAAGCAGTAAGTATAGCTGCAAGTGCTACAATAATTAAACACAGTAAGTTAACAATAAGCTCTTGAGACTTCATGCCATTTAAATTTCTATGACATATTATCCAACCATGATTTCCTTTGTTAGCAGCATACAGAAATATGAACAGAAAGTCTGCCAGTATTGTTTAACAGCAATTTGTGAGTCTCTTAAGAACTAGGCTATTAAATGAAACATGAAGTGCTAATGCAAGACCCAAAATAGGCAGAAGCTTGGCTGTAAAGTGAGCAAGCTCCCAAGTGAGCTGCATTCATTTACACCATTATTGGCTGTATTAGAACCATTTTCATTTCTAAACTAATAATCTAAATAAAATGAATGCTTTGTTGCAAGAAGCACCTAGAAGCAAAGCTTTAAAAATCAGACTAAAAAACTAATCATGCATCACATCATACAAATAATTTATAGACCATCATACTTGCATGATGGTCCACTGAATGCAAAAGCTACGTAGGAGTAGCAGAATATTTTCTTGGTAGTTGCTCAGAACTGACTGACCAAGATCTACAAAATCATGATAACATCAGAACAAAAGGTAACAGGAACAAGACAAACATCACTCAACAGCACAAGCAACACTTAAGTGCAGCACGTGCAGAAGAAAACTCACACATGGAAATATTCCAGTTACTGTAATACTGCAGTGTCATAAGAAAGGTGCTTATCAAGCCATGCATGTATTCTATGTATTCCATACATTGACTTATAAAAATAGAAACAAATTGAACACCTATCCACCACATAGATTCCTAGAGTAAATTCAAAACTGTAGAAAAGATGCTTCCATGTAAACTTGGTTATCCCTTGAAACATAACCTCAAGTTGAATACAGCCACTTGCACTTTTCCTTTACTTCTGACTGAGTAAATAGAACTGCAAATCATTCCTCCTGCTCTGATATGATGATTATATTTTGATGATATGAAAATCAGACACAATGTTTAGCAGTGGTTATACTTCTATACACAGAGACATGATTTTTCTGGAGTGTATATTCTTTCTCCTTGGCCAGCTAGAAGATCACATCAGGGTTTTTTTTTTGTATTTGGGTTGTTTTTTTTCAGTCACTGTACTTCAACCAGGTTCATGATTCCCCTTTCACTTTAAGAAGACAGCTTTCCCACAATACAGCATCCTTTGATCCAGGAGACCTATGTTTGCAGCTGGATGCATGGAATCTGCATTCAAATAGTCACCCTGCTATTTGACATCCCATGTGGTCTCAGCCATTTGCCAAAGTCTTTTGCAATCATCTTTACTGACAAAAACCATGGTAAAGATACCCCACACCAACTAAAGCTAGGGGTTCTACTGAAATGATACTCGTGTTCAAAACCCAGCATCAGAGAATTCTCAATAAACACAGAAATTACTTTGCAAAATACTTCACCTTGTTCATTTTTGAAAATAATTGCCAAGATTCTTTTTTTCAGAGAAACATCCAAGCTTCCATAATAGCAATGTGATTATAAGTGGTTATGAACATAGGTAAAGCTTTTGATTTGCACCTCTGTTAGCACAGAGGAATAATTTTGTACATTTAAAACAGCTAAAGTGCATTAAAGTGAGTAAAAGGTATTTTTCAAAATTATATGAGATTATGAAGTGTTCTGACTTGCAGGCAACAACTTGGCTAGGATTTCCAGGCTTTGCTTTCAGTAGAACAAATAGTGACATGAAAGACATGAGAGATGATCTCAAGATTAATATTGACATGATTGAGTGAATAATCTAAGTGTTGTTCTTTTTATGTCAAACATTTTCAGCCATAAGTATTCATTCATATATTTCAAATTATTTCCAATTCCCTGTTCACAAAAGAAAGCTTCACATCTCAGGTGTAACTGCTGCTTTTCATGTAACTTCAGGACGAACTGAAGTTCTGTTTGGGCAGAAGGGTATCATACTTCACTTTTCTCTTGTAGAAAGAAGAAAGCACCCAAGCAATCCAAAGACGGATTTCCCTGATGCTTTCTAACAATGCATACAAAACAAAATGACAGTGAAAATGATGCTGCAGGGCAAGTTGAACAGATGGAAGGCTAACAATAACGGCTCTTCAGTGCGCTTGAACACAACTAAACATTCTTAAACTAATTTCACTTAATGCAAGCCTTCACTTCTGTGCATTTCTTGTACAGAATAAAATATTTCCGTGATTCCTCTCCAGCTTTTGGAAGTCTGGCAAACAAGATGATGAGTCACACCAAGGCTGCCTTTCCCTCCCACTCCCCATTTTTATCTTTTATCTTCCAATCCTGATAGCACTTCTCACAGAGCATGCTGTACTGGAACACTCCAGGACCTTCAATAGTACACACGTACCAAAGCCAAGACTGTGGATGTTATCTCCTCCTGTCTGTATACAATGAAGTATGACTAGCTCAAGAAACTAAGAAAAAACTCCTAGGAGTGACAAGTATGATTCTATGATTCTATGTAAGGTTGCAAACGATTACCTTTTTGAATAATATAAGATCAGTAACAGCACGTGTTAGATTGCTTTGTTACACATGCAACTTTTCCAAAACTATGGAAAATCCACTAATTGCAAGCAAAGAAGTAATTATTTAGTCAGTGGGATGTAAAATGAATGTTTGTCATTAATTAGCTAATACAATTAAATGGGAAACAGATCTACAGAGTAATAAATAGTGGTTTTATAGAATTTTCAAACAGAAAGGTATTTCACCTTGTTGAAAATTAAGTTCCTACCAACACCCATGCTAGTATTTATAGAGGATGAGAGTACCACTGTTTCAGCTGTACTCAAAACTGAAAGTGATATTCAATTCCTTTTAAAAAGTATGAACAACTGAAATTTTAATCATTCTAAACAGCTGTTCTTCTGACAGAAGATTAAAGAAAAACAGAGTACAACAAATTCTATAAAGCTGTATATATTTTCACAACAGAAAGAATGCTATGCTAGAAATATCTTCTGTACTAACTTACACTGGTAGTTAAAACTTGGTCAAGTTTTATGAACAACTGAAGAAACCAGTCACGTGAAGCTAAACAGCTGAGCAGAGATGTGACTTACTTCAAGTTGCTCATCTTCCAGGAGATTTATAACCAGCCATCTAATGTCATTGACTGCTTCTTCATTGTTGAGAAAGATGAAGAGATTGTAGAACACCATCGTCTGGAGGTAGGTTAATATGGTATACCTAGCATGCCAAGAATTGCTTCTTGCTGTCTACAAGGAAAAATAAGTAATATTACAAAACAAGAATATGAAGAAAAGTAAATAACATATGAAAAGCTAAAAATACTAAAAACCATCTGGGGAAAGCAAATAAGTAACTATTCTTTTCCAGATAATCTTTTTTCATGCTTAATTTCCAAATCATACAATTGTTTAAATAACAATTTATAATAATAAACAAACAAAACAACAAAAAAGCCACCACGAAATGCATCAAATTAACATGAAGCTTTGAGTTGTTTTGATCAGACTTACTTGTTTTAGCACCTGAAGTACCAAAGGCACTTGCTGAGGATACAGCAAACCCTGAGACATTAATGATAAACACATCTTTGCATCTCTTTTGAGTTCATCATAGCTATTGTCATTTTCCACTGGTGCAATCTGTAGAACAAGATCAAAGGGGAGGGAGGGAAGAACTTACATTGGTAATTAAGCACTGCTAACAGCAAAATGCTGAAAAAAAAGTAAAAAAAAGTTTAATCTCAGAACAGTAAACTAGGAAAAAATCTGATCTATATTCTCAAACAATAATCTCTTGGAAGTAAAACTGACATCTTTGTTCATCTCAGAAAAAGGGCACCTGGTAGAGTTAAGCATTTCTATTGCACCACATATTACTGATCTGAACTGTCTGAAGTTCTTGATGATTAAGTGGGTGTTTTTTAAGGCTTTAGTTCCCCACAGCAATTTGGTGTGAAATCCAATTTATGTATTATTTTAGATGTAGGTCAAGAATTGAAAGCTTTATTGTTATTTCAAGTTCATTCTTTGCATAAATAAGCCTCTTTTTGTGGTAATTTATATCACTGCTGGATAATTGGCTGATGCTTATTTAAAGCAAAACATGCTTTTGAGCATGCAAATATGCATTATTTCATAGATGTGGCATTAAATTACACAACTTTATTAAATAATACAAGGATTAGAAGTGCTACCACCTAGAAAGATCTGTTCAATCGTGAAACAAAAGAAGAAACTTAAGAGATAAAGGTTAGGATGGAAATAACATGCACTCATTCATGAATTTAACACACTTTTTCACCTGCAAGTAATAAAAATAGGGAACATTCATCTTTAAGTCATTTTTTTTGACTTTTTTGAGAAAGCCACTTAGTAAACTAGATTTACCAACTGTAAGTGTACATTAGCATAAGAAAACATTTGGGTCTCATCAGTATGCATGTTTTCTGAAGCCATCATTGGTTTTCTTCTTAAATAAGATGCCCTTATAACTTTGGTTTACATTTAGCATCACTTTTTCCATCAAACATGACTAATATACAGCAGCAATTAAAGCAGATACCTTGAAAAATAAGGGTAAAAGCTGGAGTTGCTCTGTGACAGCTGTAGAGAAGGACCGTCCTGCACTTGCCATCAGCCACTTCAGAACTGTTTTTAAAAAGAGAAATCATCACTGAACAAGGTAAATAACAATAATAATCTGACAAGAAATGATACACCAAGTTCTTTGCTAGAGTAGCACAGGAGATTGTTGTATATTACACTGAATCTGTGCTAGCAATTAGGTTTGACCCTCTAAAGTTGACTTTTAAACTTCAGACCTGAAACAGTTACCGCCTTGTTACAGTACAGATCTGTGAACTGAAATTCTGTACTGCAGCTGTATGACCTGCAATCCTCAATCATCGTGTCCTAATATACGTCCATTTGTTAGCCTCATTAAGTAACTCACTCGTTTTCAAGAGTTTAATGCCCTGAGTTCTCTCATCTTGCTCTCCAATGCCATTCTCCTCCATAACGTGATTCTGAATCTCTTCATCTGCTTCCATGAGGGGTTTAAGATTTTCAAGTATTCGAGTAGTAAATTCATGGACACGAGGAGACTTAGTTGCAGCAGTATTTGGCAAGGAAACATCTATCATGAATATGTAGGTCAAAACACTAAGAAAGGCAAAGAAACAACATACAGTTAGCATGACTGTGGTTAAAAGAATGTAGCTAGAAGTGATCTTTTATACATTTGCTAAACTAATAAGTACTGAACATCAAAAGCACATTTCCTCCCATCCTGTTTAAAAACAAATGTTCTCCAAATACCCTCTTTGCAGATAATTGAAACAAGCAAGGCTAAACAGTCACTGAACTCTTCCTTCCCCTAAACAGATCTGCTAGTTCTTAAACCACTAATACACTCTTTAAAGAACTCCCTGTATAATTATGTCTTACTAGCACTTGGGCAAAGTTAACTTGTTCCTAGGAGCTTTAGAAATCTCATACATAAAAATAACAGGCCATATACGTGAAGTAAAAATGGAGAATTCATCTTA
This sequence comes from Phasianus colchicus, assembly GCF_987193195.1. Lineage (NCBI taxonomy): Eukaryota > Metazoa > Chordata > Aves > Galliformes > Phasianidae > Phasianus > Phasianus colchicus. Next base: position 3,418,481 of record NC_143437.1, on the reverse strand, counting down.
AGTTTCTGAAGCAAGTTTGTCAACAATAACATAATTTTGATCCAGCAGAATTCACGTACACAAAGATAGCAGTCACCACTTCAGTGTAGCTATTAAGATGCTCTATTATCAAAATATTATGAAAAGAAAAAAATAAATTGAACTGCAGGAGAGAACACTGACCTTCCTATTCTCTCTCGGACGTTTTTGTAAACCTGGGTGAGTTTAGGTTCCAAGTACTTTAACAGTCTGTGCAGCAGCTCTGGTACTCTCCATTCCTGCTGTGCAAGGCCACCTTGTAGCACATAAAGTCGGCTAGAAATCAGAACAAGACATTTACAGTCATACCAAACCGTTTCTCCCTTCTCTAGCCACCCCAAACTCTTGTTTTCAGTGTTGAAAGCACAGAAGTGTCTTTGTGTGGGTTGTGTGCACAGATGGGTTAACATCACAGAATGGAAGAACAGCACTGCTGTTATGCAGTTCCAAAACTTCACATTCTATTAACTAGATTTAAGGGCATGAAACTTGATGAATAAACTGCCATTGTGTTGGGAAACCTAACCAAGAAGGAACAGTTTTGCTTCTGCAAGCCAGCTGCCACAATATAGTCTCAGTGTATTTCATCCATGCTTTTATTGCCTTTATTCAGCCACAAACAGTTACAATTAATTTTACCATGCATCGACAAATGATCCTCCTTCACCGCTCAATGGAGATTCCAGCAGCAATTCAAATAACCAGTGCAGTTTCCTAGGATCTCTGCTCTCCTGAAAATAAGCAGGTATCAGAAATACAAAGCACCATTAGGGGTTTTTATGTAAATACTGCATAAACAAGTTAAGTTTTGACAAAAATTTTATTTGCACAGCTTGGACTTATTTTTTAAGAAAGTGCAAGGTTAAATAGTTTTTCCACCACAAAATCCAATATGAAGAAAGTACAGTGAAACTACACACAAAAATAAGTTTTTAACTGCTTGGTAAACCAAGTAACGTAGAACAGAAGAAACGTTAGTTGTTTTTTTCTACATACATGAATAATCACATTTGACACAGGAATTTTACTAATTAACTGTCAGCATTTTGGGTGACAAGCGATGCTGAACTTTGCTGAGTGATTTCAGAGTTTCTGATATTTGTGACCTACCATTCACTCTCCTCCTCAGACAGTCCTTAGCCCACCACAGTGCACAGAAATGCTACTTTGTTAGAAGATAACTGGCAAGTAATTTTTCACATCTGCACACTTCTGAAGCAAGAACGTGTAATTTGAACAACACTGCTCAGTGATAAACACACTTCTACGCCACCCATTATACTCATACAGCTCTTCTGAAGAGGTAGAAAATGAAGGCTTTATTTCCTTTCTGAAATGTTACATTTAACTAACTGCAATGAGCAGAAGAAAATTACCTAAGCAGCTCTGAGATTTTCAATGGATGTTACTTTCATATTATATTTACAGCTCTTAGTTGTAGCTGATAAAATATATCCATGCACCACTATTATGAAACTCTTATTTGCATATCTGTGAAATCTGATCATCCTGATGTAACTTTACAAAACTAAAGATGGACTACTTACACATGAGGTTGCTATGCACGTGCCCCAGTCGTTGTATGTTTCCACTGTAATGTTGGATAAAGCTGTTCGAAGCAATGGACAGAGAAGCTTCCAAAGTTTTTCCACCTGCTCAGCAAGAAGGCAAACCACAAGATTTGTCTAATTAATGGCTGCTTAAGCTGTGTGAAATCAATTCCTTCCATCTTCTCAAAACATGGGAAAAGATTACTTCTAGGAGTTGCTATTCTACAATATTTATAAAGGGAATAAGCATCAGAGCTAAGATTTTAGGAATGTATATATTTTTTGCAAAGTGTTTTGAAATACTGCAGGTTACGTGAGCACCCTATTCACAATGACTTAAACACAATCAGACTGCACACACTATTTAAATATCAGGCTATGCACACTTTGATTTTGGTAGGAGAGCAGTTTTATACACCTAAACCACTCCCTCCTCACTTTAGTTATTTATTTTCAAATGAAAACACTAATTCTCTCAGAATTATTTCTTAGCATAGAAATACCAGACATCAAAGTCCAGCTAAATAAAAATGTACAGGTCTGAGTTGAACATAAGCAGCACTTATTTCAATTGGAAAAATTACAGAAGATGTCAGCTTTGCTAAGACTTTAAAAGCTAACTTTTTTGTTTTACATTGTAGCATTTTGTTATCACCTACCATTATATAGACTCCCAACCAAGCTAGGAATGCAATGGACCATTACAAGCAGCTTCTTCCAGCCCTTTCTTGGACTTCAATGACATATCAACAGCCCTCAAATTTCATAGGTCGAATGCATTTAATAATTCAAGCTTATCCCTTAACTGTCAAGAGCCACTCAAAAAATACTACTACAGCACCTTCTCAAACGTCCAGTGTTTAGAACCTCTTATCAAGCCAGCTATAATTTCAGCAACACATCTCTGGGTGCTTTCATGGGAGTCTGACACAAGGCGTTCCAAATGGGGCTGCAGAACTGGCAAAAAGGCATCATCAAAGTTTCTAAAAAGGCCCTGTAAAAGACAATGTGAAAGTGCTTTCACTCATTATCAGTCTAAACTATTGTCTTTGTAACAACATATGACAATAAAGAACTTCAGATTTGAATATGCAGAAAGTGAAATTACAATGCTTTTATAATATAATTACATATTGCATCCTACAGACTTCCAAATTACTATTTCCACACGTAGTTCAAAAGAAAGGGTTAATGGAATTAAGCACAGCAACATATATATTTCCCAACAGTAAGACACAAGATGTGTGTGACTTTTTCAGACTGGGATAATTATCTGCAAAAAGGAATTCAATTTAGTTATGGAACTCCATTTACCTTGAAGAGGCAAAATCTGCGAGGATTAAATTTGTCTTTTCCTTTTCTGTCTTCTAAAGACAGAAATTTTATTAACTGCTCAACAAACTTGGGATCAGAAAAATGATCATATATAATTTGTTCTGCCTGAAAAAGAAGAAAAAGAGGATTAGCTTTGCAGTGTTTCATCACCACAGTGATACCACAATCTTTTCAAGAGCTATTTCTACTTCTGGCAGAAAACATGCCTGGATTATCCATTTCTCTCTTTAGTTTTAAAGAGAATATCATTTGTAATGTTTTTGGTGCCACCTAATTTTTAATCCTATTAATGACTTCAGATCATCTTTCCTCTCACTTGCACAACCCCTACAAAGAAGTAATTCCCACTGTCATTAATTACCTTGTACCAAAATCTGATAAAGATTTGAAAGTTAACAATGACATTCTCATTAACAGTTACGCTACGATCACTGATAGAGAGAATGCAATGTATATAAAGTAATTTCTTATATGCTAACACAGCTGGTATGAAAATTAAGTAGAAAAATGCTTTTAAAAATGCTTTTTGAGGATCTAGGCTTCAGAACAAGCATCACTTATGGCTGGTTAACAACACGATTACAACCATGACACAGTATTTGAGTTCAATCTCCATCTTTTCAATCAAGCAAGTGTTTCCAGATATCCTATGTAAGCATTTTCCAAATAAAATACCTAGGCTAAAACAGAGAATTTCATCTCCACAACTACATAAATCTGTGGACAGTATTTAAAAAGAGTAGATAGAAAGAAAGAGTAAAAAGGAGAAGTAATATTAAGAAAATCCACACAAACAAAATTCACTAAAATCTTTACCTCCGTCAATTCATCTCTTCTTCGTCCAAGCTTTGGTTGTTGCTCAACTGGAGCATAAACTGTCATTGTCCTGGACATTAAAAAAAAAAAAAAAAGGTAATGTTTCTAAATAAAAGTTATCACCATTCTGTGTCCGCTATATTAAAAATAGGATTTATTGACTTCAAGAAAGCAAAACTTGCAAGAAAATTTACAGGAAAAATTAAGCCTATAATGACAATGGTATTGCTACATAGCAAGCAATCCAGAACTATTAGTGATAGACTGCTACACATGTTTAGAAATCATGTTATTTTCAAATATCCATTTTTACTTTTAAACCAGCGTATAATTTTGATGGAAGAAGTTAAATAGTAATAAATAGTAAGCACTTATAGCACCCACAAAACCTAAGAACACCAAGTAGGAACTGAAAAAACACAAAGGTAGCAAAAAGAAAAACTAAGTAAAGGATAAATAATTTGTTGTTACTTTTGTTCAATCAAAAAAAAAAATCTAATATACATTACTTAAATTCTCTGTTTTTTCCTGCTGAATTTCATAATCAGAGTTAATGCATCTGGTTAACAGTACTCACTGAGGCCACGTGTAATACCCCCAGTGTGTCTTCTCCACAAAACAGCACGACTCCCATGCCTCCTTAGTCTTTGGTAAGCTCCGACTGTCATAGTGCAGCCACTGGTTATCCAGTCTGTCACCAGCCTGAATACTAGAAGGCTTAGGGGTTCCACCTAGTTCAAGAGTAATTTAGGTTGTATCAAAATTGTTCACCAACAGTTCCAGTAAACATTGCAATTTATTTAATTTAAGGTCAGAGTTTTTCCCCATCAAATCTGTACCCAAGATTTGCTCTGTGAGATTAAAAGCAGCATCAATAGAAATAGTAGAAATTCCTTTATGAATTTAAATAAGCATGCCATTTGAAATGCTGAGACAAAGAAGGTATACAAGTCATTCTCACAAAGTACAAGGCTTTCTGAAAGGAGAATGACCAGAACCATATCTCTGAAGTTTTAACTCACTAGAAGTAAGTGAATAGTTTAATATATACGAGTACACAATGATACACATAATATTTACAACACATAAAGTATATTAATACATAATAATACATACATAATGCTTCTAAAAAAGACAAAAAATTTACTGTTTAGCATCACCTATTTTGTTTGAATGGGACATTAACCAGAGTGAAATGAAAAGCTTGAGATTCCATGTTGAATTTAAACAGGTTCTTTAGATTTTTCTATTTAAATCTCATTTTTTATTTTAAATAAAACTTACTTATTTCATATGGGCATATGGGCACTTTCTTATGTGTTCTCTTGAGCTGCTTAAGAACACCAGCCACAGCTGAGATGGCCACCTAGAAGACAGAAGCAGGCATGACCGCATCCATTTCATACATTTACCACCAGAAGGCTGTTTCACCATCTCATCAGACATAGTTTAAGCCAGCTTCTCTGCCCTAAAAAGCCAACAAACACTGCAGCTAACTTCACCACACTAGTGGTTGCAGTTCTAGTCATTCAGCAGACAGGAATCAAGTGTGGCATTTGTAGAGCACCAACATCTTCCCATTCCACAAGGAGGTGGCCATTACCTTCAAGTCTCACCAAGGAGACAAGCAGAATGCAAGGTGCAAGCACAGAACAGATGAAACTGTTTCAAATAATAAGCTACAGATGCAAAAAAAACCCCACATACATAAAAGGATCCTGAACTAAATAAATACAAATGAGCACATTTCATGTTTTCACAGTTTACAGACTTCCCATCATTTAGTGTAGCTCTAGCATCACCGAGACTCGGAAGGCAAATGGGATCCTGGGCTCCATCAGAAGAGGGGTGGCCAGCAGGGACAGAGAGGTGATTGTTCCCCTCTACTCTGCTCTTGTGAGGCCCCATCTGGAATACTGCGTCCAGGTCTGGAGCCCCCAGTACAAGAAAGACAGGGAGCTGTTGGAGAGGGTCCAGAGGAGGGCCACGAAGATGATCAGGGGACTGGAGCACCTCCCCTATGAGGACAGGCTGAGGGAGCTGGGCTTGTTCAGCCTGGAGAAAAGAAGGCTGCGGGGTGACCTCATTGCAGCCTTTCAGTACATAAAGGGAGCCTACAAACAGGAGGGGAATCAACTCTTTGAAAGGGTGAGTGACAGCAGGACAAGGGGAAATGGTTTTAAGCTGAGGGAAGGGAGATATAGGTTGGATGTCAGGGGGAAATTCTTTACGGAGAGAGTGGTGAGGTGCTGGAACAGGCTGCCCAGGGAGGTTGTGGATGCCCCGTCCCTGGAGGTGTTCAAAGCCAGATTGGATGGGGCCCTGGGCAGTCTGGTCTAGCATTAGGTGGAATGGTGGTGGCCCTGCATGTGGCAGGGGGGTTGGAGATTCATGATCCTTGAGGTCCCTTCCAACCCTGGCAATTCTGTGATTCTGTGAGACTCTTGGATTAGAAGCTTTTAAATACATAAATGTGTGGAAGGTGGGTAGGGGTGCACACCCCAGTTTTTGTACTGCATCACAGCAGAACAGCAAACATCTGTGCTAAAACCCATTGGGCTGCAAAACAAAGAGGTAGTTATGTTGGTCTTACCTTACGAACTACAATTGCATCATGGTTGAGACACTGCACAAAAAATCTTATGGCACGGACAGGCAGTATCCTATCATCCCTCAGGAGCAGGGACAGAAAGCCAATACTGATGTGCTCAAACTTCCAGGGACTGAAAAATCAAAGCAGACAGTACGTAGCAGAGTTTTGCATGCACTGCTCTTGCACAGAAATGATCACACAGGTTATGTACATATAGAACATGACTTAACATCAGTCTGAATATATGTCACTGCTATAGTCAGTGAGCTCCACTGACAGCTAGGAAAATCTTCAACAGCTCTGGGAACAAGTGCAACTAAAATTACACCCAGTTGAAATGCCAGGATTAAAATGGCACCACTAATGTAGAATACTGACCCAAAAGGTCATTCTTTTAAAGATTTTTATTTTTTAATATGATGCCACCAATTAAAATCTATTTGGACATCAGTATTATGCAAACATTTCTTTCCCACAACAATAAACAGCAACAAAAATATATATCTTAATCAATGACAAAGCTGAACTCCAGGATGTAACTTATATTAATAAGTCTAAATCTCAAAGAGAATAAATTCATTTACCTGGGAGACAGTAATGCAACATTCCCCTATACAGTCTGTTATGTTTCAGTGTGGACAAACAGAACCCACACATAAATTCAAAAAGGCCTCCCAGTTCTTGCATGTACTTTTACAAAACAACAACAACAAAACCAAATAAACAACCAACAACCTTCCAAGCTAGCCACAACCAACTTTATGCAAGATTTCTACTGACAAACTGCTTTTGGACAACTACCTGAAGGGCAAAAAGAATTACCCAATTCTGGTCATTTTAACTGCACCTTTTGATGGAATTGATATTTATTCTTACATTCAACTCCAATCCACCATAAAGAAATAAAACAATTCATACACATGAAGGGAGACTTACAGATTTCTTTGTTCCACACAGTCCAACAGCATGTTGACCAAATTTTCGTAGTTCCTAGGCACATCAGAAGAAAAAAAAAGGAACAAAAAACCAATCATCAACCAGATGCTGTTAAAAGAATTACACAAAAGTAGATTAAAAGTCCCTCACCAAAAGGTGAGTGAACACAACGCAGCAAACACAGCACCAATTGGCAGGACAGGGAAAAAGAGGAGGAAGGAATCCAAGTGTAGAGGAGAGAGGCTGCCACTCCAAGAGAAAAGACTCATCATAACAATTCTTGGACTCACCCTATTTGTCTATTTGAGATGAGTCCAGCAATTTTGGATTACTGATGTACAGTTAGTACTAAACAGTACAAACCAGTGATGAGGGAGGTTTAACTTACCGCAGAGCCTCAGCATTCTTTTCTTTCTGCCTCTGAATCCCTAACTGTATTTCTTCTGAACGAAGTGGTGTGAAATCTAAACTGGGATGTCCTGATCTCTGCAGCATAACAGCTATCTCAATACATTTTTCTGGAACCTATTGATAGAAAAATGCACAGATTTCAATCTGAGGAGCAATTGCAAAATTTTTGTCTTTGTTTCTGCTTTGAAATATGGAGGCTTGAGAATCATAGGAAGAATATATCATTTCCTGTCTGCATAGATGAGTCCTTGAAGTAGTGAAGATAACTGTTCACACAGCAGAATTTTTTCTTGCAAGTACATATTTTATTTTAAAATTAAAGACACGCTTTAGAAACTATTTTTATAAATTAATATATTAAAATATTAAAGACTTTTATTAATTATCACTCATTGTTAAAAATAAATCATGCCATTTATTGATTAGGAAAAAGGGAATTCTGCAAATCTGTACAGTATGGCCATAGCTACACATACTGATAAGGCTAATTTGACTACTTTGTTTTACCAGTACATATATTTATATCTGATCAGCAAGAAGCACACTAATTAACACTGGAAAACTACTTCAACTTCCTTTTCATAAGGAAGCTTAACAAAAAGTTACACTTTCCAGTAATAATGCTTCAATTTAAAAGACACAGGTCTACATTCCTCTGTAACAGAAATCAGAACAGAATCAACATCAGAATGCTAGTTTAGATCATGTGAATGAGTCTCAAACTTTTGTGTCATCAGATGCACTGAGAATCCAAGCCATTAACTCCAAGCAATCTGTCACTTACTGCAAAATCCAATCCGATTGTTTCATACTGCCTGTGGATTTTTTCTGCTAGGTCATCAAAAAGTCTGACTATGGATGGCTTTTCCAAGGACATTGCTTGGCTAAGCCCAGAAGAAACGATTGCTGGCCACGTCTGTGCAATGCAGTCCCAATCATGAAGATTTGCCAAACATACTCCACTGTGATTTCCAAGAAGACAATATAAGGCACCCTATAAAATTAAAGATACAATTTTTAAATAAATGTAAAGCACTGTTCATATAAGATATCTACATGTGTTCACCCACACAAGACAAAAATTAATCTTCACATTACCAAATCATTAATATGCCATTGCACAGCCTCAGTGACAAAAAAACTGAATATTTTTTGAAATCATTTTTGTGCTAAAGAAACTTTCTAACAAAATTACACGTCCTGACAATTAACTACTTCACAAAACAGAAATCTGACTGTTGAATTACATTACAGAACAAATTACTAAATGATCCAGTATAACACCTGTTTTTTCTGTAAACATATTCACATCTGGCTGCACTAAAAAACGTCAGGGCTACAGGCTGCTGACTAAGCCCAGACCTGAAACTGCTGACCAAGCATGATGTGGATGTAACAGTTGTGTGAGAAGTTGACAAGAGTTGTGAAACCAAGAGTGGCTGGATTTCACAGGTGATTAAATTGGAGCTTCATGAGAAATTGCCTAATTTCACAGGTAATTGGAAGGAAGTCTTGGGAACCTTACTGTGGAGTAAAGTCTTAGGAGGAATAGTACCTAGCTCACCATGGCAGTAATACTGAACAGGCTAAGACTAGGTAGGCAGCAGTATCAGAAATGCCAAATTGTAGTACTGCAGCAAATGCTGTAATGCAGGAAGACTGGGATCAACTGGGATAAAGTAACTAAGTTTGGCTTCCTTATTAAAAATGACAATAAGCTATGTAAGCAATATAATCACACACTGTCTGACATTACATATCAGGCAGGTAAAGTAGGATGAGAAGCTGAGATCTGTTGCTCTGATCATACAACAAGAATCCAAACTTGTCTCTGAGGTCAAAAAGAGTGAGGAGGTGCAGGGTAAGGGAGGGAGCACAATGCTTCCTTGGCCAGGAAGGGAAAACCTGCACAGACACTGCATCAGCACCATTTCCAGACAACATCAGAAGTTACCTGCTTTTACTAAAATGTTTTTCGGGGATCAGTTTTTTGTCCAGTTTGAGTTATCCATTTCTACTGTTAGAGCTGACTGAACTGCTCAGAGAGTTTTACAGCTTTGCACTACAGCTTCCTCAACTTCCATTAAAAATAGCTGCTAACATTCGCTTTTGTAATACCTGATCACACAATGAAATTAGGAACAAACAAAATTTCTTCTGACAACACATTTAACCCAAATAATTGTTTATATTAGTTGTGCTTAAGCTATGTGCCACAGAACTGTAAGAATCATGCTTGTAAAAAAAAATCAATAATTCCCCTGTAAATACACTTTCAAAGACAGGCATGAAACAAAGTTAATGAGACAGTACTTTGAATTGCTGTTGAGTGACATCTTGCCGATCTGGACGCAAGAACTCCAAAACCAAGGGAATGATATCTCTGCAGCAAAAATTGTATGTTCCCAAAGCTGTGAAAAATGCTTGCTGAGCTTTACTTCTGACCTGTGGGAAGACAGAAATCACTAGAAAATCTTCTGAACCAAAAATATACGCTACATCAATTTGTTTTGTAAGGGTGCTGCTATTTTACCTATGCAGAATTTACAAGATTGATTTGTGCACTCAAGCATGTTACTTGTTGTAGATGTTAAACAACATGCTTCCCCTCATCCTTACAACTGTATCTAAATAAACTTGTTTCAAGCCTTTATTTGAGAAGAGCTAAAAAGTTCTTTATACTGCCAAAAATGGCCACTATATTTTTTAGATCACTTCAAAAGCAAACAGCCAGCATAACAGATGCTATATGCAGAACTCTAAAGAGCCTGTAGACATTGTGGATGGATTTGAATTTATATATACATGGAATTCCCACGGGGCTAAGAATTCATAGTGCAACCACTGGCACATCTGTTTTGTTGTTGTTTTTTTTTTTTCCAGATTTTATTATTATTATTTAAAAATTAGCTTGCCTACTTCCTAAAAACAGATTTAGGAACCCAGTGTTATTAATCATATTGGAAATATCACATCTAAAGCCTCAAGCTAGTATATTTTTAAATGAAATTATTTGTTGAATTATTGTTTTTGAAATCTAGAAAATAAGCTCAAAAATGTGTAGCCTTTAGGCTACTTTCCACCCATCCTTAATTTGATGAAGAGTGGACTATGTCAAAATTGGTAACTAACATAAATGAAGTAACTAAAAGCTTCATATTGCCATGAAAATGAATTGAAAAGCAAAAAAAGTATTAGAAAAAAGATCAACACAATATTTCAGAACTACAAAAGATGGTTACTTACCTGACCATATGAGCTTGTGGACAAACAAAGAAGATCTCTGATCATCTCCTGGTGGGAGGTTTTATATTCACAGCCTTCCATTGTTAGTGTTCTCAACTAAATTATATTAAGAACGCAAATAAAGGATTATTTTTAGACTTTAATAATGTCAGTGAAACAACAGTGAAGGATCACTGCAACTTTAACTAAATGACAATATAACAAATCAGCTTTTCTAGTAAATGGGTTAGTAATAATAATTATTAAGTGAAAGTATTACCTCATGCTGCAACATAACTCTGTCTATCAGCAAAGCTCTGATATGCTGTTTCTTTCCTTGAAGCTGGAAGGAAATACATAACTGGGTTTAGATTTCAATATTCACACAGCAGCCTATACTGACTGAATTTCCACCTGGTACTTTTAATTTAATGTAGTAAATTGTGAGAATATATTGTTTTTTTTTTCCCCCCTCAGGTAAAGGTTTTCATTTACCTATTTTCATTTATTCTGGGAATAAATTCCCTTTGTAAGCAAAAGGAAGCTCTGGTCACACAAATTACTCTGTTAACAACTATCAGAGCAGAGCATCATGCCAAGACTCAGACTCTGGTCTAAGGATGCTAACTGCTTACACCCTGGGTTACAATTCCAAAATGCTAAGCATAAGATTTCCAAATAAAAATACAAACATACTACAAAACAATATTCTTCCACAGAATTTCAAAAATCATGAAAATTTTCATTAGGACTGTAAAGAAAATGTGGAAAAAGCCTTCCTGAGCATTAGTAACTATTCTCCCCACACACTTAAAGAATTACTGACCCTGTTCTCCATTGATTTTTTCACTAGGTTAAAGCTTTTCCATCGGGAATCAAATTCATGTTTGTGAGACCCTTGGAACTGCAAAACATCACTAATTATCTGCAGAAAAAAAAAGATGAGAATTAATAATCATCCTCCAAAGTCAAGTCATCTTGTTTGCAAAATAAGAAGTGTGTCATATCTTAAATACTACAAATAATAAATATACCTTTATTATTAGAAATAAAGACTTGGTATCATCTTCTGAATTATCAAGTATGTAACCTGCAATTTGGAGAAAAGAAATGTATTATCATATAGGAAAAGAGCTTTCAAATAAACAATTTCTATAAAGCTTAAGTATTACAAGCAAAGTAAAGGAAACAAGTTTCTTACATTAAACTTAAAATAAAAACCACCATACTTCTTATATAAAGGTTGAATCCTTATACTTACGTAACAATTTCCTTGTAACCCTTGCAATAGTTTCACGATAATTCTCTCTTGATAAATCTGTACAAAATTAAACATATTCTTTATTATAAAAACAAAAATCAATACTGAAGTGCATCAGCAGAAACCTGGAGCAGACTACTCAGAAAACACAGTACAGATCATTGGACTTTCCTCCTCTGCCTTGGTAGATGGTTTCACTTAACCACAGAATAAGGCAGATTGTTTAACATATGAAAACTAATGAGTTACACACTAAGCAGGGTAAAAGAGAAAGCCAAAAGAACACAGATGATAGATCTCAGGGGATTAAGCTGATACAAGACTGGGGATTTATTCCCCTTCAATGAATAGAGGAAAAGACAGCTCCGATCTGAATAAGAACAAAAATACAGAATCAAAAAACAGGCTCAATAACATGAGCAAGTTCCTTGGATAAAACCAGGATAATCTTGAATTGATCTAAAAGATGACTAATTTAAAGCCCATTCTCTATTACACATCTTACACGGCCACAAACTCAACTGCTTGTAAATTAACTGACCAGATTTCAAAGCAACTATAATCAATCATCTGAAAAGCAGTTACTGTGCCTCCGACTGTTATTTAAACTTTCCAACTTGGAAGATAGTAAAGAACACAATAAAGCCCGAGGACAAAGCTACTCTGTCAACTTTGATGTTTCAGACTCTAAAGAATTGGACTCAAATAATCCTTTACCACTGAAGTATGACTATTAAGTGCCCAGATTGTGTGACTGACCCTTTGATCTTCGAGCAGTTTACTCAGTCTTCAAATGTACTAGAAAGGCAGAAGGGAAAACTATGTGATGCTTCCTTCCACTATGCCAATGACTAGTAACTGTTTTAATAGCAATGTTCCTTTTGTAAATGAACCACAGAAGCCTCCAATACTCCAGTGTTTATTTCATATTTATGTCTTTACCATAGCTGAAGATAAAATGGAGTGCGCACAAATATCCCATGTTGGCCCAAGAAAGCTCTTTAATACAGAGAATAATCAAAACTATGCTTTCAAGAAGAATCTACAGCTTTCACAGGTGGGTAGAGATGGGAAAACAACACTTTGAGCCTGTTTGAGCAGAATTAGTTTCTACTTACCATATTCAACACCCGTGTACAGTTTTGTCTCTTCCAAAGATACCAGACTTGGTACCCTGCGTGAAAACAAACCAAATATTACTACACAGCATGGAAATCACCAACTACACAGACTTTAGTGACATTTAATTAATTTTAACAAGCTAAATTTCATGTTGGTAGTTTCAAAAAGGTTTGGGTTAACTAAGTGTACACCTTAGTTCTCTAACAGTTATTAGGAAATCCTACTAATGTGTCAGACTGTATCAGAGACAAGTACACTGTAACAATACTTGGAACCCACAATCCTGATTTTTCATTTATCAGAAACTCAGTATCTGTCAAACCTATGATCACACTCATCATAACAAGCAAGGCTGCCAGCCATCTTAGGCAAGGAAGGCCAGAAGAATTTGACTGTTGAATGGCAAAGGACTGAAGCAAAGTCCTTTGCTGACAGGTTAAGCTGATGGAGCTCTTCTGACTCTGGTCCCCATAATCTACAGGAACTATACTTGTTATTTCAAGTTCATAATCAATAACTCAATAACTATGGAAAAAAAAAACATACTTTTTCCAGGATTTTTTTTTAAAGTATATTTTTGAACCTTATTTACTTCATATATAACCACCATGAAGTACAAATTCAGACATCATATTGTGCTAATGAATGTAAATGAAATAAGAAAAGAAAGCATAGGGTATGTTAACTACCTTTTATCCTCTACTGCATTACTATGAACAAATTCAGGCTTTTAATGACAAACTATTCCAACGTGCTTTGGAAAGAAAGTCAGGAGTAAAAAGTACCACTGTAATATTGAACAATATCAGCAAGTAATCCCTATAAAAAGAAAATTTTCACAAAAATTGCATCAACAGTACCATCACAGTAAACAAAGCTAAGTGATGCAGTGTACAGTGATGTAGTGATGCAGTGTACAGTGATGCAGTACTCCTATTACAGATGCTAAATAACACATCAGAAACACCTGGTTCTACATCTGAGCACTCCCTACCAGATACTAGGATAAGATTTCAGACTTTCAGGCAACTGAAAAATTCTACCTGTCAGAACTACAAAACAGGTTTATTTCTTCTCTGAAAAAAAAAAAAAAAAAAAAAGCAACTCATTAAAAACATGACTGCTGCAATTACTATACTGATTTGATAGAGGGGTGCAAATCTCAAGACAAACCTTGCAAGCAGAGATTATATAAACAGACTTCTCAGCTCTTGCAATGGTCAAATCTGGACCAACAGAAGTCAAATCGAAACATCTTTTTCTTAATGATTTGGGCATGAACAGGCAAGTCATTTCCTTTTCCTCACCGTATTTTCCAGTACCACTAAGTAACTTGAAAACAAACCATTCTGGAAGCTTCCCCTCCACCCCCCAAATCTGCATCATTCTGGGTGCTCAAAAAATAAATTGACCGCTAATACAATTTCCAAAATATCTAAATTCAGTCCTTTAGGCCACAAACAAATTTTTAACAAAGATTCTGTGGTCTCAAATCTGCTCTTAGAATCTACATGATTGACTTAGAAAAATGTTTGTTGGAACTGCTCCAAGATCAGGTCTTTCAAGGTGGGAAAGATACAGGAAAGTGACAGTCCTAAGATTAGTATCTTGAAAGAGGGGTGGGAGAAAAAAAGTGAATCTTTCTACCACAAATACTTCTTAAAAGAAATGTAACAGATAAATTAACAATCTCAGGCAGAGAGACACTAAGTAATTATTTGTACAGCATGCTGGATATGCTGGTAGGTAAATGAGCTCACAGCAGCATGGTTTTCTCAAGCATCTTAATACATTTTTATCTTTAAACAGCCCTCCCTGATAAGAATTAAGTTCACATACAGCTGTTCTATCCATGAGGCAGCAAGGAAAATTCAAGTGTGATTTAACAGGTTTCCCTCTGCTGGCCTACAGAGACTACAGTTTTTTTAGCTTTCCTTCAGCTGTTCTTTACCAGCCAAATATCCAGCATTTGAAACCAAGCAAAAACAGGATCTCTCTGCCCTCCAGGCAGAAGGCAGCAGACCAGGAGCAACAAGTCAACTGAGAGTGCTGTGCAACCCTGACCCAGCCTGGGTCTGCTCCCACCAACCGTGACATCGTTCCACATGCAGAACCATTCATTTCAGTAGGGTTGCTAGTAGGGTGAAAATCCCTTATTCAAAATGCAACAAAGTTTTCTAGTTGGCCAACTAAAAAGATCCATGCCACCACACTCTGCATTTCAAGCACTGGTCAGAGAAAGGCTTGGATTAAGGCTTTGCCTGGGACATACCAAAGGAAACAATGTGTTTTCCATAAGCATGCAGTCAATACCCATAGCAAGATTCTCATTGCAATACTTCATGCAGTGTACAAATAACACCACCCTTCATTTCATATCAACACAAATTGCCAAGAAAGCTTAAGGGCAAAGAGTGTCCACAACTATGGCTAGAAGAAAAATTCCAACTAAGCAGAACTTTGAGGAATTCATTCCCTTATTCGCTACAGCGCAAATCCATAAGCATCTTCATCTGAGAACAACACTATGTTTATACAGCTTCCAGACATTTCACTGAGCATTTTACTCAAGTGTCTGTAGGCATCTTCCTCAAGACTTCAGCAGTAAGATGCAGCTTTTCAGAAACAAAACTTTCCAGCATCACTCCATGGAAGCAATTACATACTGCACCACAGAATCACGAAGGTTGGAAAAGAACCACTAAGATCATCTAGTCCAACCACCAACCCATCATCACCATGCCCACTAAATGGGCACCGTGTTTCTCAGTGCAACATCTACCCTTTTCTTGAAAACCTCAAGGGACAGTGACTCCACCACCTCCCTGGGCAGCCTGTTCCATCCTATCTAACCAAGCTGAATTTAAGAGGTGGTGAAAAGGTGACTAACCTTGTTTCTGCATCCCTAAAGCAGCAGCTGAGGATTACCTGGTTAATATGCAGGCAGCAAGAATGGGAAGCGAACAGGAACTCAACCAAACATCAGTGAAGGATTTTTCAACCTCTAAAAGCTTTATATTCTTTGCATCTGGAAAAATCTCTACTTGCACACCATTACAGTCATTACAACAGGAAAAAAAAACACTGACATTATTGTCAACTACAGCAGACTCTTAGGGAAAAGGGGAGACTGCTTGCACAGAAGCATTACGTGTGCCTACACACACTCCGTACAGCAGGGCAGCCATCACACTGTTTCTGCCAGCATGGAAAAAAGCAGATGCCATTTTTCCACGCCTGTGACAGGTTAATTCACTGCAACTCTGACCAGCTACATCAAAACCTCCTGCTATCACAAAGGATTGCTGCTTGCAACCTCCTCAATTCTTTTCTTCCCTTTGCCTTTTAGAATAGCATGAGTTATTTTTTTAGTTAAGCTCTGATGGTTATTTTCAGAAAGATGTAAATGATTTCTGTAAATTATAGAAATAAGCAGGGGAATTTTGCTCACAAACTTGGGCAAAAAATGTGGCAGAGAGAGGGAAATCATACAAACTACCCACTGCTTGGTCTCAGAAAATGCTGGAGCATTATGAAAGCCAAACCATATAAGCTCAAGTTCACTAAATAAAGCAATCACTCTTAATACTTCATAGCAACGTGAGCATACATACACACAGGCCAAGTGTATGTTTTTGGGTCCACCAAGTGCATTCAGTACCAAACCCACTGCTTTTCCTGTTCAGAGACTCCCAGTCAAAAGGTTTTAAAAAAAGGAAGCTAATAAATCAGTATGAAAACATTAACCTAGATTGGCAGGAGACTCAAGAAGGCTCAAGCCAACGTACATACTTGGAGATAAACAGTAGGTTTGAAATATTTAGCTAGCATTTATCAAGCACTGTAAATAAAGAAAACAAAGCTTTTTAACACGAAGAAAATAGAAACAGAAAAGCTTTGTATGTTAACTATTCAAGAAGCAAATCCATTTCCAACCAACACAAACTGCTAGGGATCCAAAACAAAGGCTCTTCTTAGCAAGGAGAAATATTAAAGAACAATAATGTTCTGAAATTGAGTACTCCCAGTTGCTCAATGTTGGGGAACAACAAAATCTATTGGGAAGTCTCTAGACTGAATCAAATGATTTTTTACAGAAAACTTTTCATTCCTGAAGTGAACGGTGTAACAGATGAACCTTAATCAACATCCTTCCATGAAAATAACTGTAATGCAACCTCTGTGATCAAACAAAAGAGTCATACTGTTAACCTGGGATGGCAGGAAAACATGTTAGGCTTCTTTCCAAATATTACTAGAGAGGTCTTGCATTTGCAATAGATGTTTTCCTACTGTAAAACAGCTTCAAAAAAATGATAGCAGCAACAACCACCCAGCAGGAAATGGCTTCAGTGTCAGTGGAAAGCAGCCTGCTGTATTTGTGGCTGCAATTTGTTTTTTCAAGGTTTAGGACAGGAAGGCAGACTCACTGCTTCTACCAGAACAGTGATCAAGCAGTGCCTCTCAGCCCTCCTGGGGACTGCCTCATTTATGTAATAACACTACAAATTGAAATTTACCTTTAAAAAAACAAAACCAAACTCCTCATGAGAATTCTATGCTACACCACAGGTCAATTACACCAACCAGTAATGAAATGAGCATCCAGCCATGCTGTGGCATCTGTGACAAACGGTCAAGATAAAATTTCTGTAATTAGCTTCCTGTATTACTTAAGTTAGAAAACACTGATTAATTCCTCACTCATTTAAATCATCTTGCTTCATACCACACACACGGTTATGACTAAGTCAGTTAAATTAATTAGCAAATTAAATCAATTAAAACGTATGAAAGCTGCTTATAAACACCAACAATAGTAAGGCTGAGACAGTTGTAATATAGCAGCTATTTATTTGCATTTTACTAACTGGATGTCCTTTAACAAAACATACCTATGCATGAAGGCCAAAAGGTATCAGTATATTTTAGCTTTACAAATAAATAATTAAATATATTGATTAAATATCTCTTCTCCTTTCTTCTTCACTCCTGCCACTGCCTTCCCCAGGGCCACCTGTACGAGGCTGCAAACAGATCCCCAGATCAGGGTTTGCAAATACTTGGGCAACAGACATTTGTCAAACCACAAAACATACTCTAAAGGAAAAGAGCATCTGGGCAGAGGGAGCAGTCTGCACACCGATGGAGGTTACGTATTACTGAGCCATCATGTCCAGTTCACCACCCCACTGCACAGAGCAGAAACATCTGACCTAACACTGTACTTCTGCTGAGGTCCCAATGACTTAGCTGCAAGCTCTCCCACATAAATGGCTTTCCTTCACTAGATAGGTGTGAGAGTTAAAAGAAACAGATGCTCGTCATCTGTCCTGCTTAGTGAGAATCTTTAGATATCCTTAACCATCAGATGAAGGAAAATCCACCAGTTACATCTCTTCAGCTTTATATGAAAGCCAGCCCAAACAACAGTGCTACACTACACAGCATGTTATCAGGTCATTGGAGTTCACTGACAATCTTCTACAGTAGATCATATTTAAAAAGGGTGGGGTTTTTCATTGTTGTTCCGTTTTTTTATTATTATTTAAGCAATAATTGCATTTAAAATATTTCTACACTGCCACACGAGGACAGTGAATATTACCAGCACCAGTGTTAGCTACCATCTGTGCCCACTCAGTACTTAAAACAGGCATTCTGCATAACTGAATTAGTCACTGACAACAAACATCCTTAGGTTTCAAATCACTGTTTCATGTATGTTCTCAAGCCTGCTCCTACTGTACGCAACCGTTATCTTAACAAAAAGCATCCCAAGAACTCACAAAACCACCATAATTAAAAGGAAACCCTTTCTATTCTAATAGGAGGTGCTTTTGCTGAACTTGCTATATACAATTGGCTTATAATCTTTATTGCAGAATGTGGACACATGGCATAAGAAAGCAGCCTGCTTAATATTGCTTTTTAATAAGAAGAGGTCTTCCTCCCTACAAATATGCCAGGGATTGATTTCCTAGGGAAGGAAGAGGAAGGACTAAGGCCCTGGAGAGCATGCATTCCTTCTTGGCACCATTCTGTGATGCCCACTTACTTACAGTAATCCGTTAAGACATGCATTTCATAAGAAGCACCTTCAGAATGAACACCATTTCACAGAATCATAGAATCATGATCACCATTTGCCCCAGATGGATCAGTCAGTCTCTCAAGATGTTTAATTGATATCAATCTTCATAACCGTTCTTTCCAAATATATAAACTTACAGGGAGCTAACATATGTTTAATAGGAAGTCTGTAAAACAGTGTGATGGGATCTCCTGAAGCATTCAGTGCACCTTAAAAGGTCAAAAAATAATTATCTGTGCACATATCCACTCTATTTCCCTCAGATTTCCTATATTATATATATATTTGTTTTATATATATGTATGTATGTATATATAAATAAAATTTGTGATCATTCAAATCACACAAAAAAAAGAACTGAAGGAGAGCCAAAATTCATTCAATTTCAGTGGGGAAAGCCCAGAGCCCTGTATAAAGTGACTGAAAAGATACACTGCTTTAAGTATGGTTCTTAAAAGCCTTGATGTAAATGTAATAAGTGGCTGCAAGACCTATTATCTTATCAGTAAGTAGAAAGCCTGTTCAGAGTACAAATAATGAAAGATTCTCAAGCTCTACAGTCATTAAGTAGAATAAATTATTACATGTCAAAATTAAGATCTAAGAAAAATAAGATTTCCATTTCTTTAGTCACACATTGATTCCAGCATGCTGTTGTATAAATTGTATGTATTCAATAAGGAAGCACAGATAACTAACAGAATGAAGTAAATCTTCAAATCTTCCATTCAAAACATTTATAAGGTGATAAGTTTGTCTTAACCTGTACATTAAGAGTTCACAGGTCCCACCCAAAAATACAAAAGGATGATCCTAAACAACCCAGACCAAGAATGAAACCACAGACATAGTCCCAAGTTAAGGATTCAGACTGAACCAGCAGTGATGCTAACATGGGTCTCACATCACATTACTGGTACAAGAACAGCCAATGACTGCAGTGCCTTTCAGATGGCTTTATTCTAGAAGATATTCCTAAATCAGGCTGAGTACCTTGCGTTGTCTCTTGAGCTAAAAGATTACTTAGACTCCTTTGATTTTTTCGTACAGCCAATGGCAATGGCCTCTGCACAGCATTCCTGCTTAACACATGCTCTTAGATACTCTCAAAAGAGAACTCTCACCTCTGCAAGGAGCTCACAGCAGCTGAGCACCCAAAGTACACATCTGAATCTCGCCAAAGTTCTTTTCAACTTTTAACAGTCAAAACTTGAGCCAAAAACCAAAATATCACAAAAGCTCATTTCCAATCACTAAATAAAGACTTCTGCCATAAGCCACACCCTCCATATTTCAAAACATGATATATACATACATGAACAGCGAGATCAAATTCAGTATTAATATTTCAACAGTTTCTCAAAGAATTCAACACTTCAGCAGCAATCTATGTAACAAGCCCAAACTACTATAAAGCAAGGAGCATTGTTCTTATTACTTCCCAAATGAAAATTCAATCAGGCATCTTTGCTGGAGTTCTTATTACATTCCACAAGGGTAGGAGCATTTGAACAGGATTTACTTGCTACTTTAAGATAAGAACACAGCCAGAAAGAAGCTAAGTTCAGGATGTGTGTTTGTTCAGGGAGATGCAAACATTATTAGAGATGGCAGGCTTCCTTTGGAGGAGAAAAAACATACCAATGTATGCTCAGCTTCCATTTCCTTCATATAAAATTGCATCAGCAATGCAGTGCTGTCACCTACCTTTTAAAAATATTTGCACAGCCCTGCACGGGAAAAGACTTAACATTATTTCATGTTTTAAGCACTCCATTGCGTCTGTGACTCATATTTTAAGTTTCTGCATTACATACTGGTGGGGGAGTTCCTTAAAAACAGACACTAGAAGCAGCTGGGTGTCAGTAGCAATAAGAAAATACTGAAAAAAATATGGAGTAATACCATAATATGCTACAGATATTTGTGATAGATAAATAAAATCTACTTACAGGTGAGCTACCCTTTCTCCTTTCAGAGGAGGCAGAATATTCCCAGAACCAATCAAGCAGTTATGCACTATGGCAAGACACTGCTGCACGTCATCTCTTAAAAAAAAAAAAAAGAAAAACTGATTACTGTAACTATCTTATTAAATACTTCAGAATATACAGAAGATAAACCATATGTTTTGTGATGTTTCATGAAAGAATATTTTCAAGCACTGCTTGCTTTCTGTAATCAGATTCTATTATTTACCGCCAACACTCACGTGGAGCTTTTGAAGTCTGCAGGAGGAAACTTAAGGATAATGAAACACACTAACTTCAAAACAGACAGCTTTACCCCAGACAGCTGTCTGTTTTGAAGTTAGTGTGTTTTGTTAGTGCTATTGTTTGGAAGAGTTTTGTAAGATATAAAACTTATGTAAGAATCAACAAAAATGCTACTTACTGAAATCATGCCATTTAAAACACTAGCAGTTTCATCTGGCATCCTCATTTATTCACATTCATTACATCCTCAGCTACTTAAAGCATTCTCTATTCCTGCAGCTATGCTATCTTGTATTCCAATTTAATTTACAATTCAAGCACTTGGCTGAATAGTCCTGATCATCATCATTTATTTCTGTTAGGTAGCATAGTGGAGCACTGATCAATTCAAAGCCCAATTCTGTTATAAACTAACTGCTTTACATACAAGGTGCCAAACAGAAACAGAAGAAAGCAAAACAAACAGTACAACAACATATGCAAATAGGCTAAAGACCTATATGGGAGACATATACTTTCTTCCTTTAGCCTAAGTATAAATTACAATTGCAATTTGGTGGCACTGATTTGTCAAGCACATATTGCCTTTTTCAGGAATAAAGCACTGTGGGACTTTGGTAGGACAGAAATATATTTAGGAGCATGATACACCCTGCAGCACTGTACTGTATGAGATATGATGTTGAACAATGAACATCTGTTGAAGTATAAATACCTACACTTAGTTATATCAAGGCTAGGAGGATTTAATACAAGAAAAAGATTTCTTGAGAGGATTGTAAAAAGCTTCAGCTATTTGATACTTGTAAATGCTTCAGCACGTAATAAACTCATGACTGTCTTGTGGTTAGGAAACTATTCTTCAAAGCCATGGTTTCACACTAACAAAGTTTAACAAGATTGGCTAATAGTAATCTTGCCTCCACTCGCCTTTGTTCATGCCACTGACATCCATTACTTCCTCAGTTAACACAATGCCACTTTTTGCAGGACCACTCTATGCACTCAAGCCTTTCAATTGTAGTAAAGGGAGCACTAAAAAGATCTGCAAGCCAAATTGGTTCTGCACCCCATTTCATACCTCAGGAAAGACAAATGGTTATACCAAAGTAAGAACAGAGAGTGCAGAGGAAAAACTTTCTTGCTGACTAAAATTTAAAAGTCATAATTTAGGGTATATATCAAAAACATCCACTCCTCTACAACAATATAAAGTGTCCTCAGATTTTTTTTTAAAAGTTTTTCTGTTCAAAATAATCTGTTATCATCTGTTACCAATTTCATGAAATGCACTTCCAACTTTATGCACTTTGAAAAGTTAAAAACCTTGGAAAGATACCTGGAATATCCTAAGACACTGTAACATTACAGCATTTTGCTCCTTAATATCTTTAGTGCTAGTACAGCTGGCAGTAACCACTGGAAGACATGAGTGGATAAAGGCATTTCCTCTGTATAATGCATTAGCACTGACCTGGACATTTCTAGTTTTCCAGTTGCATAGTGCTCTAGTTTGGTGAGCTCAGGCTGAAGAAAAGTGTCCAACAAATAAAAAGCAAAGTTTATTTCCTCAGATGAAGGAACATGCCACTGGATGTCCAAGTTCCACAGGTCACCTGGTTTACCCCAGTCCTATATTAAATAAAGACATCACATATTAACCAAACAATGATACAAATCTTTAAAAAAAAAAAAAAACACACAAAACCCCCAAACCTTTTAAAAAAAACTCTTAACATTACTGCAAAACACAAGAACTAGCTACTGTTATAAAAACAGTTTTTCAAAGAACTTCAGGAAAAAAACAACATAGTAATCCTCAAACCTAATATACTGTCTGCATACACCTGGAACATAACACATATCTGGAAGGACTAAAAGGCAAAGGACTGTTAAGGTGTAACTGAAGTATAACTTTCTTGTTTCTTTGGCCAGATTCAAATTCAAAATCACTATTGCAAATTCCTAAAAAATAATGTATCTCCTTTTTTGGCAACAGTTTTGCAGTGATGTACTTGCACTCTTTTTTTTGCATGTCCCCAACATTACTTGTTGTATCTGATGATAATGTTCATGTGAAAAGGAATAAGAAAAGGCTATATAGCCTTTTCACCCAGGTGAAAGATTAAGTTTGTTCCAGTGCAGTAATGCTTTTTCTGGCTGGATATTTAAGTGAACAGCAAAATTCTCTTGCAACCTTAACACTGCATTTCAAGATATCTAGGTCTCAACTGAATGCATCATATAATTACAAGATTAAGAAACATGAGCAGACAACTTTTGCTTTACCTTACTGTAGTCATGCAATCATTGTAAAACACACACATCATAAAACACATCATGCTATATAATTACTCAAAACAAGTCAGTATTCATTTTTTGCTACCAATATAATTTTAAGAAACTTGATATTTGCTCTACACATTTAAAAGCTTAAAGCATCTTTCAATTACACTTTCCATTGCTGCTACCTATGTTCAGAAATCTCCAAATTAAAACAAATAATATTGTGTATGATTGTTTTTTAAAAAGAAAGTCAAATCCTCTAATCCTAAATAAATGAAAATCCTTGCCTTGATAGGAAAGTATTCAGAAAGAGGCTTGTCAAAGCCACCTGGCACACTGCAGTACTCTGTGGGGTAGATAAGTGTAGCAGAACGAAGAAGATGATGCAGTAGGTTACAAGACAGAATGTAACCCTGCTTACAGGTTAAATGTAGGGTTCGCTGCAGAATCTTCCCAAGCTGCTCCCTGTATGGTAGCAACTTCTTTCCATCCACTCGAGTGATCTAACAGGAAAGACAAGCATTTGAAAAGTAAATATAGTAGATGATATTATGGAGGACTAAAGAGATGATTACACCACTCAACTGTACCACATTTCATTCAGCATATCACACGAATTTTGGATTTAATACACAACTAGCACACAAACTACCACTTCTACTGTTGAAAAAGTAACACACAAGAACTGTGAAGTATTTCCCTTTTGATCTTGTTCAATGTTTTCTAGCACTGTTTATACATACTGAGATGCACTTTAAGACATATACCTTTACCCTTTTGATCTTGTTCAATGTTTTCTAGCACTGTTTATACATACTGAGATGCACTTTAAGACATATACCTTTACCACAATACACTTTCCCCTAAATTGAACCCTCTTCTTTCTCTACTCCTTGATAACTGTAATAACTGCTTTAATATTATTCCATGTGCAGCCCCCAAGGTTATTCCCTTCAAATGACATCTATCTACACCCCATTTAAAGTTAGAGAAGAAAGTTATGCAATGTCATTAGTAAACATTTAGTTTAACAGCAGAATTCAATTTTGTTGTTCTTTCAGAGGCATCAAATAAGATTCAATGGCATACATGCTCAGTGAGAGTATTCTTTACAATACCTCTGACAAAAGCTGAAGATTCCAAAGTAGCTCCTTATCTAGTTCTTCATCACGTAACACATCATCATCTAGAGGAACAAATGAACAGCACTGCTGTAACCACACTGCAGACAGGTTTTGCAAGCCAGTGAAATTATAGAACAGATGCCTGTGCTCCAAAAATTTGCTCACAAGCCCTCTGTGGCTAACTTCCAACTAATATTTCACCCCCATCCAACTGAAATTTACTTCACTTAAGATCTTGAATACTTTGAGGAAATCACTTAACAATTCAAAGTGTCTCTAAACATTAAATAAATAAATGTGCTCTTTTCACTGCAGAGATTTCCACCAAGAAATTACACAAGTACTTGTGTTTTTTTTCCTAAGAAATAATGAACAGAAATAATTTTCCATTATTGAGATGAAATGATGAATAGACATGGAAGTTCTAAATATTATTTTCATGCTTAACGAAAGTCAATCCAAAGCAAAACAAGTGTAATATTAAAAATATTAACAACTTACTGACTGTGAGGTGAGTTATAACATTGCAGCAATGTGGTACAAACAGTTTCAAGGATTCCTCTGGACGGCACTGGAAACAGCATTATGAATAGCCATTATAAATAGTTTTTTAAAAAGATGCAACACAAATTCAGCGTTGACACTGATACAAATCTTCTAATAATATCACTAAGAAACACAGGCTATTTTCAAATTAACAACAATTCTATCTAGAGTCCATATGACTTTACAGGCAGCCTGCTCTAGTACCAGATCTGGAGGGTGGTGGCCCTGCCATGGCACTGGGGTTGGAATTTGATGATCCTTGAGGTCCCTTCCAACCCAAGCAATTCTATGATTCTGTGATTTTAAAACACTCATTAAAACCATTAAATTTAACATAAAAGCAATTAAGAAAATACTGCTAAATACAACCTTTTAATTTTAAGATATTAAGAGCCTCCTGTATTTTTAAGATATAAAAGATTTTATGCAAGAAAACAGTATGGACTTCTTGGTTTTCCTTTTTTTTTTTTTTTTTTAAACTTAAACTAGAAATAAGTGAAATAAGAGTGAAACAAGAGCATCCTCTCTCACTTTTACTGCAGCTCGACACATATCTGCAACCATTCGACCAGCAACTCTCGTCTCAAATATGTTTGAAATGGCAAAGTTGAAAACCTTCTCCAAGGCAACCTAAAATTAATAGAAAAGGTTCAGAAAAGGACAGAGGTTAGCTTTTCATGTGCTTTTTTAAAAAAACAAAACAAAACTAAAACATTTGGTCTTACATGGAAGGCAACATCTGTCCATAATATTGTTTTTTTTTAAATATATGATAGCAGACATGATTCACGTTAGAAATCAGAACACAGAAGACAAATCAGTTCTGTACAATGCCTGAAGCTGAGTAAAACTTAACCACTCAATTTAATTACACTAGAGAATAGAAAGGAGAGAAAGCTATGTGTGAATTAACTGCTCAGGAAAAAAAAAAATCTTAAATGGTATCAGTACATTTGACTCAGTTTATGTGCACCTATCTGCATGCTTACTGCCTTGAGCTACAATACAAATGCTGCTACAAAAGCAGCAATGATAAGAAGGTTAATCAAAATAGTTTCCTAGTTCGCAGACTTTCATGGCTTTTCCCACCTTTGTATTTACTGTATTCATGAAAAATAACATGACATGATCAACTGTCACTGAAGTCCATTCTTTCCCCTGGGCCCTCTCCAAGTTTAAAAACACTGTGCTGTAATTGATGACACAAAGGGACATTCAGCTTTCAGATGAAAAGACATCTAAAATGTTCACCTTGAGAAAAAAGGAGGTGAGATACACTGAGCTGACTGATCAAAGCTTGGGGATGCTTCTGAGAAACTATACAGAAAAGCAGCTTCCCCTGGACAAGACACAATTTGACTACATGAAAACTTATTTCACATGTGAAAGTGAAATAAAGCCAAGATATCCCTTATTTAACAAATAAATAGGGAATTGGCTATTTTAGTAGTTAGCATATATGTAGGTTGTTCATCACTAAAAATAATCACACACAGTAAGGAACAAAAAGAATTTGCATTCACAAGATTCCAACCAAAATGATACCTATGTGTCCAAAGCAATGACTCAAAATGCACAATCGGCATCTCAAAATACAGACAGAATAACATGTGTTACCCCCAAACAACAAGAATCCACCTGTGTAACAATATGGATTCCCCATACCAGCCCTGAGAGACTGTAATACAGATACTTTTTCTGATCTTATTTGGCCACATGGCTCCCTGAACTGCTTCTTTTGCTCAGTGGAAGACGAGGAAGATGGGAGAAAAGAGGAAAATGGGAATTTGGTAAGTCAGCATTAATATCCAAAGACTTAAAAATCTCTGTCTAAAACAACAAAGTAATAACGCTGTAAGAAAGAATCCTAGCAATTACTATTGGCTACAAAAAGAGCACCTCCTGATGCTCAGAACTCTGCACTGATGCATACAAAAATCACAAAGCAAATTCACATGAAGTCCTAAATTCTCCTAGCCCCTCCCTTGGTTAAAATGCATAAGATCATAACAGGATAACACAGGAAGAATCTGAACTCACTAGCAATTCACAACAGAAAATTAAGACTCAAAGTTCTACAGAACGTGCCATGATTTACATACCTTAAATATATCTTTCGAACACTGAGTAAGGATTGTACTGAAGGTAGAAGATAGACCTAATTCAACTAGACTCTCTAGATGAGTCATTTTCTCTGTTTCAGTCTCTTCTCGGGTCTGTTCCAGCGTGCTGCTCTCTATAAGTCCAAAACACCTAAAGAAATGCAGTAAGTACAGTAAGTACAATTTTAGTTAATTGGAACTGGGAATTTGTATTAAGTTCTTCATGCCAAGCTTTCATCTATCTTTAGCTTACTTACCTATCCATAAACTGCAGTACAAAATCTTCAAATTCTGCTGTTGCAGAGCACAACTCTCTTTCCACCTACAATTTTCCAATGCAAAAGGAACACAGAAGGTTGGCTTTTCTTAGGAAAACATAATATAAAGATACCCTCTATCAACTGCTTCAAAAGCACATTCAAATTTTATGTGATACAGAGTACATCTCCCACCTAACAGAGTTTGGATAGTTTTGAGTACATCCCATGAAAGCAGTTACTACATATACTTTGCACTGCTCAATCAAGCACTCTGGCCTTGATAATTAGCCAGATAGCCTCTCAAGGTGAAAAAGGGTTCATCTCCATGGATACCTAACCTTTAGCCTTTACTACTGATCTTCCTTTCTAGCAGTATGTCAGTGAGTGCCAACTGTGGCAGTAGTCTTGGCTTTGCTGACGTATTTGCATTACACATTCACCATGCAAACTCCACTGCAGCTTTAGGGCAAGGAAATTAACATTCCAGTAGCACTCTGGCCATTCAAAATCTGTAGCTGTTAGCTGCTCTCAGTGCTACATGAAGTCTCCTTAACAGCAGCCAAAATATTCCATGTGGCAGTTCCAACTATGATAGCGGATACTAGTGCTGCCACACTCAGAATATGCTGGACACAAATTATTTCTATCAAAAGTAGAATCAAAAATCTAGTGAAAAATCAGAGAAATAGAAAAATTATTTCCTACTCCCTCCTGTATTTTTTTGTTATGTGCAGAAGAAAAAGGACAAAGCGTTAAAAACACTCCTGGAAAACAGGCAGGGAGACCAAGTCTAATAAAGAAGAGGCAGCAAAGTTAAAACAGAAAAGGGAGATGGTGCTCACTGCCTAATGATGTTATCTCTTCAACAGAAGAGATTAAGAAGGATCTGAACAGATAGCAATAGCATCCTAATCAGAAAAGAGAAACCTAAATACAGGAACACTTCAAAGAGGTACGAGTATTTTGCAATAGTTTCCCATAGTAGGGAAACAGCCCTTAAAGGCACAAGATATTAATTCATTGAAAAAACAAATAAAAACAGAAGAGACATCCCATTCTTTCTTCTACACTTAGGTTTTCAGTAACAAATTCCTTCCTGACCAATTCCTCCCAGATTCCCCCAGACAACCAACTAGTTACTCTTCAAACTGTTCTAAGCTGGACTATTTTTGAACTAGAAATGGTAAGTGTATATCTTAAAACAACACTGATATCAGATCCACCACACTCACTAGAAGCAAATGCAACAAAAAAAATAAAGGTTGTGCATAACATTTTTTGTTCCATGTAGCTTACACCCACAAAGAGAGTCTGGAAACACACTTCTGAACACAATTAGATTGCTAGAAATTATGCTGAAGTCTGTAAGTTACGGTTTCATTGTTACAACGGCACAGTGCTCTTACCTCTGAAAGATCATCCCTTTCTTGCAACACGGACGAACAATCTACTAAAGGCACCAAAGTAGAAAATGTTGCAATAAACTGGAATGTAATCTGTTGAGAGTTGCAAACAGCTCTTTAATAAATGCTGTATTCTACACACTAAAAAGCTTTCCCAATTAAAGTATGGCAGCTAAAACAAATCATTACATTAAAAAAAATTCTACAGATCAATTCTTTCAGTCCAAAACATCACCCAATTATTTCTGATTTTGGGTTAAAAACTAACTGAAGTTGTAACTTCACACAAAGAAAACTATTTTCTGGTAAAATAACACTTTTCTGTTGGATTTTGAAGTTAAAAAGGCTGATGTTAGAATTTTTTGAATAGTCAAGGAAAATGAAGCCCTCACGACACAGGCTTCTGGGACCTAACTTAATGAAACCTAGTAATAAAGAAAAGGTTTTCTCAATTTCTACTAAATTTGGAACATCCATTTTTACAGCTGCCCAAAAAATCAAAACAATGCTTATCACAGTCTGGTGTTAAAGACTCACTTGGCAGTGTCCAACAAGCCAAAGGCATTATCTTAAGCTAGAAGCTTTATTATCACGTCTTTGCAAGCAGAGTTGTGCCAGGAATAAAATCACACTAAGAATTTCTGGAAATACAAGTTTTACTTGCATTCATACAAATGTAACAAAAGCTTTCAGATCGAGTCAATTAGCTAAGTACATTCAAAGAAGAGGTAAGATTGATACACTCACCATGCACTTGCTGAAGTCATTTGGATCCACTCCAGGCAAAGCTCTCATCAGTAGAGGTAGCATGTGTGTTGGACCTTCAGGAAACCACTTCCCACCAGATACCAGACTACGAGCTACTCCGATTACACAGCTTAAAGTAGCCGTGAGCTGATGAGGTTCTGTCAATGTCTCAAGTGCAGGATATGTTCTATAGGGTGTAAGAGCAATCATATTAGGAAAATCACTGTTTTATCAAAGAAAATAAAAGTGAATTTTATTTTATTTTATTTTTTACAAAAAGGGTACACAGCTTCTGCAAGAAAAGATCTGCAAGAAAAGGTAATCAACAGTTCAGAACATCCTTTTGGTAAGCTTTTTCCGATGGACTTAACGTTTGTATATTAAAAACTGTTTCAAAATTTCAGGATCAGGTAATTTGTTAGCTGTTGCAGCGGGGAAATTAGTAACTTCACGGACTCCTAGATTCAATGCTACTACATTCTTCTTGTTTCAGCTGTTAAGGACGAATTCCTGCAGGTGGTTTAGCAATGAGAAGGCAGTCCTTAACTACAGAACTCTCACCATTCTACTGCCAGCAGCATCTACATAAGCTGGTGGAAGCTGTGTACATGAAAGTGTAAGGTTTGTGTAGAACTGCCTATGAACAGAGCAATTGAAATCCATTTATAATTTTATTTTTTAATTTAAAATCTGTTAAGTTACCAGCTTTTTTTTTTTTTTTTTTACAGTAGGTACTTCTCAGCAAACTGTGTAACACTTTGTACGGTTGTCAATAACCTACAGTTCAAACAGGAGTCATAGTGCTACCCCTGCCCTTCATCGCTCAAAGCATAAAGGATCTACATCTTCTCAACAAAACAAATTCATAATTGCAGCCAAGGCAAACTTATCAGGAATAGCTTTATGTACAGAGCAGACTGAACGTCTGCTCTCAAAATAGAAGCAGTAGTCAGAACCAATACTGATGTTCACTGCTGTCCCTGTTAGAAATGTTATGCTTGAAACATTTTCATATAAGAGAAGATTAATCAAGACTTTATAAACAGTTGAGTCAGTATGGTATGGAACTCAGGAATGGCTCTTTTCAAGACAAATTCATTTCTCCACTGGTTTTACAACACAAGCTGGTAAAGTATGAAGGACTGCATGGGGAAACAAGGGCAGAGAGTAGAAAGCAAGCTTCCACTGAAGACAGGAAGGAGTTAGTTCTTTGGAATTTCAGGCATCAAGGCATTAGTAGTCATACAAACCAACTACTTTATACGGACACATACTTCAGTGATTTGCTTACCAAGTCAAAAGCAACGACACTAATTTTAAACAATCCGTAACACACACATCCTGACACAAAACAGAAGCATTACACAAACATGCAGTATCACCATTCACATTTGGCTCTAAGACAAAGCTGACAAGGCAGCACAACACGGCTGGTAAATATACACTATAAAGTTGCTTTTAAGTTGACCCACCTCCATCTCTCAGAAAATGATAACAGTAATGCAGACAATCTGAGGGACTACCCTGTATTACACAAACTATGGACAGCTCCCAGAAATACTCCATTAACCAGATGTTTAAAAAAATAAATCCAGGAAAAATGTCCTCCCCCTCAGCTGACTGCTCAGTAGTGCTCATTAAGCTTAATTTAGAAACTCCTCTCACTGGAAGCATTCATTGCAGCAAGAAGACTGCATGTCATCTAGTGAGTGTTTCTGAGTATTTACCTGTTAGAAAGGGAACAGGGAGGCTGACACAGTTCATACTTACTTCTCAAGTACGGGTGGAATTACTAACTCAGGACGCATCAGTGCAAGGTTCTGCAGGGCTTGGGCAGCCTCCAGGCTTCCAGTTTTACTAAACATAGCCAGAAGAACAGGCTGAATAATGCATTCTACAAAGTCTGTAACATCCTGATCAGTAAGTTTATGACTATCAGGCACAGGAGTTAACCAAGTCGGCTTCTTGTAGCGCTCACGATGCAGCCTTCTGACAACACTGCTGGGCAGCCTTTGAAGTAGTTTCATCAGTTTGTTCTGTTAAATATGTGAGAAATGCTAGTCAGTCACCCTGCAGTAGTAGAAACTGAGGTGCTAACTGACCAACACACAGTAAGTATTTCAAAGCTATACTGCTACAATAGATGAAAATTCAGAAGAGCTCTAAAATGCAAGGCTCCTATCATTAAACTTCAGTTCCCAAAATACTAAAAACTATCCTGCAAACAATGTCTTATGATTTTCTTACATTTATGAGAAACTCATACAAAGTTTGCAGTCAGTAACCAAGATTACTTACCACTAATTAGGACACGAGAGCATTCTCTGCAGAATCACTCAAGTAACATCCTATGCTAGAACAAGTCAGCTCTTTTGACACTACTTAGACCAACTCTGTCACTTTAATCTGTACTTTTACCAGCCATCACATGGGTATTCTTAAGTATTCTAGCAGAAGACTAAACCAGCTACACCATGAAAAAGTCAGGCATTGTCAGACTAGATACGCAATAAAAATGCGTTTTCACATTCTAGGTTTTGCTAGCTTAGAAATGGTAGGTCAGCAACATGCAAAGGTATTCTGTGCTCCTGGCTTGAGAATAAAAGTATGATTTGAATCACAGTATTGACAAACTGAAAATTAAATCCTCAAAATACAATACAACCAACAGACAAGCTGGTTACTAGAGCACATAATGCATCTATCAACACATTTGATTCAACAATTCTGCTTTGCTTATAGCAAAGTTATTGTTCTGACATGCACAAACTCACCAGCCAACGTCCATTATTTGAAGGATGGTAAAAAGAAGCAATGCTATTGAACAACCCAGACAAGTGCTTCTGCACTAGTTTACTTGGTCCACCCTGTGAAAAATAAAGCACAGAATTTTATTACGCAGGCTAAGTTAAAATGAAAAGATAACACAGTAGTGCAAGAAAAAGAATACTCATTTACCAAAGCCATATTTCAGAGCATTAGAATGAAATACTGAACCCTCAACTCAGCATTAACTACTAAGATCTAGCTGATCTGATGAGGTTCACTCTAAAAATGAATGAATTTAATAGGTAAGGAGGTCTTAGGCATGCATTCACAGTGGCCTTCATAGCTATCTCTTCACTTCCAGAATGCCACAGACAGCAGCTACGAAATAAACCTTGGAACTGCATTCCAAGCAGACAGTGAAACAATCAATCTTTAAACAATCCTTGGGCAAAAGTTAGTCTAAAAAATGCTTCTGCTGTGAGCTGAACAGAACATTTATTTCATATGCTTGCTTGTTTAAAGCTTTGTGTGAACAGTGTTTGTTATACTTCATGAAAAAGTTACTAACCATCATGGCTGTGATCCACATTACTGCATGTCCTACATCATAAGCGTTTGTTAGGAATCTTGGAACCACAACTTGATTACTTCCCACTGGAAGATTTAAACTCCTCAAAATTCTGGTAAAAATCTGTATTGCAAAAAAAAGAAAAGGAAGAAGAAAGGATTGCATGCTGTAAATCAGCCATGAAATAGGAACGGTGCAGAAAGCTTCCATGGCAAAACACTCCTGTGAAGTTTTGTTTGCTTGGAACAAATATTTTCTGGGCAAAGTAACTACACTAGTAGGAGCAAATAGTTTCAAATGGCAAGTGTGAGGTGAGGACAGAAAAAATATTTTCACAAGAAAGCCATAATACTTTAACTCCTTGAAAAATTCAGAAGTCTAGATTTCAAGTTAGCAGCATGAGAAAAATGAAATGAAATATGCATAGCCTGAAATCACATCAGACAATACATATTCTGCTCACACACTGCTGAAGAGGTGGCACACGTAGGAGAGAATGAATAGTTTTCCAATCATTTCCATCACATTTCATGCAAAATAAGTAAAACACATGCATCTCTTCATTTTGTTTTGTAACTCCCCACAATTACCCCCACCAAAAAGGAAGTGAAGCAATTAACCTTGATTTGTAACAATTCCTACAGAATGCTAACATAGCAAGTCATGGACCTTTCCTTGTTTGCAACAGATGCATAAAAAATAATAAACATTTAAGATATTTAAATGTAACAAATAATAACAGGGAACAAAACCAAATTCCAAAACGTTCTGTTACAAATGGGACCACAACAGCACCGCAGATGCTGAAGAGCAGCAGTGAGAAGGAAAGTCAAACCTTGCACAAGCACATCTTTTTAGTACTGTGGCACAAACACAAAAATATGCACATGAAAAATGTCAGCGTTATCAGTTTATTTAAAAACAAAAAACCACTAGCTTTTCACTTGAAGTTAACTCAAAAGAACAGCTAAACCACAACACGAGCAGGAAGGATTTTAGCAACCAGTCAAAACCCACCCACGTTATTTGGGAGAAAAAGCTAAATCTTACTCTTCCAAAGAAGTTAAGATGTAAAACGACATCATGTAAATACCAGTACTGCTCTGGAGATCTTGATTATTATTTTTAAATATTCCATCAAAATTTCTCATCAGCAAAGTACATAACACATTAACACCTTGAGACATGCCATTATTTTGTGTTTCTTACCCCCCATTATCACAAGCTATGTTACAAATACCATAGCACAAAATAATGGGGCAGACCAATATCAAAAGCCTTTGATATTTTTTAGCATAATACAAGTTAGTGAAAACACTAATTAATACCACTGCTACCAAGTTGAAGAATAATGGTTTGGTTGTACTTATGTCTCATTTTCTGCTTTTACGCTTTGAGATAAAATATAAATTACTGTTTTTAATCTGTATTAGGAACACCTTGCAAGAAAACAGTCTTCAATTTCAGAAATGTTTATATCACAAACACATTAAAATCGTACAATTTTCTCTTCAGCAAGAGGGTCTTAATATTTTTTTTAAACAATATAACTGCTATGAACATCTTTAAAAATCCATAAGGTAAAAGACTGGAAAGTGATACATAGTATTCATCAAATGAATGTCATTAGCATTTACTTCCAAGGGGATTAATCATATATATTCAGACAGCACTTATATATGGAAAGGTATTCTGTTGCTTTGGTTGGGCTTTAAGTCAGGTGATAGCAGTACCAACTTACAGAGGTTTTTTTTTTTTTTTTACAAAAGTATAGCTCAAATTAGGTCTTCAAATGAATATACCTAACTTGAAAAGCTGGGGCTCTGCAGTATAAGACCCATGAAGGGAACATGCATCATCCTTTGCATATTAACACTGAAAGTAAACAACATAATTTCATAAAATGAAAGGTATTACCTTTGGTACGTAAGGATCCCAGTCAATGTACCCTATGTTGTCAGTGGCCAAGCGAGCAAAAAGATTTACCAGATGCTGAAAAAGAGCAGAAGAAAGAAACATTTATTAGAATAAATTATAAAGGACGAACAAAACCCTTCAATCTAGAGATGCAAGATAAAAGCTACCCATAGCACTATAACATTGCAAAGGGAGATATCAGTCTATTAGGACCATCAAAACTGTATTTCACAATGCACCTGTAGGAATCCAACCTGCAGGAGGTGAACTCATTCTTTTGAGCCCCTGCAAAGCAGGGAAGAAGTAGTAATTGTGATTTAAGTTCTGGGAGACACAGCCTGTCAAAATATATATTTCTATGTCTTGAAATTTTTCTATTATTATTATTATTACTATTTTATTGAGATATACTCATAGTACTTCTGGAAGGTATACTCACACCCTTCCCTTTTTCTATGCTCTGCTCTCCAGGTTAACATGAAAGGCAGAATGCAATCGCCAGCATTTTAGATCTTCCTTAACTACTTACTGCTCTACAGCAACTCCAAATGACAGTAGATGAACTACAGACCAAAAAAAATTAAACTGTATGTCACGTGCTTTGTAAAGACTTTAGCTTTTGCTTGGAATTTTTTTCCCTTTGGAGTAGCTTCCACAGAACAGATGACTTGTGAACCACACCTTTACTAAGGCTCAGAGTCTTTCAAGCAAAGTCACTTAAAAAAATAAAACAACAAAAAATAATCACTTGGGTGTAGGAGACTATTCATCTTTGCAGCTATGTTTTGAAACAAAATGCATGTGATAGCTATAAGACAGATTTCTCAGCGCATCCATCATAATACAGCTTAAGCAAAGGAAAAAAGAAAAAAAGGTTTTATTATCATTATTATTATTATTTTTATTTTTTTTAAACAGAACAGGCTCTGGCTTGGTGTTTTCATCAACTTCTCTAACAGACCTCTACTTTCACAGCCTTTGTCCAGATGATCGGCTGCATTAGTTGATGGAAGAAGTCCTAACGAACATTCTGAAGACAACATACAAATTAGTAGTCCTCCTATATGCAAGAATGAGAAAGACAGGCTCTGAAAAACACTGGAGGTTTGGAAAGAAAAATCACAGGTATCCAAAAGCCTACTACTTCCCAACAAGGAAAAGGGCCCTGTGCAACCCACTTTGGTTGCCAGTGCATTACCCAGGCTCTTTGCAGTCTTGATTGTAAGTGATACACCATGCCACTCATTAGTACTCGGAGCTGGAGCACCATAACAAGCAATTGTCTGTTCATCTAATAACGCTTCCTCACCAGTGAAATTATTTGGTGAGTTCAAAGGAGATACTAGCCTATCTACAGACACGAAAGAAAACTCAACCAGCATATCTCAAAGGACTATTTAGCTTTTACAGGATCCATCCTACTTAAAATGCACTTGCCTGTGGCTGATGGCTGACATGTTTTAAGCTTCGGTTTATACATCTCTGTGGCTTGTAGAAGTCACAGGCATCAGCTTGCAGACTAGATAGCAGTATGTGACTATCTTTGAAGATAGTCTACTGTGTGTGTCATGACTGTCTCTCAGTTCAAAACAGAACTGAGAAGTGCCCTCACAACAGGGAGTTAAAAGGACTACACAAATAAAGGGAGAGTGTGTATCTGACTCCTACATCCTGATCAGAAAGATCAACCAACCGTCACACCTTTTATGAGCTTGTTCAAGTAAGGAAATACTTGTCAGGTATCCAAGACCTTGATGTTTCTATCAGTATTTTGAAGCTATAGTGCAGTCAAAAGCAAAGGCCTTGAATAATCCTGCCCCATTCAGAGAGATTCACAGAAGTACAGTTCACCTTTCAAGCCTGAAGGATGAAACAGCTTTTGAAAACCACAAATTCAGTTCAAGACAGTCGTAACTACCACAACAGCAAGACAAACCTCACAATTTCTTAAATGGCTTACATTTGTTTGCTACAAGACAATACTCACTGAAAAAAAGAAACAACTCTCCCCATTCACCTCAAAGGCAACTCTTTCTGAAGCTTCCCTTCAAACAGTACATCCAACTCCTGCCAAAGGAAGCTGAGAAAAAGCTCGCAGCAGACAGAGGTTTAAATTGGATTGTACAGTCAGAACACATGTATATAATGATCTACATCCAAGCCTGATGAAAAGAGTGATCCTGTCCTTAGAAAGTGGACAGGACAGAAAAGGAAACATGAAGTAAGATCTTTGGGGGAAAAAAAAAATAAAATGTTGTGCTTTCTGAGCAAACTGTCAAAAGTCAGCTGAAGAGAGAAAAATACCACAGACAGCTGCTTACTTATGAAAGTGTGTTGATGATTCTTTTCTTAAACTAGTTGACAGAAACAAGTCAAATAATGGTTCTAAAAGTACAGGCTGTCATCTTTCTGGCAGAAAGATGAGACAGAATTGCACTTTTCTGGATAACCATCAGGAAGATGCAGAAATGTCTACAGACAGTGATAAATGAAACTTGTTCAAATCTGGAAAACTGACTTTTGTTTGAACAAAGACTGCCTTCCTCTAACTGTGAGGAAACCAAACTCAAATTAGGATGACCTATACAGGAGCCTTCTGACACAAAAGCTACCAGAGACGGAAAGGGCTAAGAGGGTTGTATTACATGGTATTTTGGAAATTAGCTTTCTGCAAAGACACTGAGAAGTCTTCCCTGAATACACAGGCAGGAGATTAGCAAAAGAAGCCAGATGGTCAATGAGCTTATGTTCACATACAACTTGGCACGTTGGTAATTTGCCAAGTTTCATTGCAGTAAAGCAAAGGCACAGGTCAGCTGACACCAACAGCACTAAGGCTGCTTGTGGTGTTGTCTAGAGAATATTTTTCTTCTCACTTCTTAAGTTCATATCTGATCATGAGATGTGTATAAAAAGACAGGCAGATGATTTTACTTGAAAGATATAGCCCGATGGTATTGCTGGCCAGGGAGAGCAGAGTTCTTTATTGTGCCTAAAATAAAGATGACATCAACTTATCACAGTCACTGCAAAGTAGAAGAAGACACTAACCCCTGCGAGATTTCTTTGAAGACAGATAATTGAATATCAAAACAGACTCTAAACATGGAAACACATAAAAACGGTAGAGCAATTAGAACAATTTTAGAGTGTCATCCTGGATATGAAGACTGACTTTTCATTTTCAAAACAAAAACATTTCTGCATGAAAGCCAGACTTCCAGGAGTACTTAGAGCACCTCTTTTGAGAGGGTCTTTGCCATGCAGGCAGTATGTGAATTATATGAAAGAATTCAGTCAGTGTAGTGCAGAAATGGAACACCACCACCAATGTAGCTACAGGAAATTAATTCAGCAACAGAGACAAGAACAAGCAGGGAAGCACACTAAAAACTGATGACCAAAAGATTTCAGTACAAATTCAAGACAGGGTTACAAATCAAAAGTTACATTTAAATTCCTTTGCACTTTAAAATAAGGGTACCTATTTTTGTGGTAGTAAAGTTTAACTTAAAAGGCATGGAAAACGTTCTGCATTAGGTATATACCCACTTACACTGAGGACAGCATTACAGGTGTACTGTTAGAAGACAGTGAAAAAAATAAAATAAAACACAGAGTGACTGTACACAAGCTCTAATGGAAAGATTTCCCATTACTATTCAAAATTAGAGATGTGAAGAATGTCACAAGTAATAAAGATACAATTTCACAGAATAGTAAGTTCTAGAAATCACAGTAGCTCTTTTCATCATTGTAAACCTTAGCAGGCAGTTCAAAAAAAGTGCCAGCATTCCGTGGTAAAGGGAAGCTGCCTGAGATGGTGATTAACTAATGCTCACAGAGCACACAGTGCCATCTCTTTTATTCAGCCAATAACTTCTTGCTAACAGTCATGACATTAGCACCACTGTCTTCTCGTAATAGTAGAAAGAAAAAATATCCATTAAACGTATCATTGTTTAACTTCACAACATGGAGTAGGAATTTTTAAATGGATCTCTTCTAGTGAAGATGAATAATCAGTACTTACCCCTTCCCACTGGGGAAGATTTTGAACAGAAACCCAAAGGCCTATAAATTCAGAAAACCAAAGCCTGCAAGAGAACATAAAGTGACTTTTATGTTGTGAAAACAACTCCTCCTCTACTTGACATTTATTTCTAACTCCAACTCTGATCCTTATCTACTTCAGCTTCATCATTTCAACATATACTGACACTCTGGTGCAGGCAAACTGAATGAAAACAGATCACTCTTCATTCCCTTCTAGTTTAAAATCTAACATTTTTCCCTATTGACCAATGGTTACAATCATCACTATTTTCTATTCTGAATTCATCTGAAGCTAAAGATGCAAATCCTCCATGCCAGCCTCTTGCTTAAATTCATTCACAAACAACGAGGGCTGCTCTGAAAGTAACAGTTCATCTTTTATTACACTGGCCCAGAGGCAGATGTTGGTAGGACAGAAGTAGAGGTTGAACCTTCCCAACAATATTCTGTTATAGTTTGTTTCTGTGTGACAGATGGCAGCAGAAGAGCAGTCTGACAGAGTGCCATCAGACATGGAAGTACATGTGAAGCAAAGGTATGGAACTGAATTCTTCTGTACAGAAAAAATGGCACCCACTGACATTCACTGATGCTTGCTGAACATTTATGGAGACCAAACATGTGGACGTCAGCACAGTGAGGTTATGTGTTCCAGCAATGGTGACAGTAACATGAAAGACAGGCCATGTTCTGGATGGTAATGCAGATTCTTATGAGTATGGATGCAAACTGTTGTTCATTGCCAGCAGAAAAAAACATAGCTAATGGTGGTGACTATTCTGAAAAAAGTGTTGTGTACTGAGACTTTGCTCTATCAAACAGTGCTAGCATGCTCTGTGTATCTGTTGTAGTTTCCATGGAAATAAATAGGAGGTGTTACTTTTGGAGAGACCTACACATTTTCACTTCCTTTCTTGGGAGTTTTCACCGATCCTGTATTGAAAATATAACTTTTGCCCTAGCCAGCCTATGTAGTCCCTACACACAGTTAATATGTTTCAAACCCCATCTTAAACACGATCCAGATAGAGAAACATTTGAAGGACAAGATGCTTTTTCATTCTTGAACTAATTTCCTACAGCAAACTTCTGACTGTCTCGCGTTTCTACATCTTGATAGTAGATTAAAAACCTCCACCTCATCCTCAAATTCATAACAGTTGTAACTTCAGCCTATGTGAAAGCCACATCAGAAGCTACACCAGAGGCGTACGTGTACTTAAAATTGTGTTATGGTTAATAATTTCTACTGTGTTACTATTCTTTCACAGGCAAAATGCATTTAATTCAATTTAGTTTGCTTTGCTGTAGATTGTGTGCTTTCGTCTTGAGAAGATAAACTCAGAACAGGCAATAAAATGCCCCCAGATTACTTTTTACAGAAGGAGAATGCTGAAAGAATTTATTTATTGAATTCCACAAATGCTATTAAAAGCCACCATTTAGTTTGCTGGTAGACCAGGCTGTAGGCATTTATGTCCCCAGTAATTCTACACTCAAACAGAAACAGGTAGAACTGAATGAGAAGATCCCAGTAAGCTGAGTCTCCAACATGAAAAACAATTCTGAAAGCACTGTAAACAAATGCTGCTCCACTGCAAAAATTAAAATCTGGGAATTTTTAATTTAAAGACTGTTTATAGAACAAGTGCTTTTGAATACGTACAGCTATTCTGATACACTCACATTTATTTCCATACTACTTTTTTTAAACAAATATATCATTCCTTTACAACATGAATTCAAGATATACATACTTAAAGAAAACACCACACAAATAGGTTTACCTGAGTGACTTCAAATGTCATTCTGTAAGAGACAATCACTTGTAACAGAACATTACACCAATGGACATTCAGTTATACTTACTTGAAACCCTTATGGTGAAGTTCAGGAGGAAGGGTAGTAGGCAGAAATAGTTCAAAGTAGGTAATAGCCTTTTGCATGGTAACATCAAAGGGGCACATCAAAGGCCGCCATTCATCTAGCATCTCTGCAGTGGCATCTTCTGGAAAATACCTGAAAACAAGGAAACCATTCAATATGCAAAGACTTGGCTTTAAATCTGGGAGGAGGGGAGCTTGGGGGCATAGCTTGGTTTTTGTTTTAAACATTTAAATTCATTTAGCTATTTGTCATAAATCTTAGTTTTACAGTAAGACAGTAGCAATAAATAGGTGCTCTTCAACTCCACTTAACCTTCACAAAATACAATATAAGATCAAATCCTTTTAAGTCTCTACAGCTCTGCGGCTTTCAAACGGCTAGCTAAATTAATTAAACTGCTTCAGGCATACGCATTCTTAACAAATGTAACAGCTAAAAAGCTGAAACAACGTGGCCTTATCAAGTGATATACTAGTTTAATTAGCTATTAAGGGATTTTCAAACAACACTATTAAAAAAAAGTTACAGCCCAAGATACCCGCAGTTTGTTTAAACACTACAACATTAAACATGTCTGTCCCTTAGTTTTCCACCTTAAGCAGCCTACGAAGCTGAAGTATTTATTGATCATTCACAGCCTCTGTAAAACAGAAAAGCTTCTGCACTGCAACCCGAACATCTTAAGGTGAGATAAAAGAACAAGAGGTAAAGAATGGCTAATAGGGTTTGGTGGGTTGCTTCGTGTTTGTTTTAAATACTCTCCTTTCCCCTCTTCAAAGTAATATTAAAGATATCAGTTTCAGAAGAATTAGTTAACTTACGGTCTGCAGCTCTTCACAAGTGTTTTTAGAACACTTTCTACAGAACTGAAATAAAAAAGAAAACATTAGGGAAACTGTATTACCAAACCTCTAGGACAGCATAAAATAAAGAACTATTTGATGATTCTGTCTCAAGAGTTTAAGATAACGTTGATGCAATTAGATGTCTTCAGTGAACATGCAGTAGCTAATCACCTTTCACACAGACCAAATAATACAGATTAAAACTGCTTCCCTAAATTCCTGGTTCTACATTTCAGATATTATTACGGTATTCACCAAGTTTTAACTAATGAGTGAAGAACTGTTACCCTTTCTAAGACATGATATCCTGCATTTAATCCATGAATAACCAGCAAAGCAAAGTAACCCCTCTGGGGAAGATGAAAATACGACCAGAAATAAATTTGTGGATTTTTCAGATAAATAAAGGCAAGAGAATTCATGAAGTTATTATTATAGTCTATATATCATATCTGACCTTTTCAATCTGTTGATTTTTTTTAATTTTTATATTTTTATTCATTTAGTGATTCTAAGAAAGAGAAGCAAAGTGTCTGCAAATCAATAGTTATTTCATTACCTTCCCCTCATGCTTTAACAGCTGATTTTTAAGTGTTTTACTCACAGTAAGAAAACACATTCTAGAATTATTACAGCATTTTAACATAGACTGTCACAGGATGCCAAGCCATTAAAAAAAAAAAAAAGGATTAAGGAAATAAACTTTAGAATAAACTCAAAGAACAAAGGAGGCAGAGAGAAGAGACTACTGGAACCATAAAGGCTGTCCATTTGCACGTTTGTCAGCTCCACCCCTTGCTACAAGACTAACTCAAGACTGCACTTCTACCAAAGATCATCCCCTGAGCTCACGTTCAGGCAAAGGAGCTTCTTACATTTTTCAGATCCATTTATGTATGCTTAATAGAAAAAAAAAAAAGCATTCTTTAGATCACCACAAAAAAAAAAAAAAAAAGATTAAGCTACAGAAATGCTATTTTGATCAGAATAAAGATGATACAAGTTTATCATCTTTAGAATCTTCCCAAAGATGAGTTTAGATGAGTCATTTCAGGACACACCAATACAGAGCATGCACACACGCTCTCTCTAGTCCTACACAAATCAAACTGATCCTGAACAAGCTAAGTGAGACATAAAAGAATGAACCGCTCCTAAAGCAATGGGGTGTGTGAACAACCTACTCTGAAACTTCAACACAGACTGCAAGCCAACGAAAGCCCACCCAGCCCTCAGAAC
The DNA here is from genome assembly GCF_987193195.1 of Phasianus colchicus. Classification (NCBI taxonomy): domain Eukaryota; kingdom Metazoa; phylum Chordata; class Aves; order Galliformes; family Phasianidae; genus Phasianus; species Phasianus colchicus. Next base: position 3,375,155 of record NC_143437.1, on the reverse strand, counting down.
ACTGCTCCAGTTCAATAAGTACTCCAGAAATTGCAAAATTCTGTACATTATATCCACCAGTGAGAAAGTAAACGTTATCTCTGACAGAATGAAAACTGAGTTTACTAATAGCTTCTAAAATACAAAGGAAAATGTCTAACCATTCATTAGGCAAAAGTAAGACAAAACTCCATAAGAAATTCATAAAGGTTCTAGTTCAAACTGAATACTGTTTTTGAAAGACTTAGGAAATAAGTAATGGTTGTTCCAAGAGCAGAAAAAGCATGAAGCAGCAACGTTCCTATAGAGCATTAAAGAGCAACACAGTAAGTGTTTGTGTAGCAAAACAAATATTCCTACACTATTACATTCTACTGAAGTAAACTATGAGTGTGATGAATCAAAGGACAAAAGAATTTTAAGATACAAATACTGATGGCCGGAGATCAACAAATCTTTCAAGCTCACAAGTTTTAAGTCCAATTTGAGCATGCGAGTGGAAGAAAGGAAAGGAGAAAGACTGGGAAGGCTTTCCTTTCCTGTCTTCTGATATCAAATTCAGAAAGAAGACAGGAAAACAAACCAACAATAAAACCCCAGCAAGTTATTTCTTTAGAGGTGGAAGCTTCCATCTAAGATACAGTGAAACCACAGGCCAACTATGGAAAACATCTTGCAAGAGTCCAGTTGGATAACTACCAGTTAGAAAAGACAGAAAGACTGTAACTGGGGAGAACAAGACATTGCTGGTTACTATTTTCATTATCACTTCCAACCAGCTTTCTCTAATCTCTTAGCAATGGCTTCTGTTCCACTCCTGTTATACTTTTCATGCAACCATTACTACAGAACCACTCAAAAACCTGCAATTACTGCGCTAGCAAATTGCTGTGTGCTGCTGCACCATTACCCTTAGCTGGGGACTAAGCAAGCACAGCAGCAAACAACTGCACATATAAGCCACACAGGACTGGATCAGCAGCACACCAAAGGTATCTGCTATTAATTACCAGCAGTGTTCATTTAGCGAAATAAAAAGTCTTCTCATCCCTCTGCTTTATGTCTTCCTTATTAACTGAAGGGTTAGCAGCACATTATTGTACCACACCATGTGGATTTGTCACTGATCATCATTTTGGCTCTACATGATTATCTTCCTCGTTTAGCAATTGTTTTAATTTGTAAACCTATTTTTTTCTGCCTTTTCAAAGAGAAACATGTTTCACTTCATACAACACACAAGCTGACACACTGACTCCTACACAATCAAAAAGCTGTAAAAGCACCTTTTTCAATTTCTCACGACAGATTCGGGCCTTAAGGGGCATTCTAACCCTACAGTGGACACTCCAGGATAAGAATTGAAGACAATGAAAAGAGAAACCAGCTAGAGTTTCCCAAATGGCACTGTTCCAATGAATTTCCAACTATGTTGGCCCCAAATCAGTATCTTGTTAGTAGAACTAAAAACTTCTTCCAAAAAAAAGAAAACCAAACCAAAGAAATACACAAATCCAAACCACTGCAATGCTGAAGTCTCTCCCTGACGACTACTTCACTTCCACATAGATCCCCTACAAAACTATTTCTGAATTTATGCATAAGCTAAATCTTCTGTTTGTTTCCTTTTTACTGTGAAAATTCCTAGCAGACCCTACCAACACAGGAGCTTTGTCTCACACTTCACAATGACAAGGTCATGGCTGAGTATGTTTTTCCAGAATCTATTAGCTCACTGCCCAAGCACTTTCCATGATTTCATGGTTTTTAATAGCAAAGTAGACCTGCACGGTGACATGCACTCCTGCACAGATGCTCATTTACCCATTTTCAGACACTACAATTATTCAAATGTAAAATTCATCTTTCATTTGACCCTTAAAATACATATGCTGGTTAAATTAGTTAGCGTATAGCCACTTGATCAGCCACTTCACACACACTATCTTGTTTCCCAATTAGAAATGCTTACATACAGTGCGACATTCTCATAAACAGTGGTGTAATGTTAACAGTTGGTTTTCCAATACATTATTTACACAGAAATTACACCTGTGTGACAAGTGTTACAGTCTAACAGAACATGCAGAAGATTACACATCGGCCAGAGCTGAACAAAAAAAGTCATTCTTACCACCTATGTAATACATTTAGCACAAATGTTTTAGGTGAAGACATGCCTGGTCGATATGAACTGAATGTAAAAAAAGAATAAATAAAATTAAGACAGTAGTTAAATTATCAGCTATGTATCAAATTAACTCAGCTTTTAAAAAATCTCTCTTGACATCCACCAAAAAGATACCCTTCCAAGTTGGCTTAAACAAAATGAAAAGGCACCGTATGAGAACAAATCGCACTGCATATGAAGTCTGATCGGTACTACTCTTGATAAAAGCTAGATGTTTCAGACAGACCATCCAAACAGCTATCTTTGTCCCAGCTTCATCTTCCTTCCCTCTAAGCAGAAGTCTCCCTCCACCATACCAGCCTCTCACACAGTAAATGAACAGCAACCAGTCAACAGCCCCACAGACAGTTAAAGCAGGTGCTGGCATATGCATGAAAGGATCCAACTGGAAAAGGCTTTGCTCCTTTTTCACTTTCAAGTAGTATCTACAGTAAGCAAAATATCACAACTTCATAAGATAGTTCACTTAGCAAAATTATTTTTCCATCTACATAGCCAGTAGACATTAATTAAACAGCATTAAAGCTCTGTAACAAATTACAAAACTACATGAACTTTCTGCTTGTGTCACGTATCAGCAATAGGATCTTGCATCCAGCAAAAGGAATCAGTGATAAGAATTTAATACTCACAGGAAGAAAGTCATTTTTAAAGTAAATAAGGACTTTCACTCACTTTTATGTGAAGTTCCAGTTCAAATAAGCTGAATTATCTATATAGTACCTTTTGTAATTTGCAGAGCAGGACCTCCTCTGATTGAAATTACTACAAAAACTAATTTTGGCAATCTGGCAGACAGGGAGGGTCTGGCAGCTCAAAGAAAGCAGAAATAAAGTTTTTATTCTTAAAATCTGCAAACCATTCCTAAAACTCTTAACTGAGTTAAAAACTGATGTATCTATATTGTATCATCACTTTGGATGTGCATGTTTACTTCCTACAGAAGGCATCTCACTATTCTCATACACATTCTGATTTACATCTAGAGCACAGACACAGGGAATGCTTACACTGCATACATTTAAGAATAGTTCCATTTTTTATTCTCCCACATCCTTATTGTGTTAACACACGGAACAGTAGCCAGTTAACCTACTGTTTAAAATGTCAACATTAAATCTGTTAAGCTGTGGGTTATTATCCCAAAGCAAGTTGGAGACCCTCACTTCAGAATATTTAGTGATGAACCTGGTTACATTCAGAAGGAGTGTAACAAATACAAATTATTGACAGAAGGATACACATGATTTAGCATAGCCCTACATGCAACTACTGAAAGATAGGTCATTGAAATATCAACCAAATAACTTTTTTAACTGTACTTTTAAGTATTACAGGTACTTATTGCCAGTCAAAAAGGCAGACTTACTTGGGAAACCAATTTAATCCAAGATGCTCCGTTTTGGAGTATAAAATCCTTTCCAGCATTTCGCAAAGCGGTCTCCACGGTAACTCTAAATCATCTCTGGACAGCAGTTCTTTTTTTCTAATAAGAAAAATACAGCACTTTAGGATTAAACATCTACACTGAGCACACACCAGAACACCCCAGACCGGGAATGCTGCCCTGAATCACGCTTATCTTCAGCATTTGGCACACGCTGCAGGAAGGTCAGGCAACAAAAAACAAGCCACACATCATTTCTGCATGAACTCAAGCTGTCAAGATCTCCAGCAAGAGTCTGAGTAAGTGAAATAAACATTACTGAGTTGCGAGACAGCCTTCACCTTTTCTCTGTCTAAGATTCAGTATTAACACTTAGCTCTCTGATGTTTGCTTTTTCATAATATGGAACAACTGACCTCCTTTTACTTACATGACCATCAGTATGGCTTTGAAAGAGGCACAGCATTCACATAAAGCAAACTCTTAAACCAAGATTATTTATGCAGAGAAGGTGAAGTGCAGCAACATTAGAACATACTATTACATAAAAGTACATAATATGAAGCAAGTGAATTGGATCAACTACTTAGAGAAGAAAATTTCAGTAGTCAGCAGAATTCTGTACTTACTTTAACAGGTTTATCAGCAGGCGTGCAAAACCTTGCATCATGCTGATCTCCAGCTTTGGGATTGTTATCAACTCATACAACAATTTGATAAAAAGCACATGATCTTCTTTGCTAAATTTTCTCCCATACAACCGGATATACCTAAAAATAAACCACAACACGAGTAAGCAATATTCTTAAGCACACTCATTTTATCCAAGATCAGCAAAACAAAGTAAAGCCCACCTCGCACATCCAATAAACAAGTACACAATCAAAGAAAACCATGGGAATATTTTGACAACTATGGGGAAAAAAAAACAGAATGACAAATAAAGCACTACCTACCCAAATGTCCAGATTGTATCTCTGGCATAGTTTGACTGCTCTTCTATACATACAGTGCTCAGAAATTAGAATAAGCCAATCAAGAAAACCTGTTTTATAATCACTGGCAATCCTAGCAGTCCATTTCAGATTTCTTTTTGCTGGCTGAGAAGACAAGGCAATTATGTACCTGCAAGGTGCAAACCTGAAAGAATTTGTAATTACTAGCAAGCAGAATTCCTAATTACTACAGGATCCTCTGTACTCGTAATTTGTGTTGCTTCTCCTATAGGAGAAATTGGAATTTAACCAATCTTGGTTTAGCCAGCCTAAAACCAATTTTTAAAACGTGTAAGAGTTATATAAAAACAGAAGCGTGCTAAAAAGCAGATATATATCAAAAGCACCATTTGTTTTCAAACTACTAAGGTAAAGGAAACATTACTTAAAAATAAATAATCAGAAAGAAAAAAGACAGTTTACTGCCTTCCAAGATTCCAGAAACAGCACAACAATGTTCACACCAGATACCACAAACACAAGGGTTATGTTCTTTCACCTCAGCCCAAAATATACTTGCCACCTAATTTAGTCCCTCCTATATTCCCACATACTTAATTTCTTAAAAACAAAACAAAACCAAACCACCACAACTGTCACAAGCAGCTTTACTGTACTCATTTTCAGCTGGAGAACTTCAAGGAGGGGAGAGGACACAACATAGAAACTACTTTCAAATGGAGTTTCAAGTGAAGACCAAACCTGACACCTTCCAGTATGGCTAACCAATGTTTTTGGACATTTGCTGGTGCTGTGTTTCACTGCTATCTGCCTTATAATCACTACTTTTAAAAGCCAGCTTTGGAAAAGGTGCTTACTATTTCCAACCTGAGACTGAAGAAAGGAATACACTTAAATTCATAGAAGTTAAATTATGAAAATTATGCTAGAACCATTCTAAGTCCTTTATACAGCCCCAGCAGAGCATTTGGCACTTCACACAGCTATGAACTGCCACCCACCTGAGAAGTGCACTCCCTTTTTATGACTGCTCCAGCTACTCTTCAACAGTCATACCAATATACTGCCCTCTGAGCAGCTGTTAGACAACACGTGCATGATAAGAACTGTTAAAACAACAATGTAGGGTAAAGCTTATTGGTTCTGTTTGTTTAAGGTTCAGTAGAGCTTGGGTTGATTTGTTTCTAAGCACACAGCAGTGAAGCTTCGAGGCTCTGCTCTGGTAATGTGAAGAATGCCAGCCCTCACAGTACTTATTTGGTATGTGGGACAGCACATCACGCAACACAGTGCTGGAATTGCTGCAGGAAAAGGTTAGAGAAGAAACTTTGCTGTAAGAGATCTGCTGAAGTGAATACTCGGGTAGTACATGCTAAATAACTTTCAGATGGGCAACCATAAGCAGACAGCGATCTAAGAAAGAAACCAAAGTTAAGCTCCATCACTGAATTTGTTTCCCAAAACTGACTCCTGCAACACTGCAAAATGTGGTCGATTACTGGATCTGTTCTACTTTTAAATGCTTCGCTCTCCTGTGCAAACATTTAGGCCTCAGCGGGAAGCTGCCTAGGTGAGAAGTTGAGCTCTGAATAGAGACACACCTGGCACACACTTCACAAGGTGCCACAGGAGCACCTGGGGTTTGGACTCAACAGCTTGACGACTTTTTTCCACTCCACCACTTCCTCATTCCTCTATTTAAAACTCCCTTAACTTCTGCTCATCTTACCCAAAGCCTGTTTCCTTGAATAGATACATTCATGGAAAAAAAAAAATCCCCTTGCTTTTTCCTTTTTCTGTTCCCTCCCCCCATTCATCCTCCTCCCGTTTCCTTAGAAGACGCAGTGGGACAGCAGCAAGGCTTGGACAAACCAACAACCATCGGTTTTCAAAGAGGAAAATAGCCTACACAGGACTACTTCTCACTTCTTTTTCCCTGTGGATTTCATCAGGGGATTTGCCTTAAATGAGCAGTGTTTTCATTCACTTTCAACACAGAAGGAAACAAATGAAATAGAAGCGAACTGTGTCCTCCTCCACAGGCCCTTAAATCACGTGGATCAGAAACAGCACCCACCTACACAACTACCAGCAGCTGAACACACACACTTTTCACTCATGTGGAACTGCAAATACAAAGAGTCTTCTGAAAACAATAGGTGACAACTGTTTTTCGCCCTTACCTTCCCCTTGCTTCCCTTTATCAAAAGAGAAGGACACTGTTCAATGCGATGACCAAATCTCAAAGCAATTCACCTACAGGAGTGTGCTTCCCTTATAGCACATGTCTGATAAATAACCCATATTATAACACTAGAGGCTCATTTCACCATGGAACAGAAGCTTCTGAAATCAAGCTTAGCCTCTAACAACTTCCACGTTGTTGTCTTTCAATCACAACGCACACATCTCCAGACATTTGCCAGCAGCAGTTCTACTACACCAAGTGCTATTTAATTAAGAAACTGAGGGAAAAAACTGCGAAGAAATGTACAGAACAGAAAGATGTCACTTTGCTGAGTTACTTGAAGCCAAGCTGCTCCCACAGCTACCTGCAAAAAAAAGTGATTAGGAACTGAAAAATTCTCTTTGCAGTTCCATCTTCCCTGGGCTGAGTGCAGGGTGTCTGTAAGCAAAAAAAGACAGACCAAAACTCAATTCCCTCCCCCTCTGTAGTTATTAAGTACCCAATCTCTCACTCCACAATTACAATAGGCCTATTTTTAGGAAATGGACTCTCGTATCAAGTGGACATCCTAAATTATCCCAGAAGTTGGCTGCCCTACTAGAGTTAAAAATTACCTTCACTTATGAAGCTGAATAGAGCACTCTCTTGAATTCCTAGCTATCTGCTTTCGCTTTCTAACGCATAGGACAGCATTTACAATTGGCCTAAAACTTGGGTTTTGGCAAACGGCATTGAAAACAATGACTCACGCTCACTAAAACTACTCAAATCAGATGTATGTGTACACCATACATGCACATAACCACTGCGTACCCAAAAGGAAGGCTTACATTTTTCAGTTAATGATGGTAGGGATAAAAAAAAAAAAAAGATTTATATTGTGATAGCGATTAAAATACTTCAGCAGGTCCCACTGAGAGGCCATCATCCTCCTGCATCACTGTGCCCTATCATCCAAAACAGCTGAGATACATTTTTGCATACCTTACACCTAAATGTCATTTTGTAATAGACAAACACATAGAATACCACTGTCAGGAACAGAAGCCCTTCTCTCAGCTCTAAAAACTCCACCCTTACCTATTCAAGCAGAAAGCACAGAAAGACATTTGTGTGTTTTTCAGGCTGCAAAGTCAACTGAACGTGCTTAATTGCTCACGCTGCGTTAATATGGACATTTACAGGCTGTGCCCTAGAAGAAAACCTATGAAGTTTCAACACGAAACGTAAAGAAGTGAACAAAATTGAAACAGCAACCTATTTTTGACTTATAAAACAACAAAAGTATGACACAAGTCCATTTAAACAAATGATTTTGATGCAACATGTTCTGTTGTTGTTGGTTTTTTGGACACTGTAGCAAGTTATACAACAGCTGACATTTGGTTTTCTGCTTTCACAACAGGATTAGTGTTTTATAAGATACAGATTTTACCAGCCAAAGTCTGGGGAGTCTTGGGGTAATGATTACATTTGAATGCCAGTCTTTGAGGCGAGCACTTTCCCTTGCACAAGAAGTCTCATTGAGTCAGAAGTTACTTAAGTAGCTGTCTTTGCAAGAGAAAGCTGTCTTGCTACACTCTGCATAAACATTCCACCAAAAGGGATCCATTTACATGACTTAATGTTATGCATAAAATGCAAATTATGCAAACCAGATTATAGACTCTTTATCTGATAAAGGTCAGTTTTGCTCTTTTCCCCTCCCTCCCCCATCTCAGTCCATGACATCAGCAAGACGAGAAACCTCCTTTTGAGATAACAATGTGCAAGTCATGCTCTCAACTGCTGATAGTATAAGAACTAGAAGACCTCAGGGTCAGTTGTGATGTCAAAGTAAGGAAATAGAAACTGATTTCAAATTTTTAATCCAAAAAAGATTTGAGTTTCACTTTCATTCTTTGTACTCTACAGGGTTCATTCACAACTGTATGAAGTTACAGAGCACCTGAGAAGGCACAACACTAGTGCACAAACCTCGTGTCTTTGGTAGAGTGGGTTTTTTTCCTAACTTGTTCATGTCTATGTACATTTTCAAATGCTTGCATTAGCGTTTTAAAGCATACATGGAATAGAGACATGTCAGACATGACTGAATTATAAATATGTGAGAATACTGGCTTTTATGACTCAGATATCTTCAACCAAGCAAAACAGAAACCTTACTATTATGAAGATCTATTGCACTCTCCCACCAAAAAAAAAAGCTAAATTCATGACAGTTGGTTAGCAGGGAGAAATGGACTAAGCTGACACTAAGATGAACTACTTTCCATCAACAGACAACAAAACTTAGATTTTCTAGTCATTATCCTATAATTTGATGTAGATAGGAAATCAGAACACAACATACTTGGGAAATGTTTCATCTAGGCCTAAGCTGTAATAAAAGTATTTAAGCCTGCAGAAGCCAAGCAGCAAAACACCTCTCATGTTCAGCACAGGCTTATTTTTAAACCAGAGCCACTGTTTCCTTCCCTGCCTGTGACCACACGTGCTCCAAGGCTTGCATACTTCATAGAACAGGCCAGAAAGAAATCTTTGGACTAAGAGGCATCAGACAAGTTGCACAACACACAATGAATTCAAACTTCAAAGAGAAGGTGGGAAACCACAAATTAGAGCCTCCTGATTCATACAGTGGCACAGCGGCAGCTCTCGGCAGGTTAAAATCAGTGCCCTAAAGCCTGAACCGCTAACGGTCACGGCACCGACAGGACGTGGGGCAATTCTAACACAACCCCACACGATTTTTAAGGATTTACGTGCCACGTTTAGCCGAGGTGCCTCACGTAGACCTTTATCTTCGTAAGAGCTGCTTCATCTGGATGAGCATGTGGAGTTCTACAACTCCGACGAGGCAACTGAAAGCAGTGAGAGCTCGCAGCAGTTGGGCGGGGGGGGGGTCACAAAGCAGGGCTGAGCTGCTTCCAAGCAGGTTAAACTGTCACACAGCAAAAGCACGTGAGTCATTTTGAAACCACGGACGTAGCTCTATCTAAGAATGCCTCCTGGCAAACACAGGCAGCTCAGTATGTACGCACCGAACAAGCGACGCGGGATCCCTATTGATCAACAAGATCAAAAAAAAAAAAGGGGGGGGGGGGGGGCAGAGAGGAGAATTCCACGAGAGGCTCTGGAGTCTGTAAGCGCACAGCTCGTCATTCCTGGCACAAACGCGGCTCATAACTACGGAAATGCGTTTACCGACGAAGCCAGGGCACGGGCAGCGCTGCTCTCCGCCCGCCGCTCACACAGCGCTAAGCCACGGCGCAGCTCAGCGGCTCGGAAAGGCGAGAGGTCGGACAGGTGGCCGAGCGGGCAGCAAGCAACCAAACAAAGACGAAACAGCGCTTTCGGGCGAAATAACCAGCTGAGAAAAGCCAGCTCGATTCGCAGCGCTCGCAGCGTTCCGGGCCGGCTTTGTCCCGCCGCCCCACGCCGCCCGAAGCGCCCCGGCCCCGGCACTCACGTGGAGAGCTTCCTGGTCCAGAAGAGCCCCCCGGGCCACAGCTCCTGCAGCTGCACGGCCCGCGCCAGGTTGCCTTTGATCTGCGCGAGGAAGCGGGCCGCCTCGGCCTCCAGGCGCTCGCCGTAGGGCAGCAGTTTGTTGTAGACGATTTCCTTCTGCGGCGGCGGTAGCTCCATGGCCGGCCCCGCGCCGCCTCCCGGCCCGCCGCCGCCGCCGCCCTCCAGCGCTCCGGCAGCGGCGCGCCGTGTCGGCTCCGCCGCGAGAGAGCAAACGGCCAACGACCGCCCGCCCCGCTCGCTTCCGGCGGAAGGCGGGGGCCGAGGGCGGTTCCCGCTCGGCGGAGCGCTTCCTCCGGCCGAGGGACGGGGGCCCGTTGGCGCCCCGCGGGCGTCGTGTGGCGCCGCCGCCATTTCGCGAGAGCCGCCCCGCGCCTGACTGAGGGCTCTGAGGGCTCCGGGCGGCGCCGGCAGCCTGGGCGCGGCGCGCGGCTGTGGAGCGGCGCTGGGGAAGGGAAAGGCCCTCGCTCCCACTCGAGTTTAGAATTCACTCTCTGTGGTTTTGCGGTTCGTTACAGAGCCCTTCTGTCAAGCGGCGGGGATCCCGAAGTACGGGGCGTAAAGCCGTTCTTCCACCGCCCTCAACGGCTGCGGGAGAGAGCTGAGCGTCGGTCACAGAAACGCAGAAACACAATTGGGGATGTGGGGAAGACCTCTAAGATCAACCCCCATCATTCCCACAGTGCCCACGTCCCGCAGTGCCACATCCCCACGGCTCTGGGACACCTCCAGTGAGCCCAGCACTCCCTGGGCAGCTGTGTCAGTGCAGAATCACTTCTGGAGAAGGAATTGTTCCTAATATCCAACCTGAACCTCCCCTGGCACAGCTTACAGCCATCCCCTCTCATCCTATGGCTGTTCCCTGGGAGCAGAGGCCGACCCCACCTCACACAGCCTCCTTTCAGGTCGTTGCAGAGAGCCACGAGGTCTCCCCTGAGCCAACCCCTCTTCTCCTTGCCCAAATGTGAAATGGGGATGGAGTTTGTGATGGAAATAATCAGTCACGGGGTCTGATAGATTGTGCGGCTGCCTAAGAAGCTTATTGCAAATAATAGCGCTGGTCAGTGAGACGGGGCTTGGCGGTGCCTGGTCTCGCCGTTGGCCTCTGTGGGTGCTGGATAAAGCTGCGATGAATGTGTGATAACAAACAGTGCTGATAGCTGTTATCTCCAGCTGTCTCCTAAATATAATTGTTAATTGAATTTCCCCTCAAGAGTTACATCGTGACCATTGAACAGCTGCAAGTTCATTAGATATAAAGCTACTGACAAGGGCAAGTCCTATTTTCTGGTCTTTACACTCAAACTAGCCCAGTTAATAAAAGAAAGAACGGTTAACTAAATGCTGAAAAACACCATGAAGAGAAGAAATGCAACTGAAAATCTGTGCAATAAAGCCGTGATGCTCAGATGTTCTCATGGTGTTTTCCTGGGGAGTGCATTTATACCGTATTGTCACTGCGTGGGCCAGGAGCTGGGCTTGATGATCCTTATGGCTCCCTTCCTACTAAAGATGTTCTGTGTTTCTCTGTTTCTACACACCTCTTGTACCACCCACTAGTTTTATTTCCACTCCAGTGCAGCAGGAAATAATCCAGTGTGTGATCCATACACCAGTTTGAACATACCTCCATTTACAGCCATCACAAAACAGTCTGCACAAGTGCTGTAACTTTCTTCTGCAGAAAAGTACCAGTAAAGCAACACTGTGTGAATAAGGTTTACCCAGACACATAAAGGAGGCTCTATGCTACTTCGTACCTCTCCCATCAAGTATTTTTCTGGTAACATCTTGGGAAAGTGGAAGTCTATAATCACTTTAGGTGAATCAAATAACATTTTTTCAAGGCTTCAGTGAAAGTAATTGTTCTGAGTTATGGGATGAGACCAAAATAAAATACTTTGCTACTTCCCCTACTACAAACAGCCAAACATTATCAAACAGGCATTGCCAAAAATGAGAGAATTTTGCTTTTTCTCATTTGCCCACACCTATGTTTTTAATAGAAGAAAGGCGATGAGTTTGTGTTGCGTGCTCAGTACTTTCAGTGCCTTTCCATTCCCAGAAGACTTTGTATCACGTGTTTTTGCAGACTACTTCTGTCAGCGTTTACATTATTACCAAGCAGTTTGGACTATCATTTTTATTTTTATTTATTATTTTTTTCTTGACATCTTTTGCAGAAGCATTAAAATCACTTTCTGTTTCCTCCTATCTACCCTTTGCAAAGAATTTATATGCGAATTTCTGCACTTTCTGGCTTGAGATAGAAATAAAAGTTGACTTTTGTCAAATTTGTGTGCACAGTCTGTCACATTTCCTGTTTTGCTGGTGAAAACAGAAATAAACAGTAGGTGAAGCCAAACTCTGAAATGAATACTTGTATCATAAACTCTGATTAACTGGGTTCCTGGCCTAGAAGTGGTAATGAAGAATATGTATGTGTAAGGATAAGTAAAAATATTTTTCAAATAATCTAGATGTGCCTTGAAACTGAAAAATCTAAATTTACTTCTTTTCTGCCTTTTCTGGGTAATTCTTTTTTACTCGAGTGTGGTAGCAGTTGGTTCAAACGGCAGTTGCCAGTGTGGGAAAGTGTATATTAAATGTGAAGCATATGGATGTTGTTGTTTGGACTTGGAGAAAAAAAAAAAAAAAAGAAATTCTAGTCCAATTTTCTGAAACTGAACTTGGCAGATACATAAGGAATGTCAAAGCTCCTCTCTGTTGCTTCATAGCTGCGTTATTCTATATATATATATATAAAAAACACAAAAACGTGAGGACTGCCAGCCTCAGGGTGCTTGTTTAACAGGACCATCGAATCTCCTCATGTGTGACCCCTGTACCTCAGGCACACAACTGCCTTCCACCAGAATTAAACACTTACTTCCCAGGCAAAAACGTGCAAAGTGTGCTATCAGCACCTCAGTCATGCTGCTATCTAATTCGACCTCATTGTTCTCAGAAATGATTCCTGTTTACAGAATCTGAAACAAGAAGGAAGGAAAATTGAGTCCATCTGCAATTACAACAGTAGTCATGCATATAGAAATTGTGATTTCAAAGTATTTTCTGCCTATTGAATCATTTACATTTGATAATTATTAAAAAACTAATCCTTTCTCCCCAGTGTACTGGCATTCTGCTACTTAAAACGAAAAAAATATGACACGTGTTGCCAAGTGAGTCAAAAATACATTTGTTCTTCAAGTTTGCAATATGTTTTGGCTGTAGCAGTGTGTAAAAGCACATTTGGTTCCCAAGTCATATGATGAAGGACTAGCTTTCATAACAAGGAGCCCGTCTGTGCTACTTGCATCAACAGCTTTTTCCTCTCCTATTAAGTAGGAGGAATATGAATCGAGAGCAAGCTAAATATGGTCGCCACTTGTTTTGTTTTGGCATAAAATCCTCAGAATTGATGAACCCAAGTGTTGTAGTTGAGAAAAAAAAACTTAGTCTTCCCATTCATGTGAAATTTCGACTGTTAGCAGTGGATTGAGTAACAGTGTTAACACATTCTCCTGTTGGATGGCATGCTGCCTTAGGTCAACTAACACCAGCAGTCAGCAGCAGTTAGGAAACTTGTCACTCGACTCTGACTGCGGTTTCTGCTCTCTCAGCTGTCAGTCAGGTACTTTTTTCCTACGTGGATGTTTTCCTTGATGACCCATCTGTACTTTCTGACTGAAGTTGAATTTTTTGAGTGACAGATTTCTATGTATATTAGGCTTTGGAAAAGAAAACCCAATCCAACATGAGCTTCGTATTGTCTCTATGATATTTACCATGCCCTGTGATACCCCTGTACCTCAAAAGACACCACTGCAAAAATAAAGCAGAATAACTGTTTTTTTTTTTTTGTTGCTGTTGTTAGTGATGAAGATCCTCAGACTTCCTCATCCCCATGTTTCTAAATCGGTCAGTCACCCAAAGCAGGTGCTGAGAGATGCCAAAGGCAGCCGGGAAGCTGCTGCCATGCTGCTCACCCACTTGCAGAGAAGATGACATTAACATACATTCTCCCAGAAGAAGCATCCGTAGTTATTAGCTGCAATCTTTAGACTAACAAGGCCATTTCCATTGCAAGGAGCTGCTCCGTCCCTTCAAACAAGGACGTGAGAAAGGACTATAATTACAGCTTTCTGTTGAAGTGTTTACTGCCCTGCCCCTGGGAAATTTAGTTACTGTAAGGATTTTTGGGTTGTTGCAATTCCTTGTGTGGAATAAACAGTGAAGAGCAGTAATTACTGCTGCTCATCTTCCCTCCTGCCCCTAGGAACTCAACTGCAGCTATTGCTTTTTTGGGGAACAATGAGCAAGATGGCAGTAGGATTAGTCACTCTAAACAATATTCTGAAGCGTGTGAATGCAATTCAAATCGCTAGTTTTAATCAAATGAACAGGAGCACTGATTTTAAAAACAACACATGATGCTGGATTGTAGCTAGAAATCTCATCTGGAGACATCTGTTACCTCTTCTGCATTATTTTAAAAAAATCTGAGAAACACTGCTCTGCCTAAATATAGGAAAAATTTTGGTGAGCTTGAAGGGTGCAACTTAGAAATACACTTATTGCATAAACTTTTTTGAATCTGAGAATGTATCTATTCGGAGGATGGGGGCAAAAGCAATGACAGCATCTGAGTAAGGTGCCAAGGAACTTAAGCTTCCTGTATAGTACAGGCCAAAAATAAGTTCTTCTGAAGCGTGACTCAAACTAACTAATTTTAGGTCCCTAAAGTAAGGCTGTCTGAATGCTCTATTACATGTTTTAAGTTGGATGGGTGGCTCAGTGTGATCTAAAGCACACATCCTGCACGCTGATAGAGTTCTGTTTCAATAATCCCACATGTGATAATTTTCTCAGGTGAGCCTATGCTGTTTGGAAAAGAATTTGAAAAGGGAATTGAGTCGTGGAATCAACAAGGAAGAAGACTCCAAGATCATCCAACCGTCCACCTACCACCAATATTTCCCCACTAAGCCACGTCCCTCAGTACGACATCTGCACGGCTCTGGGACATCTCCAGGATGGTGACTCCATCACGTCTCTTTCCAGCACCTGACCACTCTTTGGAGAAGAAACTGTTCCTAATATTCAACCTAATCCTCCCTTCATGCAACTTAAGGCCATAATTTGAGTCCAATTGTGAAGTGTTTAAAGTGGGCATCTGTACAATTTGTAAAATTTTATTACGCAGTCAATGCTGACTCAATACAGACAACAATGCTGTCTTTAACCTTCCATTCTTGGTGGTTCTGTTTATGAGAGTCTTGGCAGTAAAATTCATCCTCCATGGTATTGATTCATAAGATATTATTTGACCTCTCTTTAACAGCTAATGCTGGTGGGTTACTGTTCTTACAAGGAGTGCAGCCTGTACAAACACAGGACCAAAATTATCCCTTGCAAAATCATTTATAGCAGAACTGATGTTCCTTCTCCACCTCCTGTTCCCTTTAGTTGCCTTATTGCCTAAGCTTTGGAATGCAAAATTGTCTTAAAACCACACATGAGAATTTAGTTTTGACAGTCTGTTCCATCTACATATCTGAAACTCCTGAAGATATCCCTGGAAACTGTTGTAGCTGTAGGGAAACAAAATAACAGACTTGAGCCTCATTATAGGAATCTCCTGCTGATTTCTTTCCAAATTATTTGTAGCTATTTGAAACGAATAATAATTCCTCTGATATAAAATAAATGCAGCCAACTCTGGAATAAAAGGCATTTCCATTCTTTTTCTTCCCCCTCTTGAGGGGCTGAAGCACGGATTTTTCTGCCTCACCATTTTGCCAAACAGAAGCCAGAGGCAGAAAAGCATCTAATGGCAGCAAACTTGCAAAGGTCTGTTCTACACATTCTGCCGTTGTAGGAAATCAGGGAAACAGTCCCTCAGCAGCCATCAGTCCCTTGCATAGAAACTGCTCATTAAGAACTTGGCAGTTTCAAACAGCCACTCCATGTTTGGATCTGCAGCAGACCTCTCAAACAGTTACTCCAGCTCTGCAGCAGACCTTATCCCTTTTTTTTTTTCCCCACTGGTAAATGCACATGTTACATCTTCATCTGCAGTTCTCAATTCTCTGGCTTGTCTATTCAATTCTCCCCTTCTGGTCTCCTTCCAGTTCTTAGATTATCACAATGGCTACTACATAGAAAGTTTTTGGGCAGGATTTATCTTTCAAAATGGGAACAAATCATGACATTTTAACTTGCTTGATATTATCCAAACTTCAGGAATAGTCCCATTGACTGCAGTGGGACACCACATGCAGTGTGCTTCTTGGCATTAGAAAATTACATGTAAATGTATGTTTAGAAAAGCCTTCATAGCCCTTTTGGATACGACTGATGGATCAAACCTATAAACAACTATTCTTTATCCTATGACATCTACATTCTCTCCTCTTCTAATTAGTCATTAGCTAAAATATGAATGTATGTTATTCTGATTGAGAGAAGAAATTTGGCAATATCTATTAAAAAGAAAAAGTCTAAGGTCTATTTTCCCAGCCCAGGATAAATCAAACAACAGCCAAAGTCCTTGTTTGGATATTCAAACTTGTTGGAAAAGTGAAGGCCAAAAAAAAAGGAAAATTGTTTCTCATGGCTCTATCTTATGGCTCTATCTTATGTGGTTGTTGAGGCTTTAACACTTCTAGTGGATTGCTTGCTCACTGTTTCAGTGTGGAGTAGCAGTATTTAGGTATTTATGAATTATGGAAGAGAGGCAAGCACATTCAAACATTCCCTTAAGCAACCAATCCTTTCCCCCATGCTAAAGAATTGTCCATAGTTTGCTTCTGGCTGCATGGCTTTATGCATTGAATCTCCATGGTAGACTTTGGCATGTTTCAAAATGTGCTTAGCATCAGCTTCTGTCACAGTGCATCATGAAGCCATCCAGCAGATTAACAAACCTTGGAGGGCATGACATGAAACAAGTGAAGAGCTGTTTAGCATTCATTTGGCCCAATCTGGCAAATTGCTTATGCTTATAAAATAAAATAATTGTGTTGGGGCATGACTGGCAATGCAGGTCCCATTGATTAAAGCTGGGATTCAGAAAACTCTAAACTGATGGGATTTATTGTGTGTGGTGTCCCACTAAGAAGAGATGAAGGTGAAACTGACTGCAAGTTAATACTTCTAACTGTCCAAAAAAAAGAAAAAAAAGGCCATTTGGAATAGAAGGAATGTGCTATAATTAAGGAACACAATAGGACTGTAAATTCGGAGAAACTCCAGGGAGAGGGAAAAGTTGCTTTTGCCACATTTCTGTGCTGTAACTTAAAGGCTAAGCCTGGTGGAAAACTGAGCCATGTTTGGTGCAAAACTGGAAGCTGCCCCTCTGCTGGACAAAGTACTGAGAACTGGGTGAAAAAATAAGGGGGCTTAAAAGACTCAAGTGAGAAAGAGGAGAATCTGTCTTGAACAAAAAGAGCAGAGAAGACACCTCATAATCTCGGCAGAGAGCTCTGCAGGACAATGCAGTAGGCGTTAGCTGTTATTTCCTCAGGCATGCAGTGATACTGCTATCTACAACACCCATGTGTTTTCCTTTTCAGTAACACTGCAGGAGATGAACTCAGAATCTGATTTATACTTCCTTGGCTTTGGCAAATGCATGCTAAAAATCCTGTAAGCATGCCATGAATTAATCTGATGACCCCAAAACCTGATGAGATGCAGTTGGAAAAATGGTTGTCCTTAGAGATGTGAGCCCTGCTCGAGTGGAAAGGATGGAGCAAGGGGTTGGTCATCAGTACTTGGAACAGTACCATGAAGCTCCAAAATTTAAATAAACTGGCTCAGAGTCACTCTGGTTGTCCCCAGAAAGTGAACATTCCTGAAAAGCAAGCATTTTGAAATGGGAAGTTGGAAGAAAAGGCAATTTTGGGTGGTGTCAGGGATGCCTGGGCTGTTACCAAGTCAGCATCACTTTCAGATCTCAACAGAACTTAGAACAGCTTGTTGTGCTTCAGGTGCCGAGCAAAACACTTCTGCTACATCAGCTCCAGCACTTAGATTGCAGCCATGAGAATGGCCATAGAGCTGAGACCGCCATCCCTGCGTATCGACTGCCATCACACTGCTGCACAAAGCACTGTATGGCAGCACCCAGGTCTCCAGGAGCCTTTCAGGGAGTGGTTGGCGCTGTCAAAGTTGCTCTGCTCAATATCTTTCTTAAGCCAAAACCTTTCATGTTAATCTCTTCTTGTTTTTCTGCCCTGGATTCCCAGGCTCCATGCCATTTTCTCTCTCCAGCCCACACAAATAAATCTTTTTCCAGAAAAGTTTTTAGTTTCATTAAGATTGATTTCAGTCAGTGTTTGCTGTGGAAATCTGTAACAAGAGCTTCAGAAATCAGCAAGAACAGCTTTCTGTGCCAAGACTAAAACTTAAAACTGAAGACAGAACCAGGCATGCACAATATTTTACTCCCCTCTGTGCACTCTCCATTTTCTTCAGCTCATGGAAGGCAGACCTTCTGAGTCACAGGCTGTATCACTGTGCTTAATAGCACATAGATGGGTTTTTCATCTCCTTATTCATCTGCTTTTTAAGCTTATTTGTTGTGGTGTTTGTTTGTTTGCTTTAAGATGAGGAAAAGCTAGAATAAGATATTTGGTACCGCTGGAGTTGTGCAGCAGCCTGCACTGTTTTGGTCCATTGACACTTCTCTACATACCTCTCTTCAGTGTTTTTCTGGGCAGACCAGAGCATCACATTGACCTCAAAACTGTCTGCAGTATCTCCAGAATCAGTCTGGAATTATAAATGGTTCATTCAGAAACCACCACTGCATTTCATTGTTTGGTGTGCTTTTGTTCTGCAAAAATTTTGTTTAATAACACAACTTAAGCTGTCTTAAACGTTCAGTCATTTACTTAGAGATGCTGTAGCTCTTTGCTGTTGCACTTACTTTTACTCCCCAGAGCTATCTAAAACCATTAGCAAGCTAACAAGTGATTTCCTTTTTTTCCTGACTATTGGAGAATAGTTTGTACACATCCTATCACAAATCCACTTTGAATTTCCTTGGCAAGTTTATCTTCTTCTTATATTTTCTCCTTCAGTTATTAATCTACCAAAAGTCTTTTTTAAACCTTGTGGAAGCTTGCTTAAGCAAAGGATTTTGTCAAAGGCTTTTTAAAAATCCAGAAACACCACAGCAACCTGATCCACACTTCTCCAAATAACCACAGATTTCTCAGAAGTAAATCTGAAACGTGAATTCAGGCTAAAAAAAAATACATATATGAAGTCATTCCGCCAAAACAAAACCAAGTAGTTCTACTAGGTTGGATGGGGAAGGCAGCATGTAGTGTGAAAATGGATGGAAATCAAGGTATGGCAACAGTGACCTTTCTAGCAATGCAGCAAAACCATTTGGTTACGACAAAAGAAAGAGGACAAAAACCCCAAATTAAGATGTCTGTTTTGTTACCTTTGGCAAACACGAGGCCTTGCCTGTAGCATATAGACTGTGTGAGATCTGCTTCTGGAGCTTCAGCACACCTAGAAGCAAAAGAATCTTCCTCCTAACAGATGGAGATTTTTGCCAAATTTACTCCAAGCTG
The DNA here is from genome assembly GCF_987193195.1 of Phasianus colchicus. NCBI lineage: Eukaryota > Metazoa > Chordata > Aves > Galliformes > Phasianidae > Phasianus > Phasianus colchicus. The sequence goes on along the minus strand of NC_143437.1, from coordinate 3,355,330 downwards.
TTTTTTAAACACATTTGGTTGGAATTGGCCAGCAGATTAAGTGCTTCAAATCCAAAAAACAAAGTTATCATCCATACAGCAAGGCTTGATTGAAATATCTGATGACAAATGCTTCACTAACACATTTCAAGGTTCTGAAATACTAATTAGGCCTTCTTTTTGCTGCTTTTTGAGAAGAAATAGTGGGCTAACGCAGTTAATGAGAATTAATCAAATAGTTTCACAGTGCTGCAAAATGTAATAGCTGTCAACCCACCTCCATTATACACTGTTCCTTTACCAACCCACACCTTCGTGCTTTCTTTGATCTTTTCCAGAGCCCCAAATCCTCCACAAAGTCTGACATCATTATTCTAATGGCTGTGGGAAGGGCAGTGTTTAAACTTCCCTTTGTTCAATGGGAATAAATAACTAACTGCTTTGAATGACCACATCTCCCCCTCCATGAGTTGTGCAAGAAGATAAAATGTTATAACCATTGGCAGCAGGTTGGTCACTGTTTCACACAAATGTTAATGTGCTTCCTTATGAGTGGATGGATCTTAAATGGAATGTGAGATTGATCTCCTGCTTTGCTATGGAGCCATAAGACTAAGACTGCTAATGTGCTCTTTTCAAAGAATAAGAAGGAAGCCTGGCTCGCTCCCTTCTCCCAGTCCCAGTCAATTCCCTCCACCTTTCAGAGCCCCCTGATGTGCAGTACAACTTCAAGAAGCATGAAGTTTTAAATTAAATAATTCAAGAAGTACAGAGATCACATAGACAATGCCAAAAGAACAGCTTGCAAAGTTGGAGAACTTCAATGATCTGCTCACGCACAATGTTTTTCCAGAATAATGTTATTTCTGTGCTTTTGTTCGTTTAGGATCCTATCTAATTTGCATAAAGCTCCTAGGTCTCGGATTCATAAAATTAAAATATTATGGTTAAGTTGTTCCTTGGTTCATACATTGCTTCTAAATTCAAGTTATACTTAGCTTCCAAACTGAAATGATATCCAATGACATTAAATGTTGGTGGCATTACAGTAGGTGAGTGAGTGTTTAGATTTGACCATGGAGCCAAGGATAATTTGATCCACCATTCCAGTGGGGGACTACCACACCTAACCCCAAATTGCAGCCTCTGACTCCTACACTTGAGAGTTCAGTGGCGTACGGTAGATTTTAGTCACAGTTCTGCTGGAGAGAGTCTTTGCTACAGGATTCCCCATTTCACAGAATCACAGAAACAGAATTGCCAGGGTTGGAAGGGACCTCAAGGATCATGAATCTCCAACCCCCCTGCCACACGCAGGGTCACCAACCATCCCACCTAATGCTAGACCAGGCTGCCCAGGGCCCCATCCAACCTGGCCTTGAACACCTCCAGGGACGGGGCATCCACAGCCTCTCTGGGCAGCCTGTTCCAGTACCTCACCACTCTCTCCGTAAAGAATTTCCCCCTGACGTCCAACCTAAATCTCCCTTCCCTCAACTTAAAACCATTTCCCCTTGTCCTGCTGTCACTCACCCTTTCAAAGAGTTGATTCCCCTCCTGTTTGTAGGCTCTCTTCAGGTACTGAAAGGCTGCAGTTCGTACCTTCATGTCTTATTTACTAACATCTTGTTATTTAAGCAGATTTCAGATGATGATGTGTGACTTCACAGCCAGTTGCATCCTACTGAGTGTTCATTTCTGCCGTGCTTTTCAGTTCTCCATTAGGTTTTCAGACCAAGATTTTAACAACTATCAACTACAACCAGTACCTGAGGATTCTGTTTTCGACAGCAATGGAAACACTATGTAAAGCTTAATTGAGACTGAGAAATCTGAACTTTTTGCTGGTAGAGGCAGAGTAGTTTGTCATCCTAATCCTTTATGTGAAGGAGCATTAAGCAAAGTAAGGAATTGGCAAACAGCAGTGAAAACATACTGAAAGCTGCACCAAAGTTCAGCAACAGCCACGCGTCGGTGTGCAGTTGGCACTGTGTGGGCTGAACCCAGGACATGGGGAGGGTGCAGTGCAGTGCTGACTCAAAGCTATGGCAAATAACGTCATGCCTTTTAATACACTGGATAAACACAGACTTGGAAACGGTGAAAAGTATGCAGCTGTGCTTTCTGTTCTGATGAAGGAATTTGAGAACAGCTTTCAAGATTGCTGAAAAAATCATCCTTTTTTTTTTTTGTATATTTGTGACTCCTTTTTCAATTGATATAAATATATTTCCTGCAAATTTTCAAATAGAATAAATTGAATTGCAATCAGAGATTCGACTCAAAAATGAATAAATGTCTCTTTAATAGACTTTCATAATCTGTCTAAGCCAGAGAAAAATCTCCTTCGCTTCACAATCGCACCTCATTCATGTCATGGCTTTCTGGCAGTATGTATATTTGTAAACAACTGCTGTCAAGGATGAAGCACACAGAGAGCAAAATGTCATCAAAAATCTACAAAGAATTCCCTGAGTGCTCACTGAGAACTGCAGCCACTGCCATCGGACCGGCTGGGGCAGCTTCAAAGAAACAAGGTCAAATATCCCATTAGTTTATGTTTTTGTTGTTCTCTTTTCTTTTTTTATGATTTAATAAAAAAAAAATGTAAGAAATACAGTAAGCTTTGTTACGTACGTACATTACCTAAAGGGTATATTTTATGAGGGCTGCTCCAAAAGTAATGCCTCCTATTTTTCTGATGTTGGTCCGCAATGTCATAGGTGGATGATGGTGGGATGGCAGTAGTGGTTAAATCTTCCCATCAATATCCCATTGCATGTTGTTGCTGTACAACGGAGGGGCAGTCTGATAGCATTCATCAGCACTTTGCTGAACGTGGATGAGGACAAAACAGCAGATCAGAGCACAGTGAGGTGGTGGGTGGTGCATTTCAGCAGTGGCAAAAGTGACACCAAAGACAAGCCATATTCTGGATTGCCCGTGCACAGCTGTCACATCACAGAATGAAGAGGGTTTCAATCTGCCCATACACAAGTTTGCTAACAATGGTTGGTAGTGAGAAAAGTAGTGATGAGTAGAAGAGAATTTGCTCTATCAAATAGTGTTAGTGTGCTCTTTGTATGTGCTGTAGTACCCATGGAAATAAACATGAGGCACTGCTTTCAGAGCAATCGGTGTACATCTCTGTCCCTTGCATTTCTACTTGCTATAGAAAAAAAGACATACGCTCCCTTGCTCAAAACACAGAATTCACTGTATTTCTCTATCAGTGACTTTCTCTGTGGTCATCAGGGATATTGCCCAAAACATTTTAAAGCCCAACTGCTTGATTGCTGCTCAGCCCCTCACACTGCTTTGCAAACTGCTTCTGCCCCAGTGACAGCAGCAGCTCCACATCCAGGTGCAGCCTTCTTCCTTCCTCCTCCTTCAGCACCAGGCCAACTCTCAGCAACAGGCATCAACTCCCAATCTCCATGTTTTGGTCACCACAGGACATTGTTAGAGTGGTGTCACCATGCCCTACTGATGTCCAAAGTCAGCCTTTGGTTACAAGCCCTATAATTAGGGGTACCCTATGCCCAGAACTCCAGTCACTGAGTGAGAGACACCAGTGGCTACTTTATGCTCCAGAGCAGACTGTTTCCTTCACCCAGAAGGCAGGATGGAATGCCTACCAGCCAAGAGAGGGCAGTTAATGGGGAGGCTCCACACCTCCCTGATGGAGGCAGACCCACCTGAGAGCAGAGAGGAGCCCATGCAGGTGGATTCAGGACCCAAGGAAGAGCTGGTGGAGGTCGATCCGCCTCCATCAGGGACAAACCACCTGCAGGCCACTGCTCCCAGGCTGCGTGGGAGGACATCCAGACCCATCCCTGCCATCGCAGTGGGGTGGGGTCCTGTCCACCTCCCCCCACATGGCCGCCTTGATGCTGGCGCTGAGCATCCTGTCCTGTAAGTGCACCATTAGATGAGAGAGTCCCAAATTTCAGATCACCCACAGGCTCACATGGGACATTCGTTTCCTGGGAATTCTTCTTTTGACAGCCAAGGATCCCATGAACCATCCTTCCCATTCCCACCCACCTCCCTCACCAAGATCCCTCATCTCTTCACAAAGAGGAAGAATGAGGGTAGAGATCAGCATCCTCTGAGCTGCTGCTCTGGGGCAACAGGAGGAGTCTGGAGGAGGGACCTGAGCTGCCTGGGGCTGTGAGGAGGGCTCAGAGCTGGTACAGAGGTGGCTGCTGCTATGGAGAAACAGAAGACTTTGGTGCTGATGGGAAGAAGGGTGAGGCTCAGAATAAAGGATGTCTGTTCAACACTGAACAATAAATGATTCAAAACAAAGAGAAAAGAGTAGAAAAGAAAAAGCACACAAACAATATTAAAAAATATCCTATCCCACAAAATTACCAAAACCAATAAACGTTCCTCTGTTTTTCAGACCTTGTGAGTCTGCCTGTGGATTCCTGTGTCTGCTCCTGGTCACCCCAGTATGGGAAAGATGCAGCCATATGGAGTGAGAGCCCAGCCCAGCACCTCGGGGCTGGGGACGGACAGCACACCTGGCATCCCAGGGCTGGCTGAGGGAGCTACCTTTGGTCAGCACAGTGAGGCAGAGGCTGGTGCATTTCAGCAGTGAGTTACCTTTGCTGGTGCAGATTATTACGAGTATGGCACAGAGGCTGTTGTTAATTGCTAGCAAAAATGCATAGCTAATGGTGCCGACTATGTTGGAAAATAGTGTTTCGTAGCTGAGAATTTGCTCTATCAAATATTGTTATTGTGCTCTTTGTATCACTCGTATTTACCATGGAAATAAATAGGAGGCATTACTTTTGGAGCAACAGATGTAGATGCAGCACAAGACAATTCCTCTTTTCTGTGTGACCCAGGCAAGCCACAAGCTTGGACGCTCATACCCTAGAAAGAATGAACACATAGTGAGTAAGGGCTTTAATCAAGCAGCAGCCTTCCATGGTATTTAATACTTAACATTGTTCTACATGAAGAATCTCCCAGCATCTGTTTGGAAAAAGCAGAGTATCACAGATTTTACACAACACCATCTTGCTGTACTCAGATAATGAGTTTACAGTTCTGTCACTCTAGAACTTGTATTACTTTATGCAAATAGGTTATATTTTAGAGCAAAAGGGGGATAAATTTAAGTCCAGTAAACACAAAATTTGGCTGCACTCCTATAATTAGATCTGTGCAGACATGGTTCTTCCCCTGCATAACACTTCCCTTGCTTAAATGGGCCACTGCACAGGGGTGGAGGTCCTCCCACACAGATCTATTGAGTCTCTCATTACAAATGGATCAGGAAACAGGTGGCTGTAACCAGCCCACCTCACTGTGCTATGGGTATATTGCAAATTTGACCTCAAGGACTTTATATCTATCTTCCTCAATCTCATGTTTTGCAGTTTTAAAGTATACCAGGACATTTTTTTTTTTTTTAAACTTATGGTACAGCTAAAGGAAAGTTTTCATGTTGCATTTTAACATGAGAGTTTTGCACAGCACTACTTTACATTTCTGGCTTGCTAATTTCACACCCAGATGCCATCTCCCAGCAGAAGCCCCTTCTGTGGTTTTCTACAGAGTGCTTAAGCTTGGCCAGAAGAAGTCAGCAGATGGGGAAGTTGCATCAGGAGTGTTCATTTGAATGTAGAAATACTTCAAGTGTTATTAACTCAGCATCAGAGCTTAAGCTTGCTCAAGTATAATTTTCCCCCTCTGGTGACAATGCTCCTACCTTAAGAACTACACTGCAGAAAGTTACACAAGAAACTACACTGCAGAGAGTTACACAAAGCTTAGATCTTTACTTGTTGGTACTTCCACATGTGTTATGCTTCCTTTATAAGTCTCTTCTAGATGAGCTGACTGGTGGCCAGTAGGAACTGTATTGTTGAAGCCCTTTCGGTCAGAACCCCTGTCTTGTCTTGAGCTAATGCTTAGAGACTGAAAGATATTCTGTAATTATTTATGCATGTTTTTAACACTTTACTAGTTTTACAACTAAATGCTGTCAATACATTTAATACAGAACAGTGCAAACAGAGGTTCTGTAAGAACCCCCAGAGGCCTGTCTTGTCATCCAGGCTTTGAAATCTCACCTGTGGTGTTTAAGAAGTTGCTGTTCCAATAGAAGGAAAGTGCTAATAGCCAGAAGTCCTTAAAAAAGAAAAAAAAAAATTAAGGTTATCTCTTCCTTTATAAACAGTCAAGATTAGATCTTCAAACACTTTGTTCTATTTACACATTGTAAACAAAATAAAGACCCCCAAAGGGTCTCAAACAACATGGAGTCTGCAAAAGCAAAACTCCTATTAACTTTATTAAGAAATTAAACTCTTAGAGTGAATATAATTTGGGGGGGGGGAAGTAAAGTAATAAGGGAAAGAAAAAACTACTGAAAAAGGAAACTAACTCAGCTTTTTACTAAAAAAGTAAAGAACAGAATAGCACTTAAGAAGACAGACTGCATATATTTGACATAAATCACATAAAAACTTGAAATACACTGAACAGCTTGTAGCCCTTTCCTGAGCACTTATTACTCTCTGAACACCAGCAGTAGCTATGGAGTGGGAGCTTCTTTTATACAGAGCTTTCAATATCCTTTGGGAAAGCACTCATCAGAATCAGCTGGGGGCCATTTGTGAGTCGGGTTTAGACTTTGCCTCGGGTAAACAGTAATGAAATAATATTCATAAATGATTAAATAATCTAGAGAAAACAATAGATAAAAACTTCAGGTAGCCAATGGTAGAGAGAGGGGTGAACTCTGAAGAAAAGTCAGGGAAGTTAATGGTTTGTGCAAAAAGCTCTACAGAATAGAGAGCAGACAGGTTTAAAATAAAAATGATCCAGGAAAATAAAACATAGCTAGAGGCTGAAGGATAAATTAAGACAGCAGCATGGGAGGTTATGCACCTTACAGAACATCTACGTGAACACCAAAGACAGTAATTTTGGGAGTAGGAAACATCCAGTGGATGTGATGGCATCATATCATAGAGAGCCACATAGAAAGAAAGCAGGAGAAATTGTTTAAGAAGGTTTTAATGGTTTTCCACCTATTCTGAACAGGAAATGGACAAAGAACATAACTAACAAAGCTCCAACTTTCAGAATAATTTTATTAACTAACGTGAAATCTATCAAAGTGTAAAACCCTTTTATCACAAAGACTGCAGCTGATGGTGGTCAGTATCAGGGCTCAGAGGACATAACCAGCTCTAATTGTCCTGGTGAGCTCTGAGCTCCACCTGCGACCCAAGCACACCCCTCTGCTCCTCAGTCGTGAAGCTCCATTTAAGCTCAGAACTGAGCATTTTCTTTGCTTTGAGTTGCAGGGCTGGGTCTCTGGCCTTGTTGTTTAACCATGGCTTTGTATCATAATCTTATTTTTAAATATTGTCTTTTGATTTTTGGTGGTTGCTATTTAAGGTTACAGTGTACTGGTGGATTTTGGTGTTCCTGCCTGCTGTATTTAAGTGCTGTGGGTGTGCACCTGTAAGTACTGGTGTCTCTTTCAGTTCCTTGCTCTGCCTTATTTGTTCTGTTTCTTGGTGTACTGTTCTAATAGCACTATTTTAAATTCTGGTGTTTTCTAACAGTGATTCTCTCCTCCATCCTTTCTTGTGTGTGGTGACTTAAAAACTAGCTAGTGAAAGAAGTGATTGAAACAAGAACTAGGAGGAATTTTCAGAGGCTTGATGCTCAAAGTAGAAAAAAATAACTCAATAATGAAGATAGCCTTTTCTAGAACAGTATTCTTTTTTGTTTTTTCTTCTCCAAATGCAACAAGTTTACTGAGTAAAGCAACTCTTTAGGCTTTTAGAATAAGAAATCCTTTATGAGCAAACTTAAGTTGGAGTAATAATTGTTCTCAGGTGATACTGTGCTGGGAGTGGAATTCAATCTGAATATCAGAAGTGAGAATACAAATGAAAACATGTTCTGAAAGAGACGAGAATAAAAGCTAGCTAATATGAATTTGAATTAATAAGGTTATGTGATGATCAAAAGAAGGAAACTTACAGTGAAGTTAGTAGGGACAAACAAAAGATGAATCTTATAAAAGAAACTGCTGTGAGCCTAATGGTGACCTGTGTATGTTGGTGGCATAGTGATCACGACAGGAATTTGTCTTCCAGGTATTAATTATAATTGTTGCTGCTTTGCTTTAATAATTAAAAGGTCACCTTTATTTACTGAGCACTAAATATTAAATGCAGCATATTTAGCTGGAAACGATGAGATAGATTCTATATTTCTTTGCCAGACTGATCTACAGATGTTGTGGTACTGTGTTTTCTCTTCATCCTCAAGTTCATCCAAATGGTGCAACCATTTAGTTGTGCTCACAATGATGAGCACGTTCTGCAGTGTAACCAAAGGTATATCTTATGCTGTGCTATGAGACAGTGTTCAGCATTTATTGTAAATGGCTGTAGCTTTAGGAAATGCAAATAGTTGGTTCTTAAACCAACATAGCTACTCTGGAGTAAGCAGCTGACAGAGCAGGGGAAAAAGGCAGAACTTCAATGACTTCATACAATCTGAATTCCTAGATGATATATGTTAAAGCTCTTTTGCTAAGTAATGTATTTGAATATTGTTTGATTACTGATGCTGACAACTTAGACCCTAAAATACCTGGGGTTTCGTGGTGCTGTCTTTTGGCGTTCTTTGGGCTGCATGTGATGTCTTCTCTTTTTGTCGTTATGAGATAACGAGAAGCTCGATGTCAGCTAGGGAATGAATGGAAAGGTGTTATGGTAAATTGGGGAAAAAATATTGAACTGGCTTCTTGTGGCAAAGAAGACAGGAGGAGGAGGCAGCAGATGTGAGCATCTCTGAACCAGGAAGTTCTCAAGATGCATTTCCAGCTTGAAGATGTGCTAGAATAGATAAGAGAACACAACAAGAAAACTTATTTGAGAGGCAGGATTGCTTTTTTTCAATCCTGTTGAAAGGATGCGTTCTGCATCTGCAGATCTCGCCCTCAGTGCCACCTCTAACCCGACTTTCAAGGCCTGAGTTGCAATGCTTTGCATTTTCGACAGGACGCCGTTTTAGTTTTGACTTCTTGCTCATTATTGCCGATAGATGGCAGCAAATGACCACAGATTTTCCGTCCCTACTGCAGCCCGCTCCGCCTCGATGGCTTTCTGTAGGATCATCCTCTTTAAAACCAAAATGGTGCCGGTTCCACAGCAGCAGAAGCGCAGTAGGACTGCGCTACGAGGCAGAAGGCCTGATTTAACGTGGTACAGCGTTAAGGCGGATGATGAAACCGTCGGTTCCCGCCTCCAGCAGTGCTGCGGCTTTTTCAGTGTTGATCTGCTCGCGTTCTTTACATCAAAACACGCGAACAACGCAGGCTGTGATGCGTCGCTGTGTTGGGGGAGAGCCAGCAGAACAACGATTTGATTTCTATCGCAGTCGCTCTCGGCGAGAGGTCGCCGAGTTTGCCTCAGCTGGCACACGGCAGACACGTGCCGTTCCACCGCTTGGTGCAGAACGCCGTGAACGCCACACAGGGGCACGGCCCGCGCGGCGCCTCGCCGTCAGGCGACCGCGCGCCGGAATTTTGAGCCTCGCGCGCTGCCGTCCGCGCGCCGCTCGCTGACGGGACGCGGCGGCCCGGCTCGGTTTCGGCCCGCGGAGCGCTTGCTGCACGGCAGAAGCACTCCGTGCGCACGGCCGCCATGTCTGCGCTGACGAAGGCCTCCGGCGCGCTCAAGTCGGTGGATTACGAAGTGTTCGGACGAGTGCAAGGTAAGGGCGGGCTGGGGCGGGGGTGCTGAGGCGGCGCCAAGGGCGCGCGGCTCAGGCGGCCGTTGCCTGACTGTGCGCATGCGCGCGGGGCGGGCGGCGCTGAGGTGTTGGCGCCAGGCTGAGGGGCTCGTAGTCCTTCGTGAGGGGAAAGCGCGGCGGTGTGCCTCGCTGGAAGGCCGGGTGTTTCCGTTATTTCCGTTAGCTGCGGTCAGGCCCGCGTTTTCTGTCAGCGTGCTGGCGGCAGAACGCTGAATGTGAGGTCAAAGGCAGTTCTGGCCAGACTCGCGCGTTCTCATGTGAGAAACCACCGCCAGCTCCGTTATTGAAAAGTCGGGCAGCCTCTCCTCGAGGCTTCATTTCCCTCAGGAAGGACCCCGTGCAGTTCATAGTGAACTTACACGGCTGGGTTTTTTCTCTTCAGAAATATTGCTTGAAGTAATTTCATTCTGTTTTTCTTTCTTTTCTAGGTGTTTGTTTCAGGATGGTAAGGCAATGTCTGATTTACCCGTTGTACCTTACGGTATAGCATTTCCAGTGCTAAAAATAGGGCAGCTCATCTCCTGGCTGTAAACACATCCGCTTGAGGGCTAAGTTAAGTACTGTGTTTAAAGGAGGAGTTTTTTTTTTTTTTTTTTAATAAATGTGTTATTAAAAATGTGTTTAGAAGTTTATTGATGCGTTGTTTGTGTGGTTTCTGAAGGCTGCCTGGTTTGTGTTGTAACAGCCATCAAACAGACGTGCAGACAGGTGTGCAGATCTTTAGCAAGGTTAATTCAGAAGTGCTGAATGCTGGCTTCTGAAACTGTGTGTTCCAGTTGGGATTATTAATTGCAATTACAGTGCCACTGTTTAAGGAAGCTTATGTTCCCTTGTGGCAGAGGCAGTGGTGTCCCAGTCAAAGTTTTCTTCATCTGAGCAGTATGCTTGGGTAACAATTCAAGAAACAAGAGATGTATTTTTCCAAAATTTTGTTGGAGCACTGTGCTGTATTTAATATTAGACCTAAAAGCCTTTTCAGCATAGCTTTTATATTGTGAAATAGCTCAGAATTGCAAATTACAATGCAATACATCTTTAATTATGCTGTACAAAGTGGAAAGTGTCCCTATACATCATGTGGTAGGCAGGTGCAAGCTTGTTCTGACTTGTTTTGAGCTGACCTGGAGTCATGTGAACACATACAGAATGTCAGTCCAGAGCTAACCATCAGTATTGAGAAACACCTTGTCAGCTGCATTCCCATGCTCTTGGACAGCTTGCTAGGGAGAAGTTGCTTGGAATCAATTTTTAAAATACTTTACCTAAGTATCAGCACCATTCTGTTGCCTAAATTACCTCCATATTTTCCTATTTTGTAATGTAGTTATATGACCTGAAGTTTGGCTGTTGGCATTTGGAATAAATGCCTCAAGAGTGCATGTGCTACATATCTTGTCACTGAACATGTAAAAAGCAAAATGGAGGAAGCATCTTAAAGTAAGCTGGATCTTAATGAAAAAATATTAGTATTAGCTGTTGTTTTATAGCCCCACAGGGAATGAAACTAAGGGATTTCTGTAGAACAGCCATTCTGTTCCCTGCTGTTTCAGGGTTCAAGCACATGTTGTGAGGATCACACGTGTTTTATACATACATGAAAGAAAATAAGAACTTTTTTTAAAAAACAAAACAGGATTTATGGAAGTTCCTGAATTTTGTTGCTGTTTTTGTCTAAGGATAGAACTTAAGTGGTGAAAGTCAGGTGGAAAGGATTTAGACTGAAACTACAGAAAAAACCTCTAAATTTGTGTGCGCAACATGTTTAAAGAACTTAGAGGCTGATTGTTGAAGAGACAGATGAGCAGTGATAGGAGCTATAGAAAGGGTTAGACAACTTAGAAGGGATATAGGTAGAAGGGGTGGTCTGGGTTTAGTAGAGTCGTGTTTAAAGCTGTTAAAGAGTCTGTAAACAAAAAGAACAAGTCTCTGTTCTATGAATTAAAAAGCTTGCACTGTCAGAAGATTTATATGCATGTGCAAGCAATAAAGCAAGCAGCAGGATGAGCATTATGAGTAGGATAAGGAATCATATGTAGCATGTTTTTTTTTTTTTAGGAAAGTATTAGGAAGTGTATAAATGAATGTGGGAATTCAGTCATGCGTTTATCATAACATATGAAATGTCATTCTTGCTGCTTCTGCTGCAATTGTAGGGCTGACAGGACTGGCATAATGTCTGAGTGTGAGCATAATCTGGTGTTCTTTGTTTTGTTTTTAACGTTGGTCTTAAGTGGAGTTTTAATTGGTCTGTGTGTGGTGTACATGCTGACACTGACTGTCCTTTTTTCATTACTTTTCATATCAGTACACAGAAGAGGAAGCTAGGAAATTAGGAGTGGTTGGCTGGGTTAAAAATACCAGACAAGGAACAGTGACGGGCCAAGTTCAGGGCCCAGAAGATAAAGTAAATGCAATGTAAGTATCTTTGTTTTGTTTGGTGTTACTAGTGTGATTTACAGAAGTATTCTTAATCCAAAGTAACGAGTAAATGCTTGTATCAGTAACTTAACAGTGCTTTCCAAGTCTTGGCTTTATTTGAGGAGTTCAGGAGACACATTCTTGAAGCTGTAATAAAAGTCTTTTTGCTTTAACAATAGTTTGTGGCATCAGTCAGTTTTGATTTCTTATGTTGTACAGCTTATCATTGCATTTCCCTGAAATTGCTCTTTTGAAACACAGGGAAAACCATATGTTCATAAACAGAACAGGTCTGTTTTAACCTCAAAGCTCCTCTGCAAAGAAACACTGAAGAGCTTCTTGAAATACTTGTTCAGTTTTTACTTAAATGAATTTGAAGAAAACTGACTTTTAAGTATAGGTTTTTCTGTAAAAACAAACAAAACCAGCATAAATACACATTGGAGCAAAGGTTTGCAGTGTCTGCTCTCTGTAAGTGTGTTATGAAATATGTTGGTGCCTTTAAAATAAGAGAGAATATTTTTTATTAAATTGCCAGTTTCCAAAAGCTTAAAGGCATCCTTTTGGGGTGCTACCTGTAAAAACAAAAACCAATTCCATTGCTTCCAACCACGTTTTTCTTCTGCATGTGTAGAGAGATTGTTTGGGTCTTTTTTCTTTTTTTCAAAAGAAAGTCAGTGGTTTGTTCTGTTGACAAAAGGATAAGTGCTGGTAAGTAAAACTGGACTTTGCAGGCTTTATTGCAGATAGATAAATATTAGTGCAAATTCTGTCAGTGCTTTCCAGTACATGACTTGCTTCAAAACTCAAAATAAAGCAAGGCTGTTGGCTTTGTAAAAGGAAAATGGCGTTGCTTCCTTTTGGTGAAGAAACTTGTGTATGATTATCTAATGTGACTGAAATAGCTGTAGTAATTATTTTCTTGGCTCTTGAGCTTAGTATTGGATGGCTTATGTTGGACTGCAGAACAAAGCCAGAGATAGATTAGTTGTTGTTTAAGTTAATTCTTATTTTCTGGGCCCTGGCAGTTAATATATTGTATTTAATCTTTAGGTATTTGAAAATTTAGTGTATAGTTGCCATCTGTAGTAAATTTGTAACACTGAGAAGGAGCATGAAATACCATGATTTGATTTCTGTTCAGAGTACGTTTTGTTTAAGAATATTTCTGAAGTTGACTGACTTACTCTAATAAAGCAGTTTTATGTGGAGCACAGCTAACTGCTGACATGTGGCTTTATTTGCATGAAACTAGGATTGCTGCAGCTTTCTTCCATTGTTATTTGTGCTGATGGCATTTAAAGGAAACCCTGCACTCCTACACCAGAAAGTTTGTATATGTAACATGAGATCTTTTTGCAGAGCTGCAAAATTAGACTAACGAGACCAGGCTTGTTTTCAAAGATGAGACAACATAATGGCTATTCTGAAGGGAAGGGAAGCTTTCATTTTAATTTGTTAAACCACTTCAAATAGCGTCAGCAAGCTTGACTGGGACAGTAAGCTGTGACAGTGATGTTGAAGCTTTTGATGTACATTGTTTGTGATATTCAGAGCAAATAAAATGTTGCTTTCAAATACTGTTTCTTCACTTTAAGTTGGAAATCTGTATTTTGCTTTGACATGGGAGTGAATGTTTCAATACTGAAATTAAAGTGCAGTTTCAAAGTACATATTGAAATGCAGACTAGATTTCCTAGAGTAAAATGCTGGAGGAGAAATTTTGCTTGTTCCCTGTGTGGACTCTGATACGTGGAAAAGGAAAGATGAGGATTTCATTTTTGGTAATAAATTAGTTGTCTTACAACTTCTTCCTTTGCATGTGCATGTGAATGGCTGTTTTGTGAGGCTTTTATTTCTTTTGCACTGCATGTCAGTAGAAAATCAAAATAAGATTGATGTTTTGAGTTCTTGAAGAATGTTTTCCAAAGTTCATAGCATGCTTTCAAGGTGTTGATAATACTTAGTTCTCTAGATGCAAGGGTTATTTAAGATGGAATATTAAATGAAAATAAAATGAGGCTAGCTATTGCTCTGGATAATTGATATAAATCATTAATCCTTAAAATGTTTCTGTTAGCACTGAGATCAATAACCAGGAGGAAATTCTGGCACCAACTTTCTATGCAAGGTCTCCTTTGTATTGTTTTTCAGCTCTTCAGAACTTAAGAGACTGTGTGTGTGTGTGTGTGTGTGTAACTCTTAGAAACTGGGAGACCTTAATGTTAAAAGAACACTTTTCCAGGGAATACAGTACCTCAATCAATGTTGTAAGGTATTTCCAGACAATTTCCTAATTCACATATTGGAACAGTGTGTTGTAAATATCTTTGTAGTCTGGTTTGTTCAGTGTGTCTTTGGGACAGGTATTTTCACACTTGTACATGTTTCTACGTTGAACTTTTAGGCACAAAGTTGCCTGATTTTTTTTTCAGAGGTGCAGCACTTTCACAGCTCAGGTGTTAATAGTGGTAAAATGATTTGACTGTTGTTCCACCGATGCTTAAATTTTAGTATTGCTTTTAGGGGGAGGAAAGAGGAGTGGTTTGGTCTGTCATAAACTTTTTATTTTTTCATGATACTATAAAAAAAAAAACAAGGACATAGATTATAGAGAGATTAGGGATGATCTTAAAAGAAGAAAGAAGGTAGAAATAGCAAGAAGGGAGGGAGAGAAGAAGGATAAGAGCTTGAGAGAAAGATAAAGGAAAAGCGTAAATATATGGGGAAAAACACAACGAGACACTTGGATACCAGGGTATGCCTTTGTTCTGGGGGCAGAAATGCAGCAGACCTCAAACCCAACTGTTTCCCAGTAGTTGTCCTTTGTTCCTGATTTTTTGATCCTTCTTATTCTGTTTTGTACTGCTCCTTGAATTCTGAGGCACAGTTAGGATACATTCAGCACAGGCTCAAAGCAGTGCCTCTGCATGGTTTTTATGCAGGCCATAACATAAAATATGGTCTGGGAGGAATTGAGGGCAGTCCTGGGGATCTAATTAAAGCCTTAGTGCAGTGTGTATGTCAGGCTTAGATGGAAGGTGTGAAGTAGATAGGAAAAAGAACGTGTCAGGGAAGATGTGTTCTGAAGATTATTTGTACAGGTAAGTGGTAGGAAGTGCACAACACCTGCAGGTATTGGGAACCTGCTGCTGGAGATTCAAAGTTCAACTTTGCTGCTTTGGTACTCCTTTATATGTGGTCAGTTTTCTCTATAAAAATGTGTCCAATGTTTTGTAAAATATGTTCATGAAAGAGGTTACACGTGTGGTTTTTATAGACCAAATAATGATTAAGAAAGGGGCTTATAGATAGCACAGGGTAGGTGAGAATCCCCTGGAAGCAGTGACACTGGTACATTGGTTCTGTGCTGGGGAAGCCTACCAAAAACACTTTGCTTAAATGGGTAACTTGACTGCAGGGGCTGACTTGGTCCTCTGGTTGGTGGGTTTATTGTCAATTGAATACAAATGTGGCTGGTCTTTATTAACTGTAAGAAAAAAAATCCTGCCTTTTTTAACGGTAAGGAGCCAAATACAATGTTGTGTGTTAGGACTGAGAAACTAGATGTAGGAAGGCAGCCAGTATCTGTGTATCTGCTGCTGCAGGTGCCTGGTGATGGCAGCGTTCCTTCTGCACGCAGAGTAGGGTTTGTTAATGCAAGGCTTGGTTTCTTTTCATCCTGCCAGAGAAGCTAATCGACCTTTATCTGAACCAGCTGTTGTTTCTTAGGCAGTGTGCTGTAGCCTGGATTTTGTCCTGAATCATAAAAGTAATTGTTTCACTGCAGACAGAATGTATGATTATGATAAATTGTGAAAATGATGTGCAAACCAGAGTTTGCCCTGGAACATGTAACAGCTTAGCAGGGATGTTCTGACTGTGCAAAAGTAAGTGGAAGATGGCATGAATATGGAAGGTTGGGGCATAAGGAGTGTCGTACGTGCAAGAAGTTTCATTCCATATTGGTCTGTTCACTTAGTGTTGAGTGTGGATATAAATATTTTTGTTGAATTCAGTGTGAGCAGGCGAATTTCTTTGCTATATTCTATGGTGAGATCACACTGGAAACTAGTGAAATCTACTCTGAATTGCCCAAGGGTAGGATTCCATATTTTTAATTTAATTGAAATAAAGAACAAGGTACGAGTGTGCAGTTCTTGATTTCTTTGCTGTTTCTGTTTCATGATCTGTTTTCAGTCTGTTTTTAATGAAAATATCTTTTAGTTTCTTAAGGATAAGTGACTTCTAAATTAAAAGAAACATTTAGCAGCTACTTTTGTGTTAACTAAGATATCGTGCTGACAATCTTAAAAGGTATTTTTAATCAGCCTTGAACTTTCTACGTGTAAAATTTCATATCCCTTGCTTTTTAAACTCTAGATGGAGCTGTTTGTTCCCTAGATACGTTCAACCACTTGTGCTTCATTTGAAGTGAATCTATTTTTACTCTTAATGATAGACTCCATCTTTTCTTCACTGTGACCTTTTCCCTGCTGTCTCTCTTAGTCCTTTTTTCAGCTGTAGCTGCACATGGGTAACACTCATTATCCTCAGGTACTAAAAGCCCAGTCTCAGTCCCTTACCTGTCTATAATGCAGAGAATATTCACGTAGCAAAGCTGAGTCAATGCATTTCTAAAACATCGTGACATGAGGCTTTAGCTTAAGGTCTTATGTCCAGATATCACTTAATGGGGTAGACAGTCCTTTGGTTTCCTTTTACAGGAGGACTCAAAGTACGAGGGCTTTCGTTGTAATATTTTCTGATTTTTCTTCCACTTTATTCATCATGAAGGGTAGAGCATTGGCAGTCAGTGTGGTTGTTGCCATAGCAACTTGCATTGACAGACTAGAAGTAATTTTCCTCAGAGAATTTTTTGAACTCTGACATATCAGTTATCCTTAAAAAAATAATAATAAAAAAAAGCTCTTGCGTGTAAATCTCTACAAAAATCAGATTTGAAATTGGGACAGCACTTTAAAATGTAATATTGTAGCACATGACTTTCTTATTTGGACCAAATAATGTGTAACAGCACAAAGGTTTTTTTTTTGCCTTTGTAAGAAGGCATTAAATGATAAATTATTGTCTTGGAAGTTGTCTTAAATTAGTAAACTATTGCAACTTAAATTTAGCTTTTCGTCTCTGTATCAATTGAGAGGAATTTGTGTTAACTATACAAGCAGTGTGACTTGAGAGACTCCATTCTGTGCATAGAAAAATCCAGCTTTATTCCACCTAAAGACTGGGAGGGGGGTGGAAGAAACTCTTCCAGTAAATATTGCAGCTGTCGTTGTATATCTTTTGCATGTGGACATGCAAAACTCCTTCCTGTACCAACTGGCTTTGAATAAAATGTTTTCCCTTGGTTTGCAGAGAATAGCCATGATGGGCTGAAATAAGGCTAAAACACTATTGCTTTTAGTCCTCAGGTGTCCATATTTAACCTGAGTGATTTCCTTTAGTAAAATCTTAGAACTTTATCTAAATATAAATTGGATATTTAAAAAGAGCTAAGATTTTAGTCTGTTCTGAGATTTGTCTCTATTTTAGAAATGCGTATGTGAAATTTCTTCAGCTCAGTCTAAATGTCTGGAAAACTGCTTGTGACCCTTGGCATAATGGTGGAAGTGGCAGAGCACATTTTTACAGAGAAGGGTTTTAAGTTTTTAAAGACGTATTGGAGACATCCGTGATATGCCCAGCAGCATGCTATTGGGAAGAACACAAAGACAGCTGAGTGAAAAGTTCAGAGGGGGAAATATAGATTAGGGAGAGAACATGGAGGCCAGCCTGAACTTGACAGCAGTGGATCCATTAAAATGATGTGACCTTGAAGTGGGAACCAGTAGACTACAGAAGAGGTGAAGAACATCAGACTAGCAGAAAAAGTATAGAACTTAAGCAGATACACTTGTTTCTCCAAGTGGGAGCATGACTTGCTAATCAAAGGTGTGATGTGATAAGAAAAAAAAGCCATTGAGATTGGTCCTAGAGATAGAAGGAAGAACTGATGTGTGGTAGAGAGAACATCACACCCAAGAGCAAGTTGTAGTGGCCGTGAAATTCCAAGAGGAGAAACAAGCTTTGATCAATCCTAACAGAAATGGTTTGGCAAGAAAGGGATCATTAGGCTGTCTGAAGTACATCTAAAACAAGTTGTCAGGTATGCTATGAGAAATTATCCTGCAGTTCTCTGAACACAAATGCAGTTGTTAAAACAGATTCCAAGCATAGAGGTATACCTTTTCAGGGCTCTTTGTATTAAAAGGATGTAATAACTTATGACAGGAATGATCTAACTACCAGCCCTTTTTAATGAGCACTGGCTGAAATGTTGCTGTATCAAGCTTGGATCAAAGAAGGGGGTAGGCCAAGGTGAGTGTCAGCATTCCAGCTATCTGGAGAGGCATGTAGGCACAAAAATGCAGCTAGGAGATTTGAGGCTGATTATGTGAAGGACACACTGGTCATGATGTGCTTGTGTTAGAGAACACAGATTATAAGGATTAATACTTCTTGCCATGCTTATTTTCAATGCTTTTCTATGAAAATGCATCTCTAATGCAGGTCACTTAATGTTTACTTGATGTCTCCTCAGTGATGCAGCTCTGTGCTGTAATCATATGGCTGAAATATTTCCTGATGTTCTTGGGAAGCTGACAGTGATGCATAGTGAAGGAAGGGGTAGAGGGTTAGCTAAAATCATTCTTCAAGATTTTTTTCTTCACTAAAATGCAGAATAGTGAAAAAGCATTAAATGTGTTGTCTCATGAGATGTGTGTAATGTAAAAAGTACAGTTGTTACATTAATTAGTGAAGGTCATTTGCCTGTGGTATTTCAGTGACTTCACCAGTCAGTTGAAAAGAAAAATGGCAGGGTTTTTGCAGTTCACTGTGGGTCCAGTCAAAACAAGCTTTATTTTTTTTTTTTTGCTTTATTTAAAGATGAAATTAACCTATACTATTTAACTTGCTTTAAATTGCCTCAAACCAGACTGACCTTCTGTACTGAATGTTTGAGGCATTAATTTCTTAATTTCTGTGGTTGAATATTCCTCCGTGTTGATAGGTTAAGCTGTAAAGTTTCACTTATGCAAACTTGGAGGTTGCAAATTACTGCAAATTAAATTCACTGGATGTTACTGAAGATGGGGAAGAACAAATGAAGTAAAACTTATTTTTCATGGTTTTAGCAGTTCCAACTAAATAAAGGAAGAATTAATTAGTTTGTTGTAGCAGCTGTACTCAACATAAAGGCCAAGGAATGGATTAGGTCAATCAGAAGACAAGGTTTCTTAGTGGCTTCTAAGAATCAAACCAATAAGCTGTTAATGATAGCTGAAGGAGGAAGGTGCACCCTTCCAGCAGCAAGTCCAGCATCTGTTTGGTGGCTTACCTTTGTTCTGCCCTTACATTTAATACATTATAGCAGGGCCTGCTGCCCTCCTGTTGGTCACAGGCATAGCAACATGTGCTTCCTTGCTGTGGACCAAGTCTGGTTGAAGGAAGAGGCCTTCCTTCATTGTAGGGTCACAGAGCTGGGAACGGAAGTGAACTCCTTGCACGGCTTCTGTCCTTAGACTGGTGCTGTATTGTTCCTGAGTTTGGAATGCCATAAACAGTTACGTTTTTAACTGTGCTTATGTCATGCTTTATATGGAATAATGTTAAAATAATGTTTTCCTGCAATCCTGTTTCTTTTGTTAGGTTATAAAGATCACTGTCTTGTACGACCTTGTAGAATTTTCATCTACTTTGATCTCTGAATTTGAAGTAGGTCAGTGGAATTAGAATTCTTTCAAAGTGTCTGCTTTCATTTCTGATCACTGATGTGTTATGTTATTGATACATTTTGATTAAAACTAATTTAACAAATGAGGTTAAATGCAAGCTTCTAAAACAAACAGTTAATTAGGATGTACTGAATGCTGTCTTTTTAGGTCTGAATCCTCACGTTTACTTCATCTTTTGTGTATCACTTTGATTTGGAGGAGTGCGGGCTAAGCAGTTCAGTCACTCCTGAGGACAGAACAAAAGTTCTTGTTAAATCTTACATGTTTTCATTAATGTTCAGAGTTACTAATTTAGTTTAGGGCAGTGCTTAATTCTCACAGCTGTTCTTCTAAATACACTCTGTAACTTAGTCTCATCATAAACACAAGTCTGTTGATGTGTTCTTTTACTGGGGGAAGGGGACCACGATTCAACAGCTTATGTTATTTGGTTCAGGGAAGAGTGCCTGTACCTAATCTCTCTGAAGCTGTCAGGAATGTCTGTTTGCTTTGCTGAGAAGGATGTAACTTGTTTTATTTGTTAAAATGAAGGTACTGTGTGCTTTGCATGCTTGTAGGTCTCAATAGGGAGATGCTACAGGCCTCTTGTATGCCTTCAGTTCTTAATTCTAGTGGGCACATCAGTCTCTGTTCAGAAGCTAGATACAGAGAAGATGCTGTTGCTTACCTCTTCTGCCTCTTCTGTTTATAGAGAACGTACCAGGTCATTTTCCTGCGTTTAAGCAAGACTGGGTTTCCAGAAGTGGGGCTCAATATCTGTCTTTTAGTTCACAGAATGTGAAGTATGAAAGATTTTTTCCAGGATCACTGTGATTTTGAGTGAGCTACTTAACTTTTTTCCCCTTTATTTCTAGTGGCACACCTCTTTAGAAATCATTCCATGAGAACGTTGCTTTAATGCTTCAAAGTTATTTGGCAGTGTTAATACATGAGATGCTCTTAGCTGGAGTATTCTAGCCTTCATTTGTTTAGATGATGACTGTGGTGTTCATCCAATTCAAACCTGCTGCGTAGTTTAAAGTTAAGTGGGATTGTAAGGCTGAATTGGATTGTTCTATAAACAGAAGTAAATGGAATTGCTGTCTGGATGATCAGTTTAGGTATTTTCTTGCATAACCAGAAATAGCCATGCACTTTTCATCTATACTGAAGAAGCAAGAAACTTAAATATTTAAGTCTAAATATTTATAGTGAATACAGTTAAAAAATGATCCTGTATGCAGCTTGAGCTTTCTAAGATACCTTTCAAAGCAAATGCCAGTTAGATGCATTATTTCTGCTGGAGCCTTTTCATGCACATGAGGGTCTTATGCATGCATGTATGTGTTCTGTGTAGTTGATATCATTGGATCCATGTGTAACACTGGTATTTTCAGAGTGGATATTCTCTTACTACTGATACAGGAGGATGCAGAATAGTTGGAGGCCCTTAATGTGGTTTCTTTATGCTGAGAAAGATTGTTCCCAGATATCTTTACTGCTCCAATACAATGGTTACAGAAATACTAATGAGTAAAAGTTCAGTTTAAACTAATATTTGTAAAGAAGGTTTTGATACCCCACTTATTAGGAGGAATAACTGTGCACACAGTTAAAAAATAGATTTCTGGCAGCACATTGATAGTTACAAGTAAAAGCATGTCCTTGAATGTGGATTTCTTTCAAATAAATTAGAAGTGGTGTGTTTGACAACAATGTCTGCTTGTTTGTTTTTTTTGAAGTATGACTTCACTGTTAGTGATGTAACATTGTTTGTCTCCTTGCATAGAGTTTACCCTATTGCAGGATTTCTGAAGCAAGATCTGTGTTGCCTTCTGAGGGTGCAGTCTTCCTTTGCTCACTTTGAAGCAGCTCAGGGACAGTGTACACAGCAGCAGAGCAGTGAGCCTGCCTATCAGCAGGGTTTTTTAGCTCCTTTGAGGACTTCACCAGTGCTACTTTGTGCTTCTAGTCACCTTTACACAAAGCAGAGCTTGCTCCTGTTAGTCTACAGAGAAGCACCCAGGTGTAACATGAAGGAAACCAGTGGGATGTTATGTCCTATGTGGAAAAGATAAAAAAAAAAAATAGAAATATAGAAAATATGGAGATAAAATTTCTATGCATAAATGTGCAGACACATGCAGTGAATTACATGTGTAATGTAAGTGATTTGTCATCTTGGCCACCGTTCGCATGTGATGTTTCTAATAACTTCTGAAAGGAAACAGCAGCTAATGAGAACTCCGATTCTTAAAGCTCATCAGATTTGTACCTTTTTCATTTCCCTTTTTAATGCTACAAGCAGACCTTATTTGGCCTCAGAATCCTGAAGTGATACTGATTTCTAGCAAAATAAATTGGAGCGCTTTCAAATTTTTAACCTACATTACAAGGTGAATGTGCCTCAACAGATCTGTCACAATTACTGTGTAGATGGGTCTGGCTCTGATGTTGCCCTGAAAGTCATGCAAAAAATGCTATAAATTGTAGTACAAAATCACTGGACTTGTTTTTATCTGAATTATGAAATTATCTCTAGGTAAGTGGTAATTGATATTACCAGGATCCAGGAAATAACAGGAGATACTCACACTGCAGCTGGATGTCATAGAGGATCTTTGTCTTCTGACTTGAAGTTTCTGATATCCTTTTGCTCTAGAGTTAATGTGGAATGAATGTGTAGTAAATTACTGGATAAGAAAGGTTTCTTTTCAATGCTTGTTTTTATATGGTGTCTTTTTCCTGTGACTGCATGAAATAGTTGGCTGTTTTAATCTGTAATGAGTATTCTGCTTGTGTTTCATCAGTCCTTTTTGGGGGTGTACAAACTCATGCTCTTATGTTGTGATGCTGTGGGCACTTCCTGCTTGTTTTCTTGTTGCTAAAGGAACAAAGAAAATCAGTCTAAAAACTTCTGGCAGGTATTCAGGACTTCATAAAAGAAAAGCAGGCATTGAAATGGGATATTAGATCTTTACAAAAAGATTCTTTGAACTCTGTGATCAGTCTGAGGGAAGAGGGTTTTAAACAAGTAGTTCTACAGAGAAACGTGTGTGGTAGGAAGTAAAATGAGGTGCTTATTAAGGTTTTCTGTGTAGGAAAGATAGGGAGAAAAAACAGAAATATAGAAAATTCTGAGATGGAATTTCTAAGCGTTATTTATACTCTGGAAACTATAGGATTTTAGAAAACAAACCTTCTGGGACAACAAAACCAATTTCTTCCAGCTTGTTATCTCCCAGCAGTTGTGTGGTGTCATTTCAGTTGTGATTTTTTTTTTTTTGTCTGAGCAGGTTTGGCCTGTCACATCAAGGCTAACCTGCACTCCTGTTCTGCTGTACAAACACTAAGTCCTGAGCCTCTGGTCTTGTTCATTACATATTTTAAGTAATTCTTTGAAGTTATGTGTCTAGGTCAATACTGGGTAACTTTTTATGGACAGCATAGCTACATTCTTCCTTCAGTCAGTGTAGGCTAAGATCTTAAAAACGTAAATGGCAATTCTGTAAACCACTGAGCCTTAACAAGGAAAATGAGATGCTTCTGTCTGTGTTCTAGAAGTGGTGGCAAAGAGAAACTGGTTGCTGCCAGTGAGTGCTGAGGCAAGTCTTAGCAAATACTTGTCTTTTGAATTCTGAGCACGAGTGTTCTCAACTTTAATTTTAATTCACAGTTGTGTTGAGTATCTGCATTACTCCCATGTTGTACATGGAGGAGCTGAGGTGCAAAGCAACATCACTACAGTTTCATGCAGCTTATCTGCGGTGGAATTGAGGAGGGTTGGGACTGATACCCAATTCTGCAGTGTAATCACTGAAACGAGTGCTTGGGATTCTGTGTGAATGATGTCAATGGGGCAGTGAGGAGTAGCACCCTGCTCTAACTTCAGGTTACAGTGTGCTTTTAGCTAGTTACCAGCAATTCCATTTGCACTGTTTCAGACTGAACTGTTGCATTATTTATCAGCTGATTTCTTGAGGGTCAGCTGGAGCAGCCAGTTTCAGCTAGATTCAGAAACTTTCTATTCTCAAAATCTCACTAATGTTAAGTGACACCAAGTGGAAAAATTCTGTAGGCTACTACTAAATAGCACATAGTAAAGTTAAAGGCAGAGAGTGAAAGTATTAATGTACAAATGAAAAACTGCAGATAAACTGATGGGCTCCGTCTCGCAAGAAGCATCTTGCAGATTCAGGTTGTTTCCTGATTCTTGTTCCAGTCCTTCACTGCTTATTCTCTTTGCCCTTTTCATCCTCTCTAGTTCAAAATCAATCATGCAACTTCTTATTTTATAGCTATTAATAAGAAAACAAATGCCTTTTGTAGTTCTTGCATAATAGAAATGAAGTGGTTATGTATATCAGCTGTCAATTTCTTTTTCTTGTTAAATGCTAGTATTACTAATAATTGGATAATTACGTAGGAATTTTCTTTTTGGCTAATGTCCATAATGGGTAGCACAGGCAGAAGATTCTCAGCCATAGCATTGTGGAGTGGAACGTACAAGCAATTAATCGTTTCACTGAGCTCTTGTAAACAAGGTCAGCTCAGCAGGCATTCATGAAGTCTCTTATGAAATGTGATGCTGTCTTCATTATCCTTTCGAAGGGTTTCGCTGTGGGAGCAAAGTGGCAGGCAGGATTTCTGTGCCATGCTGTTTAAGTATTACAGTATTTCTCAAGACTTGCAAAACCCAAGGATTAAGACACATTTCAAAAGAAACAAACAAAAACAGGACATGTAGTCTTCTCTTTCTTAACTGTATGTTATACTAATCTTAAAGCTGTTCCTTGCCTGAATTAAGTCACAGTTGTTCACTGAGTCTAGACTAACAGAATTAATTTAGTGCCTGATTCATTGTTTTTAAGCTAATATTAAGTAATTTTTCTGTTATTCACAACCAGAAACATGTAGAAGGCCCCAAACCTATGTATTGAGCCCCATGCATCATGAGAAACATTGAATATTTTACTTCATTTTGGGTGTGAACAAAAGACTCCAGTTACCTGCTTTCTATTTCAGGGTTTTAAGGCATGCTTGCTGGATCAAATGGAAGTGCAAAGTACAGAGCACTTGGTACCCAAGCATGAAGCAGCATGCTGATGGGATAGATGCCAGCGTTTGCTTTGCCCAGGGGATTGAAATGCCTTGCTCCCTTGGATGGATGTGGAAGGGAGTGCTGGAGCTCGCAGGACAGGGCAGTGACCTGCTCAGGGCTCACTGAGCAATCTTTCCTGCTGGAGACCAGCCTGTGCCCTGGCAAGTGTGCCCAAGGAGAATGTGCTCTAGGCACTCCTGTCCCTAGTTCCTTCCAAATGGAGAAACAGATTAAGGTAATGGCTTTAGTTGGAGTCTTGCATGGAAATTTCAGCTTCCAATGGGATCGTGTCACCGGGGAGATTTTTCTCAGTAGAAAGGTATAAAAGGTCTGTTACCGTGTGATTTGAAAATAGATCTTAGTAAAATTCTCTAAACATTTTACCAGCTAATGTGGCTACTGAGAGCCATGACGTTAATTGTGAAATGGATAGCTGCTGTGTGAGCATGGGGCCCAGGTGTCTTTAGCATGACTGTTGGTGCAAGGCCTTGTTTGTGCATATTTCTGTGACTGCATCATGGCGCTTGTTATGGGAACACATTTGCCTTACTCTTCTTCATTGTCTGCTCAAGATACTAGCATGGGCTGTTGAGATGTGGGGTACTTGTCCCAAGTTGCATTTTTTCAGTCTTAGCTCAATATGTTTTGTCCAAGCCAGTGATTTTTATTTATTTATTTTTTTTTTTAGAAGACAAGGAGCAGAAGTAGCAGAGCACAGAAAGCAGTCGATGCAGAGTGCCTCTGGTTAATGGCAGTCTATTCCAGGATACCAAATTGTTTGTTTGCAGCTGTGGTTTCCCTGGTAGGCGGTTGCTTGTTGCTGGCCTTAGAAAAATCCTCAAAGGACAAAGTAGGAAAGGACAGAGAATTTATAGTAGTTTGAATAATGCATTGATGTCAAAGTATATCTGATATGTAGGGAGTATTAATTTTTAACAGCTGCCGCTAGGTAGAAATAAGTTCTGTGATCTATACCTCCTAAAATATAATCCAGAATTGTCATGTTCAGCTGGTCACAAGATTAGGTAAATCTGCAAGAGAGAGTTAGCAGCAGTGAAATGAACACGAGCAGAGGTGACACAGGCTTGCCGGAGGGTAGAACATGCAGTCCATTTCAAGTTCATGTTGATGACACTTGTTTAGAGCATAGTGGTTGGTAACCCTTTTCTTTCTGCTTCCCTGCTGTGAAAGTGGATCACAGTGTAACATGCCAGTGGCTTTTGGAACTAATCTCAAGGCCTTATCTAAATACAGGGGTCTTAACTGGAAGAGCTGTGCTGTGTGGTTCTCCTCAGCAGGCAGCATAATGTGTCCCTTGTATCACTGCAATACTGTCATCCCTGTCTACAGCAAACTGCACTTTAAAAAGAATAAATGACTACAATAAATGGCTATATATTTGAAGAAAGCAAGATGGTAGTAACATAAGCCTATTTTTTTAAAATCAAGCTTTTGTTTTAATAGCTAGCATTTGAGGAAAAATTTGCTATGCTGAGGTGAATTTGTCCATTACTACTGTTGTAGACACTATTTCAGACTGGACCTTGTGAGCGTGCTCCCTGTTAAGGGAACAGGATTGTTGACAGAATAAGAGAAGTGACCTGTTAGTTCAGGAGTTCAATTAGATGGAGTTCACTCAGAGGAAGGCAGAAGTTGAAGAATTCTCATAAATGCTGATGCAAAAGAAACTGTTCTGTAATCAAGAAAGAATAAGGCATGGCAGGAAAGTACCAAATGATTTTTTCAGTTCTTTGATTCTTTCACTCTCAGTAGCAGTGGTGTTGAGCCCAGTAGGCACCGGATTTCTGTTGCTCTGCCTCCTCTACATCTTGACAGCCAACAATTTATTTTCTGACAATCTAAGCAGAAGTTTTGGTTAAGTTTTTTCATTTTTTTTAAGAAAAGCAAAGAAAGAACCACAGGAAACTTATTTGGGAGAAAGCTGTAATCTAAGTTATATGAAGAGGGCTATTGCTCTAGCAAAGAAGTTTTTAGTATATTTTATGTTTGAAGTTAGTTGGTGAATGAAGTAACTCTCTTCATAGAGAAGAGCAGCAGTCTGCTTTGTGAGGGCTGTCTTCAGGCACACTGGTACTGCACTGGTAATTCACTAACAACCCAGTGTTGCATCCTATTTGACTGTACTGCTACCTAAGGATTGCTGTGACAATATGTGATCTTTTTTCCGAAGGACCCAGCCCTTGGTACAAACCTAGTATGGAGAAATTGAACCTGTGTTTAAAATAAAAAGTTTCCAACCTTGTGTATTGCAGAGAGAATTAGCTCTGTTAAAATAATGCCAAAACCCAAAGAAAGGCAAAACCTCTGAATTGCATTTTTAAAGCTCTCATGATTTCGCTTGCTCTCTTGATTTTCTGGCACTTGCTTAATAAATCTGACAGTGTAGGATTATTGCTAATATCTAGTGAAAAGAGGATAGTAAGAGTATTATGAGTAGTTTCCAGCTGTTTCTTGATCTGTGCTCTGTCTGTTCAGGTTCATTACACAGTCTGTTCCAAATTTCATCTGATAACTAGTTCTAATTAGGAAAATAATTGTGCAGATAATGCCAAGATATGTTCAAATCTTATTATACTGGATCTGATTATAACAATGCTAATGACAAATAAGAACAAGCAGATCCCGAAACCGTGTTCATAGTAACTGCTTCAACTGAATTCTGAGCTGCTGTGATGTGCTGAGCCAGAGCTATGCCTGAGTATAAAGAAGGCCACCAGATAATTTAACCTTATAAAAAAGTGAAAATGCAGTGTGGTGTGTTGCTCATGAGCCAGTAAGGTATGGTGGGAAATATCAACTGCTGCATAATTAGAGATTCTCCTAAATGGAAAAGATCTCGTGTTGCTTCACGTCCTTCATCCATTCAGCATTCCTTTTTGTTTATTTTCTGCAGTCTTTATTTGAACTGTAGGACTTTTGTGTTGGGAAATGCACAGAAGTATATTTAGTTTGTGGTTTGTGTGGTGTTTCTCTTCCTGTACTTGCATACAAATCTCTCCCAATTTATCTGATTGAAATTACGACATTTAAACTGTGTCCAATGAAACAATACACAGGGGTGCTAGAGAAGGGTTTGGAGCATCAGAATTAACGTGTAGAGATGAGACACAAACTGCTGTTGCTAGGAACAAATTTTAAAAGTAGCATGAGTGATTACAAATTGTGTCTGGTGTATAAGATTTGGTAAATTGAGTCAGGTAAACCTAGAACTTGTTCCTTAGTCCTGTCAGATGCTAAAGGCATCTTTATTCAAAAAAACAATTTCCAGTCATGTTTTTTTATCAGGCATTTGTCCAGTTAGTTTCATATTGTGGAGTTGCTAGCAGTAAATAACAAAAATTGACAAGTTACGGATTTTTCCCTCCGGCTCTGCTTGCTTGTATGACTTCTAAACAAATGGTTTTCAGGAAGCAAAACTGGATGTATTTGAGATTGGCAAGGTCTTTGGTATTGAGCAAATTCTTTTTTTGCTTTTCCTTCGGAGCTCTGTAGGATTTAAATGGTGCCAAGAAACTATTTTCCGGTTGACTTGACGTGTACAGTATAGTTACTGTCAGGAAAGTTTTCAATATGTAGGCTTAGTTTTCTGCTGTGTCCATGCAGAAATGGCACTGTGAGCTGCTATTCGTTTCATTTCTCCAAATGTATTTACAGTTTCCAGAGCCTAATACTGACATTATCACTCATTTTGGGCTCATCATTCAGAGCTTTCCTGGAGTCGCGAGTTTCCCTGAGGTTTTTGGTCATACCTACAGCATCAGGGACTGTCACTTGTCTAACGATTAACATGTGGCATCAGTGCCAAATTAAAGGCTCAAATTTTCTTATGAAAAATAATGAACTTTGGTACTTAAATGTTAGAACCCAATGTACCACTGGTGCTTTTGGACTTGAGATCATTAAGAGGAAGGAAAAATTAAGTTGAACTAATAGTTGGACATGTTGGACTAATGGGAGATGATTTAACTTCAGGTGCTTGTATTTACAGTATTTGGTCATATTAGGTGATGTTAAATGCAAAATAATAGAACACTGTGATTTGCCTGAAGGACTTGAATGGAATTAAATATGGGCAGTTACTCAAACGTGTAAAACAAAATTACTTATTAATATCTAGATTACATTGTCCCTATGCAAAACTGCTTCCATGCTTCTGCTGTCTTCCCTCAATGTGCTTTTAGAGTCTTGGTGATTCCAGAAATCTGTGACTGAAGGGGGAATGAG
The DNA here is from genome assembly GCF_987193195.1 of Phasianus colchicus. Taxonomy (NCBI): domain Eukaryota; kingdom Metazoa; phylum Chordata; class Aves; order Galliformes; family Phasianidae; genus Phasianus; species Phasianus colchicus. The sequence goes on along the minus strand of NC_143437.1, from coordinate 3,326,005 downwards.
ACAGCAATGTTTATGATCCATCTAGTGTATCTGTATGCTGAGCATAAGAGTGGGGGTGAGCAGGCAGGCAGTGAGCACTGTCTCTAAGAATACCTGCAGTGAGAACATGCATGCAAGCGACACCTCAAATGACTCCAGCTGCTGCTGTGTAATTCCATACTTGTGTAGGAGGCTTGTGGACTGATTTAGGCTGAAAGTGCACGCCAAGAGCAGTTTCCAACTCTGATGCAAAAGGATGGTGCACAGACAAGGGTCATCACATGAATATTAGCAATAGGCTAATAATATTAGTTTATGGAAAGCATCTAATATCTGGACCTGTTGGTAGAAAATGAGGATATTTTGTTCATTTGCTATAGTAAATGGATCATAAGTGGGTTGGGAGTTGTAGTGAGTGTACCTCTGTGAGCTTTTTAAGATAGATACTACGTTTACAAAGTTGCTGCAGAAAAGAGCAGGGTGTAAACAGGCCTGAATTGATGAAACTGCTAGGAAAATGTTTAGCTTCAAACTCTGCCAGTGCTACAATGAACTTAGATGCAAGTCTGGAATGATCAAGAAGGTGACTGAAACATTCCTGAGGAACAAAAGCATCTTTGTCTAGTCACTTAAATTATAGGATAATTATATTGATAATAGTCTTCAATCTTAGCTACAAAAGGTCTTTTATCTGTTTTACAAAGTATGGCCTTTGTCTATTGTGATACGTGTATTCTGCTAAAGAACACAGTGGTCTAGAGCAGTTATACTGTTGTACCCTGTTGTTCTATGGCCTGCATCACAGAAATGAAGGTATCCAGGGTCCTCTTCAGCTGCACACGCACAAACAAATGGCAGAGGAGTTGGAACTAGATGATCTTTAAAGTCCATTCCAAGCCATTCTATGGAATCATGCACTCCTCTTCTACCTTTGTCAAGCTTGCCTTATCTCAGGCAGGAAAAAAGAATGTTCTGCCTGATCAGCTAGGCTGTGTTCCTCTCCTCAGCCTTCCTGTCTTGGGGTTTGTCCTGAGTATTGCATTGATTTTTAGGATTTGCTGCTGAAGTGTTGCTTCTTTGTTTTAGAAGTTACACTTCCTCAGTCACTAGCACTGAAAAAAAGAAAACAAAACAAAAAAGTAGGCTTTATGGAGAATGCTGAGCTCTTCTGCCATTCTCTGGTGTGATCAGTCTTGGTAGTAATAACCTCTGACAACTGAACAGTTTGTGAAGAGGTGGTTTTATCCTGTGTCACTCTCAAGCCCTAGAAATGTTAGGCAGAATTGCTGAAAAATAACAATGAGATTAAACTGTACAATGAAGTTGTGTCAAAGTAGAATATAGATCCTTTAAATGTCCACACTATTTGTTGCTTTAAGTAGACTATAGTTAGTATTATATACTAAAATTCAAATAAAGACATTTCATATTTTAAGTCAGTAATGCTGGGGGAAGTATGTAAATATTATTATTTTCAGATAAATAGACTGGTGTGAGCAATTGTAAAGCTCACAAGGTGAGTTTTACATCCAGAAACTGAAAACCTAATTCAGTTGGAGAATGAAACTGGGTTTTCCAATCAGCATCAGTGAGGAAATATTCATGTTACTGGACTTGAGCTGTTACCAAAGCTTTGCTAGATAGAATTCCTGATGCAATTAAAATAATGAAAAATGAACCTTTGCTTGTGGTCCTCACATTAGTGAGGGAATTGAACTGGACACAGCCTGAGATTTTTCCATTTTAACTCAGTAAATATGACAGAATTCTTCTCACTGTTTCGTTTTTCTTGTTTTGGAGACCTGATGTTCACAAATGTAGTGCAGTAAGTGCTGAGTTCATCTGTATTCTATATCTGAACTTCAGGAAAAATGTTTCTGCCATCTCTACATGAAGCAACCTGGATATTCCCTGACTAGATCTTCTGTATTTCAGAAGTCACCTATAGACTAATATTCTGTGTCTCAGGAGTTATCTCCATAGCTGAGCCGAAGTGATGATGCATAAGGTTAGATGTCAGTCTATTTTGAGAGGCTTTTAAGTTGCCATTGCTGTGCTCACAGTATTTTCAGCTGTGTAACTACTGGGGTGTGGAATTGATGTGTGTTTGGAGGATTTGATTCTCCTGTGGTTTAAAAGGGCTTTTTTTTTTTTTTGCTTGTTTGAAATTCGTCCCTGTTTATATGCAGTAAAGGCTTTGTAGTTCAGTATTTTCACACTAGATGTCAATCTTCTTGCGTATGTAGAGGTTGCTGTGTATTTTACCTTCTAGATACTTCTTTCAACTGGTCTAGCAGAATCCTGTTTTCCACCTACTTTGCAGAGAACTGACATCATGAGAAAAATAATGAACTTAGGTATCTAATTCCTTTTGCTGACTAACATTCAAGACAGTTTCTTCAAAGTAAGGCGTAGCAGTTTTGGTGTTGCCTTGTGCAATTAAAATCTTTGATTTCCATAAAGCTGATTGACAGCTTCACTAGAAATAGAAATTTCAGAAACCTAAAAGTGGAAGTTGGGAAGATTTAAGTGGTAGTACTTTCCTAGCTTCTATGAACAGAAAAATACATTCAGTATTCATTATTGTTAGCTGATTCATGCTGCTTGAACTCTGTATGTTATCAGTTGGTGAAATGGCTTAATGTTTGTGTGAATAGTGCTTTGTTGTTTGCTGAGGCTGCAAAAATATAAATGCAGACTAGAGGGGATCATTGCTGTGTGCTTGTCACTTCTCCTCAGTTCTGCTTGTTCTGTTCTTTTAGCAGGCAGGGCACTGTGTTGAGGGATATAACAGGAGCAAGACTGAACTTAGTAGGAACACTCACTGTAACATTGAGTATGAAAGGAAGTATTGAGTAGGAAAGATTTAAGTCTGAAAACATCAATTCTAAACATACCTCTTATCTACTGTCTTAAATAGGAATGAGAATTATATAAAAATACAGAATTAAATACAGAATTTGTTTCAGAGTTTATTTCTTAGTTGCTTTTCCCTGTTCTTTTCCAAATGTCATTCCTGCAAGGTCTTTGAATCGAGAAGATGTTTTGATTCTCATGCTGTGTGGATGTTCTAGCTGAATGTTGGGGAAGGGCAGTAGTTTTGGAATGCTGTCTCTCTATAAGGCAGGCAGGTACGCTAATAGGAGTGTCTGCCCATTGCACTCACTGAGCTCTGTGTAGGCAGAGTCCTGCTGAGCTGTCTGCAGCTTTGTATGCCTAGAATGAAAGTGTATCAGTTTCCTGACTCTCAGGATTAGTCTGTTACCCCCTTTCATACTCAGAGCAAAAAGGAGGAAAGATGTGGCGCAGAAACACTGATCAGGTCTTTGAATATAGTAGGACTGAAGTAGGCTCCTCGTGTTAGACCTGTGTCAGCCAGGGCTTGGGAATCTTTGCCTAAGCTTCTCTGTTCGTCTACAGCCTAAGGAGGTACTTCGGTTCTTTTCACGTGTGCACCTGACCTTTAGTTGTTCTTAGTTTCTAGATCAGGAGTTACAGCTGGTGTTTCCCAAGGATTCAGAAATCTTAGTTTCATATAAGTGGGGTTGAACTCCAAAATTCCTCATATGGGTGTGCGTTTGTAGCCTGTCAAAAAAGTTACTTGAAGCTGAAGGAATCCTTTGAAGTGTACAATCTACATGTGCATTCAGCATCCTGAGCTCCAGCACCCTGTTTTGAAGTTCAGTGCATTTTTGAGTCAGTAGCTGAAAGCAGTATAAAGAGCTGCTTGTCCATCTTATGTTGCTGCTGCAAAGCATCAGCCAAACTACCAAAGGCTTGGACTCTGTAGGCACAGTTAGAAAAAATCAACTCAGAACTCAAGTAGGGAAACATCAGTTTTGGTGGGCAGTATATCTAAAGTAGTGTGGAATCCACTTAAAGAAAAAAAAGACAAAACTTTAACCTTGTGTTATTCATGCATACTACCTGAATTCATGATGCCTGTGAACGCTGTTGTAGTGGGGCCAGACTTGCATCTCTTCCTTGGTGAATGTAGTATGAACTCCTGCAGCATTTGGGATAGAAAATACTGCAAAGTTGTCTTAAATTCTGGGAAGCTTGTTTGGAGCTTTTAGGTTCTAAATAATTTTTTCTTGCAGGAATGCAGCATTTAAATCAGGAGGAGGAACAAGCTGGTATCTAGACATCACAGTAAGAAGAGCTGTCTTAAATGTGTAATGCTGTGCAGAAGTTGGGCCTTCAGCACCAACTGTTACACTCTACAAACCTGCACTTGCTGGTCTGTGCTCCTGGCTAATGTAGATGTAACAACATTGTGTCTAGTTAATCTGTTGCTTAAGTACTTTTCTAAAAAGTATTTTTCCTCTTGACCTTGCAGAAACAGTAAGAGAATTGGAAAACTTCTAAGACTGGCAGGAGTAGCACAGATATCTTGGAAAAAAAACCCACAAACCAAGATGCAGAAGTTTGTCTAAAATGTAACGATGGAAAATAAATAGAAGTAATAATTGCTGTGGATGCTACTGGCAGAATTCTGGGAGTTACACTGATGTCTGGGCACAGAGCAAGTAGCAGTGGTTGTCACAGTTTTGTTTCTTGGCTTTGTTAGTCTCTTTCATTGTGTTATCTCCAGATTTGTGGCAGATCTCTGCTTTTTTTTTTCTTTAAGAAAATAAGTGTTACATCTTTAATACTGCTACAATATTGATCTAGAAACTTGCAGAACTTTTTTTTGCACAGAGATAAGTATGATTCAGTAGAAGGCTACTATCCTTTGTCATCTGTGCCATCTCAATCTTGGCAGCTTACAAAACTGGATCTACCTCTTTGCTAAAAGCTGTGGAGGAAGGAACAGGAAGGCCTGTTCCGTGGCCTAGAGCACTGGCTGGCATCACTGAAGCATTATGTGCTGTGGCTCTCTGGCTGAACTGGCTGAGGCATGTCCCAGCCTAAACCCCAGTGCCTGAAAAATATTTTATGCTCTGGCAGTGTTTTAAACACATTTCCATCAGCATCTGAGTCAGATGAAATGTGTCTTAGCTGGAAATATTCAAACAAATTGTTACTGCCATGAAAATGCCTCACATTGTACTTTGTCAGACTGAAGTATTCCAATGACAGTAATTCTGTCCTTAACTTCCTGCAGGAGTGTCATTAGGGTTCAGGCACATTAGCAGTGGTTTTCTGATGTAGGTAAGACTCTTCTTAAAGAAACATGATATTCTTTTTTGCATGTCCCTTCCTATTTAGAGCAGAGTTAACATTTCCATGCCTGAATGACAACAATTTTACTTGTGTACTTTGTTTTAATATTATTTCTGATGTGTGTTAGGCAGCTACAATAGCTGCTTAATTCCTCAAGTTTTCAGTGCTCTGAGGCAAAACAAAATCACTTGTGATGTTTTTTGTAGTTACCAGTACCTTATTTTTACTGTAATTTTTTGACATCTTCCTTACTTATAAGAGTAAATCAGTAGAAGATTAAGAATTCTGAACAGTGTTGAAGTATCAAAGCTAATCAGAGTCTCTAGTGATTTAGATATCTGGTGTATTATTGTTTAGGCATTACTTCAGGAAAGTTAAATAATACATTCAGTGTGACAGTAAAACAGAACACAGGCAGAGTATCACGACCATTTAAATGGGCTTCTTGTTTATGTTGCACTGTCTCTGGTGTAACAGAAATGTGTAGCTCTATCTGGATTTGCAGTGTCTTCATCATGGCAGTGAGCTGTGGCTGGGTGGTCACTGCTGCCCAAGTGTATGTAGCAATACATGTGGGGCTTCCTCTTATTTCCACATCTCTGCTCCTTGGCAAAATCACCTCAAAGCAGAGTGTTTCATGCTCTAATGCTCAAAGTAGAGCCAGGGGATTCTTGGAAATGCAGCAAGGCATAACCCTGACTCCAGTAATGTTTTGTCAGTTCTGCCCAATCTGAGGTTTTTATTTATGGGGTTGTTTGGAGGAGGAAAAAAGTGCTTAGGACATGGTGACTAGTTCCAATGTCTGGAGTGATCACAGCATCTTTCAGCTGCTGCACTGACGCAGTGAGCAGCCTTAAATCATTGTGATTCTACCTTCTCAGTTTGGAAAGCAGATTTCTGCTGTCAGGGACAGTGAAGATATTGCCTGGGTCTTTGTGACCATGTGCTGACATGCTGGAGCTTCCAGTCCTCCTTTCTGTGGCATTAACTCATTAGTGGCAGTGTTGGGAAAAGTGTGTGCAGGGCAAACTGTGGGCAACTGCCATACATGCAGTTGTGATTGTGGTTTGTAATGTAACTTCAGGTAGCTTATTCACAAATTATTTAAGAATTTTGAGTATGCAGGCACATGAATTCCTGCTTCTTCATGAAATTAGTTACAGGTGAAAAATGACATGAACCTGAATTTCTTAAAGAACCCAATTTATTTTAGCTTATTAATTAGTGTTGTTTTCTTTTTTCTGTCCTTATACAAAAATCCCTTTAGTTCACTGTGGAGGTGCTGTAAGGTTAGGGAGGATGCACGCTGAATAAGAAGATTCAGTGAATTTTAATTATGAAGTGTGATGCGGTCACAGTTGAGTAGCAACAGCTGCTTTGATAATTGTACAGTACAAAAAAGGGTAATCAGTTTCTCTAGGTGGATCACTAAATGGAAACACTGGGGCACGTATGAAAGAACCTGTAATATGTGGGTGTCCAACCTTCTGGCTTATTTGGGCTGCCCTGATGGAAGACGAGTGGTATTGGGCTGTGTATATGTATACCTACAGCAGGAGCCATAGGTAACACTCAGATTCATGGGATCCTTGACTGTCAAAAGAAGAATTCCCAGGAAACGAATGTCCCATGTGAGCCTGTGGGTGATCTGAAATTTGGGACTCTCTCATCTAATGGTGCACTTACAGGACAGGATGCTCAGCGCCAGCATCGAGGCGGCCATGTGGGGGGAGGTGGACAGGACCCCACCCCACTGCGATGGCAGGGATGGGTCTGGATGTCCTCCCACGCAGCCTGGGAGCAGTGGCCTGCTGGTGGTTTGTCCACGATGGAGGCGGATCGACCTCCTTCCTCGGGCCCTGAATCCACCTGCATGGGCTCCTCTCTGCTCTCAGGTGGGTCTGCCTCCATCGGCTCAGTGGTGTGGAGCCTCCCCATTAACTGCCCTCTCTTGGCTGGTGGGCACTCCACCCTGCCTTCTGGGTAAAGGAAGCACTCTGCTCTGGAGCATAAAGTAGCTGCTGGCAGCTCTTGCTCAATGACTGGAGTTCTGGGCACAGGGTCCCCGAATTTACAGGGCTCGGAACCAAAGGCTGACTTTGGACATCAGGAATGGTGATGCCATTCTAACAATGTCCTGTGGTGACCAAAACATGGAGATTGGGAGTTGGTGCCTGTTGCTGAGAGTTGGCCCGGTGTTGAAGGAGGAGGAAGGGAGAAGGCTGCACCTGGATGTGGAGCTGCTGCTGTCATTGGGGCAGAAGCAGTTTGCAAAGCAGGGTGAGGGGCTGAGCAGCAATCAAGCAGTTGGGCTGGGTGCGTTTGCCAGGCAGCTCTGCAGATGCCATGAGTGAAGAGATGGGGATCCTTGATCCTTGGTAGAAATCAGATCCGTGAGAGATCACAGCCAGCTTGTTCTGCTACCTGAAATAAATTCTTGAAGCAGGTGGGTAACTAATTAAAATAAATTCTTGAAGCAGGTACCTCCAAAGACACTTCTGGGTACATCTGTATCTCGTGTGTCTCCAAAATCCTTCAGTCATAGTTCATATAAAAGTCACACTCCTAGATGAGAAAATGTTTATGCACACTCCTCTGCAAGCCACGTACAACCTTCTTTGTTTTTCTATCAATACTTATTTATCAGAATGGGTTTTTAAGTCTTCTTAACTTGTTGAATTAAAACAGAAAACTTCCTTGTGTGCAGATTGTATTTTTTAAACGTTTTGGGTAATATCTCTGCAGATGACCCACTGTCTCACTGTTCTCACATCTTCTGTTTTGTCCTCATTGATGCTGAGTAAACATTAATGAATGTTAGCAGTGCCATTTTCTTTTACTGCATGGATGGAAGGCAGAGACACACAACAATTTTATGCATATCTGCCTGTTTCCCTGAATGCCTTTGTGGCTGCTTCTTGGTGAGATTTGAGGGGCCTGTAATGCTGTCCAGCTGATACATTTCTAACAGCATTTGGCCATTTACTTCTAAACTATAAAGCACAAAATACCCCTGAGTTGCCAGTCACGTTAGAGGCATTAGAGGTGCCCTGAACCAGTGTTACCAGGATCTAAGTGGAAGCAGGTATGAAAACAGGCTAGGTGGGGCCTTTATCCTGGCAATTTTAAGCTGAAGAAGGTATTTCTAGCAGTAACTGGTATTTGTTGTTATTACTAAAACTCTCTGGTTGGTTTCACTGTGGATAATTATTTTCTTGAAGAGGAAGTATCTCAGTATTTTTTAATGTTTTTGATGCCAAATTTGTCATGGATGCTCAAAATGATTGAAACTTTCAAAGTTGTTTGGCTTGGAATTTTTTTTTTGGTGCTTTACTTAAATCTTGTTTCTGTGCCTAAAGGTTCCTGGAAGGTGTTTGGTAGGATGGTTGAAGTTAAGTTTTGTGTTGTTCCACAGGCTTTATATCAGTTGGAGATTCAGCTTTACTGGATCTATACTGGATATATACTGGATAAGTCAGCACCCCTGGGGGGTGAACCCAAGAGGGCCATTTCTACTGGTTTAAAATGCTGTTTAAAAACTAGTGCCAAACATTACTCTGCCTTCCAGCCCGTGGGCTGAATGCGAAGTTGTTTGAACCCTTTATCTGAATGCTATTGATATTTTGAACAAACAGCTACCTATTGAATGCTTAATATATGAACACACAGTAAGTGGCCAATGTATGTGGGGAAACAAATGAAATTTTTTTTATGTAATTCCTTTTATCAAGTGGAGTGTTTCGTATCCTCTAGCCAGCCTATCTTATACAACAGTTTCATTATCTGAAAGAATTTTGCCATAAGGGAAGTGTTCTGCATTCCTTAGTAAATATACTGTCTTCCAGGAATCACTGGGGTGCCCCGAGAAAGTAAATAATCAGTAATTGCTTGGGATTTGGAGTTTTCTTAAGAACAGAAGTTACTTTAAAAACATTGGGAAAGAGTGTGATCTGGATCTTAACGAGTAACGGAGATTTGGATGTTCTTGATCACATTTTGCATGAGAATCCTTCAGTTTAACAGCACATTATTCTGGAACAATCTACAGGTGGAGTATGTGAGTGGCTGTTCAAATATGTTCTTATTTGCAAGTGTAGATTGTTGTGTTTCTCTCACTTCTCAATCTGTTCCTGCCTGTTTGCTTGTAGGCTTAGGGGAATGGCAACTCACATCCTTTACCCATAGGAACACTGTAGGTAGGATTGAAGCTATCTTCAGTTCTAGGTATTATGTAGCTTCCTCATTCTCTGCAGACCTTTCTGCTACTATTGGTGCAGATTGTGGTCATTTTTTTCACAATCTGTGAAAAACAGAAGATGCGAATGCAAAGTGCTGTGGTAAAATGATCTGCTGTCTGACTGTGCATGTTTAGGTGCATGATTACTATCCATGTTTGTTTCTTGCCCTATCTTTGCCACATTTAACTCTATCGAAGACATCTTGGATCTGGTGTCCAGCCAGGGTTCTATCGTGTGTTGCTGGTCTGTTTAAATGTAGCAACTTTGAACTGCTTATGGTTCACGTTAAAGCTACAGCCACACAGCCATTTTAGTCCCACATGCTCACAGTTCATGTAACTGTATCAGAATTATACACAGAGATCAAGACCTGAACTGTTCATGCATAGTTTTCCTTCTGGTGATCTGTTCTCTTTGGAGGTTCTCTCCATTGTGTTTTTTTTTCCCACCATATCTTTTCTTAATCTCATAAGTAAAAGTTCTGTATGTTTACAGAAAGACAGAAGAAAATAAAAGAACTTCAGTGTCTCCTGCAAAGTGCTCTGTTGCTTTGTCTGATTCCTAGCTGGTATTTGCATATCATACCAGTGGTGTTTTAATTATATATTGGGGAAAAACGAGCCACATTTTTTTCTGATAAAATCAATGGTCTTATGCAAAAAGGAAACTCATTCTTTTTTCCAGTGTGTGGCCGCCACCCAACCTTTCAGATGTATCAGTACTTTTGCCTTTGGAGAAGATCAGCTGCAGCAATTTGAATCTTCCTCTGTGCCCAGACAGTGCAGGAGAGGTAGATAGGTACGGCACTCCTCACATTCAGGTTTCAGTGTGTGGAGAGGAGTCTGAAGGATTCTCTGTTGTCAGGTATGATTTGTTTAGTTGGCAGTGTTTAGCTTTACTTTTATCTTCTGTTGTTGCTGTAAGAAGAAAGGCAAAGCAATAGATATTAAACAATTAAGTCTGACCTTTTTGAATCTTAGCTAACATTGCTTTTGTCTGGTTCAAAAAGACTTTTGCCTCTTGAAGTTCATATTGGATTTTTGCCTAGGAAGCTGAATCCAGTTTTCATGAAGTAACGCACTTAATATTGGACTCAACTATATTGATGTGCTGACCAGATTTTTTTGTGTATTTGTAAACAACCAGACTCTTGGGTTAATCAGTTTGATAAGTGATCCTGAATAGGAAGATGCTTACTGGTGTGGTTATCTTTCACATACCTGTGATCACTAAGGAACCTTGCAGGTGAAGCACTGTTAGCAGATGGAATAGCAGATAGACTCTTCGTTACTGATGAGTTTGCCTTTGTATTCCAGTTTTGTAAAGCTAAGACATGAGAAGTGTCCAACAACTGAAACAACAAATGGGTGAATACATTGTTTTAAAGCTGCAGTGCTGGATTTTTATTTAGTTTTTGGGGAAAAAAGAAAATGTAGCTTTTCTATGTTTATTGCATCAGCATCTATGAATGAATAAGAATCTCTACTTAGAAGGATGAAGGGTTGTTTCTCCTATCATTAAAGTAAAGGAAAAGGAAAGCACGGAATGATTTGTGATGTAGTAGCAAAGGGTCTGTCAGTCCTTGTATTATAAAGTCTTGTTTTCCATTGTTTGTAAGTAAACCAAAAAAATATGCAGGCGAGACTGCAACATCCTGTATTAAGCTTAAAGCCAAAACGGATGTACTGTTTTAATTAAATACAAATCCTTTCTGCTGCTTTCCTATTACAGAGAAAAAGTTGCTCTCCAATAGCAGTTTTGACTTGCAGGCACGTTGTTGGCAGTAATTCTTGTAGTTCTTACACTTGATGGCATATTTGTCTTGTAACAAAGGAGCAAGCCAGCCAAGTTCCATGTGAGAGCTTTTAAGTCTCAATTCAGTGGTTTTATTATTGCTACACTGTATATATACACTGAGAGTTTTACAGAAGTGCAGGAGGCCTACACATGTGTTTTACTTTAATGAAAGCTCTGTGGCAAAATTCCATGCATTACAATGAAAACTGAGGCCACAGGTTTTTTTGTGTGTGTATGGGTTTATTTATTGTTGTTATTGTTTCTTACACTTTGTGCAATTCTTAAAATTAGGATCAGTGTTACATGTATTCAGTGTCTAATGAACTGTTAGCAGAAGTCCTTGGTGACTTGGCTTTTACATCTTTACTCCTGAGTACCAGGATTTCCAGTCTCCTGGGTTTGTTTGGTGATCCTGCATAATTCAGTATGGGTTTGGTATGTTTGTCCAAGAGAAAGTGTGATCTGTTGTTTCAGATAGTGCTGATATTCAAGAATTCAATGTATATTTTATCTGATGCTGATCCTCAAAAAATGCAGGCCTTTTGAATTGAAAATCCACAAATATTTTTCAGAGTGATAGGACAAAAGGGGATGGTTTTAAACTAAAGGAAGGGAGATCTAAGCATGATGTCAGGGGGAAGCTTTTTACTGAGAGAGTGCTGAGGTGCTGGCATAGGCAGCTCAGAGATGCTGTGGATGCCCCATCCCTGGGGGTGTTCAAGGCTGGGTTGGATGGGGCCCTGGGCAGCCTGGTCTAGTGCTTCATCTGGCAGCTGGCAACACTGTGGCAGGGAGTTGGAAAGAAATGATCCTTCAGGTCCCTTCCAACTCCAACCATTCTATGATTCTATGAATTCTATGAAATACAGTGATCGAGCCTACTTGTTGGGATTATAAAGGGTGAAATTCTATTTCCACCATGGGAAAAAATTGTACTGATTTTTGCAAGGTGAAAGTTGCACAGTTGGGCTGCCCTTCTATGGAGAGTGCTTTGGCATGGCAGACTGCCTTCACTAAATGCAGCATTACTCCCAAGAGGGCTTGCAAGTAGAAAGTACAGCATCCATTGTAAATGTAGTAGGAATGGACTCTTAGGGCAGAGATGCAGGTACTCCTAAATGAGGTACATGCCCATCACTGATACAGCTTGTAGGGTCAGAAGCAAGTGGTGCAGTTGAGTATTTGTCTAGAACTTGCTTATTAAATTGTAACTTGCTGTTTATAAGCAGTTTTAGCCTCAGTATCATAAACCACTTTTTATATGCTTGAGGCAACAGCCTTGTCTGGGGCCAGCTTGTCTGGAGAAAGCTGTAGGCTCTGTATGGTAATGGGCTTTGTATTTTCTCTTCATGCCTTTTGTTTTTTGTCAGCCTTATCAGTGAATAAGGTGGGAAGCAAAGATGGGTGACCAGCTAAGACCCTTTGAACACTGCCTTGAAATGTGGCTTTTTCTACCACTGCTAGAACTTGCCACCTGTGAAGTCATTTAGACAAGGCTTTTTGGTCGTCATCTTTTTAACTGATGCCCAGTGTGAGACCTTGGGATGTGACTTGCAGTAGTGATGTGCACAGAGCTCCTTCGTGATCTTTTACCTACAGTGGAATTTGACATACTGTCATCATTATTCTTAAATCAGTCATCTTGTCTCACAGTGGATGCTCCAGTTCCTCAAGAGGGAACATTCAAACTGCTGAAGGCTTATAGTGTCCATCTGGAATCATATCTGATCTAGCCACTGTTTTTATTTGCTGCATATTATATCCCAGGTTTTGTTGCAGCTGCTGTTACTTGAAGTTCATATTTAACTGATGAACTTATACAAAGTGTTCGGTCTGCTCCTCTGTGCCACAAGGAAGCTGGAGTATACACTGGATTTTATAAAGTGCATGATGACCTGAGCTGCTCTGACATGAGTTTTCTTCAAATGGTTATTTTAGAGAACTTCCCCCCAGTCATCCACTGGTGATGTTTGTAAGCTTTTGTAGCGCTTCATCCTACACTATTGATTTTGCTATTTTGGTTACAAGGTCTTAGTGTTTTAAAACAGGAGAAACTTTTCTTCTCTGTGCATTTATAAGTGGCCAAACAGACATGGGTGATCATATTTTAAATTCCAAGTGCTTGAGAGTGTTATGAGAATCTTGAATGTCAGCTTTTCAACTCTCAGCCTTTGAAAATCCTTGTCACTGGAAGCACCAAATAATTCCAAGATTATTTGGAGATGAGTCCTTGAAATTAGCTGGTCTATGTATAATTCATTTCTCTAACGTAAGGACCTAGTAACTCCAGTCTTGAATGCATTTCTAATGTGTGTGTTATCACAGTTGAATGTCAGGCACTGTACAGATTACAAGGAAAGAGTTGAAACTTGCACACAGGCAAATCACTGTCATTCAGTGACCAATACAGAAAATGCTTGAAGCCAAGAAAGACACACAATGCATCGTAGCATCGCTCATTATAGCAGCAAAATACCCCAGGTCTGTTAATTTCATTAGGAAGCCCTGTAGAGTGCACACAAGGTCTACAAAGGAGAGCAACTTTATTCCAGGGTGATAAATCATGAGTAGCTTGGTAGATTTCAGTACTCATCCTTTCCTGCAGTAATGAGGCACTGAGAGTTAGTTCCAAAACATGAGTTTTGTCAAGCATGTTAATGAAATGTGTACTTGAATGTTGGTAAAAGTCTCTTAAAGGAATCACTGTTTTTGTAGGTTTTAAGTTCTTAAATTAGATTGAAGGCCTTCATAGTCACTGCAGCAGGCTACAGTCTGAAAGTGATCAGAAACAGATTCGCCTTCTTTAACTATTTCAGGCAAAATAAAATCAAGAGGGGAAATGGGAAAGAAACAGCATAAATTACAGAAGACAGATGAGATGCTTGATACTTTTTAACAGTCCCTGAAGCTTGGAAGAAAGATGAAAACCTGGGAAGATACGAGTTTTGGGGGATATCCTTTGCTAGCAGTTCTGTTCTTACCAGGTATTTCAAAGTAGAACACTGTACATGAATAAACTGTTGTGTTACTCTTACCCTGCTGCTATAGTCCTCGTTTGCAGCACAGCAGCAAGGTAGCATTGCCTGCACTGTGCTCTTGATGAAAATCTAAGAACTGATAAATGTAATTATATAAAATAAAGGGCTGACTTTCTCTAGCTTTTACTGCTGATGTCATAGTGTTTTCTAGGCCTGTTAATCTGGTGATCCAAAACATCTTTTTCTTCAGAATTGCCCCAATGCTTCTTTCTTCTGTCAGCCTACATCACATGAAGCACCTGGAAAAATAAAACTTGACACAGGATGAGGTGCTCCTTAGTAGTTAACAATACCTGTTTAAAGGGAATACTTCAAACTATGTGGCCATCCACTTTTAAAAACCTTGATTTAGGCCTTTTTATATTAACTGTTATTTCCTGTAGTCATAGTTTTGGAAACTAGTCAAGTCTATTTCTCTGCCTTCACTAAAAGTATTCCATTGCCTTTAGTAGAAATGAGACACTCTGAAGTAGAAATCTGCTCTTCTTGTAGTTCTGGAAATCTGAAGGTTTCAATACTTTAAAAAAAAAAAAGAAAGGTAGTTGTAATGCCAAGGAGTAGTCAGACTCTAATGAGACAACAGGAAAAAGTTCATAGAATGCTTGGGTTGGAAAGGACCTCGAAGATCATCTAGTTCCATTCCCCAAAAATGTCCAAAACTAGAGGCAAGATTAGAAAGAAAGATCAAGGTTGTTGTTATCATAATGAAAAGTTGGTAAATCTGCTGGTTTGCTTTTTACAAATGGCAACATCAAGTGCCATTGGCGCTTTGAGGAGCTGGTAGAAAATCCTAAGTTATCTGGCTTTATTTTTTTGTCAGGAACTTTTCTGAGAAAAGAAATCTGCTTCTTGATTTATTTCAACCCTGTTGCAAATAAACAGGAAAACATTTTTAAAGCAATAGTTCAAGAACCAGATTTAATAAAAATACCAAGTCCTGCAGCACAGGAAATGTTGAAAAGCGAAGAATGTGAATCAGATTATATTTCAATAATATTAAAAGCCTTGTTTAATTTAGTTAAAGAAACACTGAACCAAAAACGTATTCATGCTCCGATAGCCTTCTCAGATAGCTTAGAGCTTTGATGTTAAATGTGTGTTTATTTCTACTAAGTGAGTATATTCATGATGACAGTTTATAGACCACAGGAATGGACTTTTGCTGTAGGAGTGCCTGTAGCACTGCTGCATCTCACATGAATAGATCTTTTTTTCCTATGGATGTTCTGATGATATTAATGAAAATTAGAAACCTAACAACTGATGTTACAGATCAGTTTTGCATAATGTACATTTGTAGGAAACAAAGTGCAGTTGAGAGCTGTGCTTTGTCTTCAGTTGAAGTGCTCAGGTGACATATCTTCTGCTGGAGTTGTTTGGGATGATGACTTGCAAGGCTTCTTTAGTTGGTGTGTTTAGCTCTTACCTGTGAGTACAGTCTATGTCATCTTAAGGACTTAAAACCAAAGTGACATTAAAGTGAAATGGTGAATTTATGGAACTTGTGAAGCCAGTGGAGAGGAAAAAAATATTAGATCTTTTGGGAATCATATTTTTAATGTGTATGAAGTCATAAGAAAATGACCATAAAGGGGTATGTTTGAAGATGAAAATGTTTCTCCCTTTAGTGAGGGTTGACATGCCTACTAGGGGTTCAGCCCTTCTTTGCTGTCTAAGGCAGTTTGCTACTTCAGCACACTTACCTCAAGGCACAAAGGGGAGGCAGGCTGGCCTGCAGCAAGTATATGGCTGGTTTTAAGTGTGTCTTCTGTTTCTGTTCTTTGCAGAAACAACAAATGATACGTTGACAAATCCTAATTTATGATAACAAATGTTATTAATTACAAAGGGGACTTTATTTACAGGGGGTGTTGTATCTGTGTGTTATACTTGTGGTTACTAAAAGTTACTTTCCTTGTAAACATATCATGCTGAGTTCACCTCAAGGACATGTTCTGATGTGCTGGAAGCCACAAGTTCTTGTAGAGTAAAGAACATGGTAGAACATGGAGTCAAGGTTCTGGACTCTGAGTGCATCTTGGTTTGGTATGAATTCTGACTACATATCTGTAACTGAGCTCTTCACTGTAGTGGCTGTTTTACTTCATTTACCAGGCAAATGAAATTGTTGAGTTGGTCTGTGTGATGACTCTGTGGTCCTCCAGTGGAGTTCGTTGAAATGAAGGGTTAGGGTTTATAAATTGAAGATATAAATTTAATGCTCAGAGTCAATGAAGACACTGTCAGTAAAGGTACTTTACTCCTTGCTCAACTCCAATACAGCCATTTGCTTGAAGTACAGCTTATGTGGGTTATAGCTACTAACCAGTTGCTAAGCTTTACAGAACGAGCTTGTCTAAAGAGCCATGAAATGGTAGGTAACAGCAGCAGTTCCTCATTTAAACTCCTTGTTGTCTGATTTAGTAGCTTGTTCATTAGAAGTCATTTTTGATTGCATTCTGTGCAATAGAGGAGGATTAGCCAAAATTTTTACTCAGTCTGCCTTGTGAGCCAAATCTTACCCTGTAGGAGGCAGGCATATTACAAGGGAAAAATAATAGGCCTTTTGGCTTCTGCATCTCTGCTTCTTTTAATTGCTTTGGGAAGATAGGACATGAGCCTAACAGGAAGCTAGCTTTTGTCTTACACTTTCTGTAGCACAGTAGGACATAAAAGCTATTTTGAATTACTGAAATGGCTAATTTGGTTTGTTTTGTCATTTCTTTTTTCCTTGTTGTTGAAATTTCTACATTGTTGAGTAGTTTTGTGATCTTTTTTGAAAAGTAACCAAATATAACTTACCAACTTGTTTTAAATGAGATTCTCCTAATTTTTATAAAAATGGACTTACTGCATGCCTGTAAGTAAATCTTTATATTCTATTTCAAGTTAATTGAAATAATGGGTGGGAAAGCTCTGTTTTACTGCACATCACACAAAAAAATCTTCAGGCTCTGTTTCATTCGCTTGGGGATCTTTCTTCCCCTTTCAGAGATGAAGACACTTTACATAGATCAGATAACAAAGTAGTATAACAAAGTAAATTTCACAGACTTATTTAGAGTGGAAAGGATCTTCAAGTCCAAATTTGAGATGCAAATAGTTGAAAGTGCAAAGCTAGTAGTGACATGAAAAGCAAACATTTTGTGATAGCCCACAGTATGTGATGAACATTAGCATTCAAGTTGCTTTTCTCAGGTTTATAAATAAAAATGTGACACCAAAATATGTTTTTGAAGCTTTTTTGATATCGTCACACCCAGCTCACATCATTAACCTGCCAGATTCTGAGAATTTGTCCCTGCTGCCAACATGACTTTCAAGGAGTACCTCGAAGAAACTCTGACCATGTGTTCTGTACAAAAAATGCTAGCCTTGTGTGCAGCAGGGTTTGACAGAAAGGAAGAAATATAAACACATTAATAACTTTCATCTGTCAGCTGTGTTTATAAATATGAAGTCAAACACTTGATTAAGTATCTTTTTCTCCCCTTTCTAAAACAGTTGGAGAACTTCTGCTAGATATCCCAAGGGACAAGAAATGGCTGTTGTGATGTGCAGAGCAGCTAGTAAGCAGGCAGCAGCAGTGCAGCCTTCCTTATGCCCACGGGCTTCCGTTCTATTCTGGAGCATCACACCTACGCCTCAGCAGGTTGCTTCATTTCTAGCTCACCCACTTCTTGGCCCGTATCCTTAGACTATGGATGGGTTTTTTTCTTCCTTTTTTTGGGGGCTTTAGTGCTCTGAAGTAACCCAACTCTTTGGTTTGCTGGTTGACTGCGGTGGGGTCATCGAGGTACCTTTGTTGAAAGTCCCCTCTGCTTGTTCTCCATTTCCTCCTTCCTCTTACAGGTATGTATATGCAAAAGGTGTGGATGTACAATTAATTGTGGACCTTCGATCCTGACCTAGTGTATGGACTGCTGCCAGCATTATTTTTGGTGTTTCATCGAGCAGGAAGCACAAGAGTTTAAAAATCTCTTGATGCAATTTCCCTGGGGGGGAGTGCAGCAGTTTCCATGGCAGCAGAGGCACCCTGTAGCAGAGCTCCGGCAGCAGCTCCATTTCAGGTCAGGCAGCTTTCAGGTTTTACCCCAAGCTAGAGCCTATTTTTGAGAGTTTGAAAAAACAAGTAAAAATAAATACAAAAATTCCAAGGAGCAGTGTATGAAGGTCAGTGGGAGAAATCTGACTGTTCTGATTGAAACCCTGCACCAAAACATTTGCAAATCTTCCCAGAATCTTCCTATTTTCTTGCTTCGGATTGTTTTCTCTACCTTGACTGGTTTTGCTAAACTTAAAATGCTAAGTGTACTTTATTTATTTTGCTTTGTTTTTGTGTGGCTTTTTTTAGGCTGTGTAAGGATTCACATCATGTCAAACAGAACAATATTTTTCAAACACTTAATGTTCTTATTAGCTTCCTACTATTTTTAACGTGTGAACATCAAACCCCATACATTTTCTTTCCAGATTGCTCTTGTACTGTTAGGCTCCAGAAGCAGGGAGAGAAGTGTGGGGTAAATGGAATGGCTCTACACTGATCTATGAGCTGTGAGACCCCTCTACTATACCAGCTTCAAGAAACCTTACCTGTATGTCAGTTTCACTCTTAATAAACAAAAAGGCTTTATACTTAATGTCCCTAGCCCTTCAGATTGCAGAGAAAGCTGTGATTTCCACTTCTGAGTTTCTTCCAAAAGGTCAAAGGCAGACAGCAATGAAAAAGAAATCAGCATTTCTCTTCTGCGAACTTTTAAATGTTGGGGCTTATGAAAACTTGACAGTACTGTTACAGGATACAACAACATTTTGGAGGTATTTCATAAATATTTGCAGTCCTAGTTTATACACTGTCGCAGATGTAAATACTGTCTTCAAAAAGCAACATTCTCTCAGATGTTTTATCCTAAACAAAGGGAAATAAAGCATAAACACTTTGATGCCTTTATTCTCCCTCTCTAATTAAAGCATGCATTTCTCTTGTTCCACTCTAAGTAATGTCGTGGCTAAGATGAAGAGAAACAAACATATATCTAAATTGTGTCCATGGGTCACTTTCTAGGTCCATTTCTAGTGCTATAGGCTGTAAAATGCTGCAATCTCCATTGTATTCAAAAAGTCAAATTTGTCTGTTCTAAAAATGAGTTACCATAGGAGCATCCTGATTCCATACAGAGTCTGGCAAAGGAAAAATGCTTTGTTCGTTTATGTACTTGTCTGACATGCACCAACCCTCAGTGCATTCTTTTTCTTCGTGAATGACATGGTGCTCATGAAAGATGCTATGATATTAGTTCTGGAGAGGTCTTTTTTTTTTTTTGTGTGTGTGAATAATGACTTTGTAGTTAAAAAAAAAAAAAATCTTCTCCAGAATTCATTTTGGCAAAAGCTTCTCACCTTAACCTCCGAGCTGACTCACAGCAGTGTTGTTAATACCAGCTGTGGTGGTCTTTTCAGGTGTGGAGACTAGGAATTTGTGCAGTACTGTTGTTTTCTGTCAACCGTAAGCAGCTGTTACTCCCTGAATGATCAAATATGGACTTTAAGTAGAAGACAGGAGGTAAAAAGCCACATATCCTATTGCTAAACTCTTACACTGTTTCCTTTTGAGTCAGAATTCAAGTTTCAGAATTCCAGTGTGAGGCTTCATAAGGCACCATTGAGGGCACCCATCATTTCCACCAAATTCTTTTTCCTTCCTAATCACACCCACACAAAGGATGGCAGGGTTCTTTCTAGTACCATGCCCCATCTCATCAAAGTGATGTGCAGAAGGTGTCATTCCTCCCACTGCTCTCTCACCTGTACTGCTGAAATCACAGGAGGCCTCTTCCTTCCTGCACCAGGGTTTATTTTTCCGTATTAAAGTAGGAAAGAAATTTGCTCAGAGAAAGTTGCCTAAAAAAGCATTTACTTGGAAAAAATCTGTTTTATAGCATTTGGATTTAAAAAAAAAAAATCTCAGGGAAATCAGTTAATCTGCTGGCTGTGATATTCAAAGCCCAGTGTTTTTTATGGCCGCGCTGCTATTATATTATATGGCAGAGGGAAGAAAACTCAGTAAATAGTATTTCCAGAGAGTGGTGCTGTGAGTGACAGGCTGTCTGATTGAGTGTGTGAGCGAGTAGAGCCCCAGTACCAAGATCCCAGGTGTGCCTTAGGTTGCAGAAAGATGTGCATGCTTCCAGTAGCACATACAGCCAGCGGTGTCTGCAGAAAGCACGGCGAGGGTGATGCAGAACCAGCCCTTCAGATGTTGTTTTCCAGGCATGTGGAAAGGAAAGATCTTGGTTGCCTGGGTAACAAGTTGCTGTGCCAGGTTCATTTTTGTTAATAAGAGGATAAAAGAGGCAGATCCTACTGTTCCTTCAACTCCTAGGAATAAACCGCCGTGAATGTGAAGATGAGCAGCAGTTACAGTGGGGAGAACCAAGGGCCTGCAGGCAGCCTGGGTGTGCTGAGCTGGTGCTGGCCTTCTCCTTGGGACAGGGAAGTTGTATAGTTTGTAAAACTGATAAAGGTGTCTGTCCATCCTGTACAGCCAACGTGGTTTTGAATTGAGAACAGAGTGTGACCCAGCGAAGTTGCTCTGACATGTAATAACCAAGAAATAATACAATAGGGAGCAGTTGTTTGGAGATATGCTGTTTCGGGTTGGAAGAAGAGCGTTACTTCAGAAATATATCCATTGGAATATTTATTGGGAAGTAAGCTATATACCGTGCTCTGACAGAGAAGTTTAAAGGAATGTCCTCATTCAATTCAGGCTGACCCCACGTGGCAAGTGAGGTGGTTTGTGTTTTTCTCACTCCGCACAGAAGTGGGTAGCAGCAGTCAGTTTCTGAGTGAATGCTATAAATGATGAGCTGACATTCCAAATGCTAGTGATTGTAGCTCATCATTTCTACGTGCTGGGTGGTCTGAAATTCACAGTGTGTGTGGAGGAAATGAAGACTGAGTGAAGCAATAGAAGGATGTGGAGCCTTATCTTAATTCAGGTCTAGTGATCTGCGTGGTAATGAAAACTAAAACAGCTTAAAAACATCAGAAATACTGGAAATTCTCTCTTCTGCAGATAAATGAAGAAACAATTACAATAACTGCATGCTACTTGTAGCAAATACTGTTTTCCTGCTTTCTTTCCTGGTTAAAAAATAAGTGCTTCCTGGTGTTCAGTGAATGGTCTGTCTCATGCAGACATGAGGAAAGATCTGTGAAGTAAGTGCCATTGCAAAATATTGGCATCTCAGCGAAGAATTGAGCCCATACAGCCATGTGAATTCCACTAGAGAGCAGCTCTGTAGCTCTTTCTTTCCTATTTTCTGCATAAGATAGGGAACACAATACGTGCATCCTGTAATGTATCAGTGGAGCTAGATTGTTCTAACTGAGCTTTCATCATTCTCACTTGATCCTTCTCCATGTGAGATGATGGAGCTGACTGTGCAGGCTGGAGGGTTATTTTCTTCATGCAGTGGAACATGGGAATTGGAAGCAGACATGCTCTCAATTACATACAGTTATGAAGGCTAGGCAAAGGAGGTGGTATTTCTGATTTTGTCCAAGACAAGCTCACCTTAAAGTGAGAAGAGGGGCAAAAAGTCTGTTCTCTGGTGGGTATCAGACTAATCTAAAGGTAGCTCACAGAAGCTTCTGTTTTAAGTGATTCACTATTTCAGATATATATGTATATATATATTTTGGACTGAAGGATATCTAGCTATCCTAGGGATTTTTCTGCTATGTAGGGGCCTTCTCAAGTTTTTCTCGATACAATGTTTTAGCTAGTCTGTTACTAGGTTCTTTTCTATATGTTGAGATATCTGGCTCTCTTTGGACTCAAACACAAAGTTGTCTCCTGTTTCACTCATGTTTTTGCTTCTTCCCTTGTTACGCTTTTTACTAGAAAATGTTCCATCTAAAATTTGGGTGTCCAGCTTTTTGGCTTGCCTGGGCTGCGCTGAGGGAAGAAGAATTGTCTTGCACTGCATATATGTAGGTCACTCTGAAAGTAATGCCTGCAGTTTATTTCCATTGAAACAACTACTTGTGCAAAGAGCACACTAACACTGTTTGATAGAGAAGTTCTGTGGGAGTGTTCAGCACCTACCATCAAGTGAAGAGGAAAGGGGCAGCCCTGCTTTCAGCTGCTTCAGAGCATCTTTTCTCCCTTTGGATCCTGCTGTTTTTGGGAAGGGCAGTGACCAGACTACATCTTCAGAGGACTGCCCTTTTGGTTCTTTGGATGGGAGCCATTGCTCACAGAATGGTTTGCGCAGGGCTCAGAACCAAAGGCTGATTTTGGACATCAGTAGGGCATGGTGATGCCATTCTAACAATGTTCTGTGGTGACCAAAACATGGAGATGTTGGGAGTTGGTGCCTATTGCTGAGAGTTGGCCCGGTGTTGAAGGAGGAGGAAGGAAGAAGGCTGCACCTGGATGTGGAGCTGCTGCTGTCATTGGGGCAGAAGCAGTTTGCAAAGCAGGGTGAGGGGCTGAGCAGCAATCAAGCAGTTGGGCTGGGTGCGTTTGCCAGGCAGCTCTGCAGATGCCATGAGTGAAGAGATGGGGATCCTTGATCCTTGGTAGAAATCAGATCCGTGAGAGATCACAGCCAGCTTGTTCTGCTACCTGAAATAAATTCTTGAAGCAGGTGGGTAATGTGAGCTGTGGTACCTCCAAAGACACATGAGTTCGTCTATATCCTGTATAGGTTAAATGTCCTTCCATAGTTCATATAAAAATCACACTCCTAGAAGAGAAGATATCTATGCACACACCTCTGCAAGCCACGTACAACCTTCTTTGTTTCTCTATCAATATTTACTTATTTATCAGAATGGGTTTTAAAAGTCTTCTGAGCCATAATACAGTTAAATTTAAAAATAATCTTCCTAGTGTGCAAATTGTATTTTTAAAATGTTTTGAGCAATATTCCTGATGACCACAGAGAAAGTCACTGATAGAGAAATACAGTGAATTCTGTGTTTTGAGCAAGGGAGGATATATCAATTTTAAATAACAAGCAGAAATGCAAGGGACAGAGTTATATGTGCATTGCTTTGTAAGTGATGCTTCCTGTTTATTTTTGTAGAACGTGCTCCCTAACACTATTTGACAGAGCAAATTTTCAGCAACACACTCCTATTTTCAACATAGTCACCACGGTTTGCCAATTCACCCTTGGTCTGATTGAAGCCCTGTTCATTTCCTGATGGAACAGCTATGCGTGGCTGTCCAGAATGTGGATAATCTTCCACACTGCTGAAACACACCACTCCATTCACGTTCATCGTTTGGTCTCTGTCAACATTTAGCAAGTGTCAGCGAATGTCACTGGTGCCCTTTTTGTCACGTGGAGGAATTCACTCACACCTTTATTTCATCCATGCTTCCATGTCAGACACCACTCTATCAGACTGCCCTCTGTTGCCATCTGTTACAGAGCAACAACATGGAACAGAATATTGGAAGGAAGGTTTAACATCTACTGCTATAGCACCAACATCTCGTCTCTGATGTTGTACAGCAACATCACGAAATAGGAGGCACTGCTTTCAGAGCAGCCCTTACAAAATATAGAGTTATTGTAAGTAACCAAATTTATTTTGATTTTGAATATTTGTTTTTAAAACATAAAAAAGAGCAACAAATCCTTAAAACCACTGAGATAGGTGACGCTGTTTTTGTGATATTCATCAGGCTGCTTCAATGGCTGTGGTTGGAATTCTCTGCAAGCTCTCATGTGTTTGTCAGAGGTTTTTGATGACATTTTACTCTTCCTGTACTTCATCCTTGAAAACAGTTATTTACAAATGTACCTACTGCTGGAAAGCAGTGACATGAACGAGGCAGATTGTGAGGAATGTTTTTCTCCAGTAAGAGAACTCTTACAAAAGTCTGGTAGAGAGAGGATTTTTGAGTTGAATATCTGATTGCATCTCTATATTCCATTTGAAAATTCACAGGTAATGTATTTACGTTGGCTGAAAATGGAGTCGCATATATAAAGAATTGATTTTTTTTTTTTTTTTTCGTTTTTTTTTTTCCAGTCTTGAAACGTTTTCTCAAATTCATAGAATCATAGAGTGGGTTGGGTTGGAAGGGATCTTATAGGTCATCTAGTTTTAACCCTTTCCTATAAGCAGGGACACCTCCCTCTAGACCAGGCTGCTCACAGCCCCATCCAGCCTGGCTTTGAACGCCTCTGGGGAAGGGACATTCGCAACCTCACTGCAGCCTGTTCAGTGTCTCACCACCCTTACAGTAAATAATGTCTTTCTAATATCTAGTCTGAGTTTACTCTCTGACAGTTTAAAACCATTTCCCCTTGTCCTGTCACTATGTGCATGTATAAAAAGTCCCTCCCCTGCTTTCCTTTAGGCCCCTTCAGGTACTGGCAGGTCGCTATAAGGTCTCCTCGAAGCCTTCTTTAGGCTGAAGAGCCCCAGCCCTCTCAGCCTGTCCTTGTAGGAGAGGTGCTCCAGTCCTCTGATCATCTCTGTGGCCCCCTTCTGGATCTGCTCCAACATCATTCTTGTGTTGGGGGCACCAGAACTGGGTGCAGTACTCAAGGTGGGGTATCAGGAGAGCAGGCTCAGAATCACCTCCCTTGCCCTGTTGGTCAGACTTCTCTTGATGCAACCCAGGATATGTGTTGGCAGCTTGTGCTGAGTCTTTCATCTATCAACACTCCCAAATAATTCTTAGACTGCTCTCAAGCCATTCTTCGCCCAGCCTGTACCTGTGCTTGGGATTGCCCTGACCTAGATGCAGGACCTTGCACTTGGCCTTGTTGAACTTCATGAGGTTGGCATGGGCCCAGCTCTCCAGCCTGTCCAGATCCCTCTGAATGGCTGCCCTTCCCTCTAATTTGCTGACTGCACCACTCAGCTTGGTGTCACCTGCAAACTTGCAGAGGATGCACTTGATTTCACTGTCCATGTTACATGAGATACTAAAGATGTTAAGTAACACCAGTCCCAGCATTGATCCCTGAGGAGCACCACTTGTCACCCATCTCCACATGGACATTGAGCCATTGACTACAGCTATGCGACCATCCAACCAATTCCTTATACAGTCAGTGGTCCATCTATCAAATCCATTTTTCTCCATTTTGGCGACCAGGATGTCATGCAAGACAGTGTCAGATGCTTTGTGCAAATCCAGGTAGATGATGTCATTTCCTGTATCAAAACAGAAAGCACAACTGCATATTTTTCTCTCCTGTATTTAACCAATGTGTCAGAATGCATAACATGATTTTCCAATGCTGGCATCAGTATAGCACTGCACTCTCCCTGTGCCCTGGTTTCAACCTGCGCAGTGCCTGTCAACCCAATGTGTGGCTGTTGGGTGAGCTGCTCAGTGAGGAAGAGCCACCACCACGATGGCACAGCACGGGGGGTGGCTGCAGGACAAGCTGGGCTGGGCCCTATGTGGCCTCTAATCTACGTGTTGGATGTGTCAGATCTGAATGGACAAGCAGGCATGTTGTTTACAAGAAGAAGGAAACAAGGAGAGATGTGAAGATGTGTAAACATCTGATATATTTATTGATTTGAATTGCTGGTACCAGTTGTAGACCAAAGCTTATCGCAGGTAATTCGTTTTGAACATGAGATATCCATCTGCAATTTGTGGTTTTTAGAGAATGTTTACATATAGGGCCTCCTTTTTAGCAGTCACATGGGGAAGGGCTCACAGTGCTCTTTGTCTCTGCAAGTCTGTAACCCATGACTTACTCCTGTGGTTATATTTCAGACTATGTGAGTGCTCGGTATACCTGCTTTCTTACCTATTAGATACATAAGGATGCATATATCTTCATATTCAAGAACCTGTGTACAGTTTCAAGAACGAGGTTAGTTGTGTAGGTTCTGAAAGCAAACTTGGGACCAATCCGTGCTAGTGATAAAGCTAATCTTACACAGCAATTGCACAGTTTGGGGAAAATGACTCAGTTCTTGTAGTTTCTGATTTTTTTTAGTGGTGTAACATTGTGTCAGAAAAAGTGTGAAATCATTCTTATCACATATAGGATCTCTAATCAGATACATTTTGATATTGGGTATTTATATTTTTTTGACTTAAGAGAAGCAACTTGAATACACAGTTCTCATGTCTTGTTGCAAGAAGACTGCATTTTATGATCTTCAGCGTGATTTTGCAAGGGATGAATTAACTTTAAAACAGTTTTTATGCTCTTAAGTGAGAATATAAGTGTATGTAATTTAATACTAACTGCAAGTATGTGCCTATAGCAATTTATCATTATAAAAAGCATCACTTGTATGGGAATACATTTTTCAAGTTTTGTACAGCAGAATACTTACGTGTTTCTCAGGTATCAATACAAGAGAAGAGAGTGTGTTTTCATAAATACACTTATAAAAAGGCAGCTGTTGTCTGGTGCACTTCACATGTCTGTGCACCTGCTTTTATCACCAGTAGCTTATCACTGATATACCTTAATCCCAGTTGCTGTGGGATAGGAAGATAGATGGTGTGCAGGGAGGAGCAGCCATCATGCTGTCTGCTTCCACACTCAATTGCCTCATTATAATTTGTCCTCAATACAGATTTTCTGGTGTGCTGTGGAAGAAGAAAGCAAGCACCAGCTTAATTAGATTGAATTGTAATGGAAATGCATGAAAAAGTCACTGAATTTTACACAAGTATTCTTTTTTCTCACATTTTTTAATTTTTCAGTGTTAGTTGTAATAATTTAATATCACTTTATGTACTGTAATTTTGTTTTGTTTGCTTTATTTTTTTGCTGGCTTTGAATGTCTCATTTTGATTTCAGTTTGTTTCTTTCAGTTGCCAGGAAAGGGCTAACTGGCTGCTGGATTTTTTTCTTAATTTTTAATCAATGATGAATGACTTTTATTTCCTTGCTAAAAGTATAGTATTAATTTGCAAAACTGGTATACCTACTTTAAAGCTATTATATGCACTTAAATGAGGTTATTAAAGTAATTATGCTTTCGCCTTTTCTGCCAGGTGTATTTTTATGTAATGTTCCATAGCATGTTTTGAAATGTTGATAGTTATTCTTTTAAATGGTTTGTTCTTTTAAAGGAGAAAATTGAGCATATTTGGGGTAGTTTCCTCATTAAAAGTCTATTTCTTATAGCTTTTGAAAAGGGAAAGCAGAGTAAGAGCATAAACACCACATGCATACAGTTCATTGCAATCTAACCCTCTTATTTTTCTTGCAGGAAATCCTGGCTGAGTAAAGTTGGAAGCCCAAGTTCTCGCATAGACAGAACAAATTTTTCTAATGAAAAGGAGATTTCCAAGCTTGATTTCTCAGGATTTAGTACTAGATACTAATAGACAAAGCATCACTGAGTGCAAAACAATGATGTTTCTACTGCATGATATTTTCTGTGCCTCCTTAAAAATTCACCAGAGCATTTGGATGCTTTCTGTACTTGAGATAAATTGTTCCTGTTCACATGAAGTAAGAACTCTTAGTTGCCATATTAGATATCTCACAACATGATTGTCAATATTTAATATCTGAAATGCCAATATTTAATTTATTGCAAACTGGAAGTTAGATAAATGTATCAGTGATTATTTGTGTACATGGAGATTTGTTATATACAATCATATAAAATCTAATCTTTACATTGTAAATGATTCATAAGTAATCAATTCATGTTCTACTATTTGTAATCTCACCAAAAAAGCATAGCTTACAGAACTGGAATTCTTAGGTCTATTCTAATACCTCTGTATTATAGATCATATTACCTGTGATAGTTAGAACAGTAATTTAAAATAAATGTACATTGCTTCAAACTAACATGGTTCAGCTACTTCTGGTTTGAAATGATGGTGATGCAGATACTTCTTGGAACAAGATGATGAAATGCACTGTCTCAACTGTTTTTTCCTTGCCTGCTTATGGTTTAAATCCATGCCAACTGTAAAGGATATTTCAGTCTTTCCTTTATGATTTTTCTGAAATTAACTGATAGTTTCAATTATTGTCCTTATTGCACAAGTGTTTGCTCTTCCAGTTATGTGATCGGGTTCAACAGGATGCTCCCACATTCATCATATCAAATCCTTAAATGGTCTTGAGAAACTTGAGTTGTGTTTATGCAGTAAACATTGGATTTTTGCAATTGTGGGATCTCACTCATATATAGTAATTTCTTTTCACAGGCACTGAGGAGTCTGTCAGGGCTGGAACTGACTTATATCTTCAGTTTTAAAGTGCTTCTGTGTCAGTACTGGTCCACAGAGGAAGGTTTTGTTAAAATCCCTGATACATCCAGGCAGGCACCTGTGTGCTCTGGCAGTACACTGTTAACCAAGATTGGTGCAAACGTGCTGTGATGGAGTCTCAAGCTGTAAGTCCCTCTGAGAATTGTATGGCACCTTAGTAATACCTGTAGTTATGTGGTCCCATGGCTCTGAGCGTGGGCTGAACCCTTCTGCAGTGTGCTGGGGTTCTATCCTCTAAAGTGCCCTTTGTGAGGGTGCTTACAAGTGATATTTATGCTGACTTATTTGGTATCTCTTCTAAGGGTAAATAGCCTCCATTCAGAAAACACTCAAACACGCAGTTCATTTTTTATTTCAGAAAAGGCCATTTCATAATTTAAATATTCACGTTCATATGTGCAGAGCAAGGTGTGCTTAGAAAAGCGTGTTTGTACTGACTACAAGATTTATTTTCACTGGGCCTTTGTGTATAAAGCAGTAAAAATTCCTTCCTAGAATTTGCAGGAGTTATTTATAAGTTGTTACAGTTCAAACTGTGCTTGACTTCTGTGATTATACACAAGCATCCTTTGTTGAAGTCATTGTCAATAACCCTCGTTCAACTCAGATGGTAAATGGCAGAGTTCAAGTGTAGCAGTAGCTCAGTAGCAGTTATATCCTCTCTGAAAACCATATCCTGTCAAACATAAGTAGTTTACATTTTCCTTGAAGCTACCTGGCATAAAATACCCCCTTAAAGGCACTTCCTGCCAAGTAGCTTTGCTCATGTTGTGAGAAACAATGACAGAGGAAGGCCAAAAATTAATGGGATACTTGATACACAGGAAGAAGAGCCAAAGATGAAGTTATTTTGTTGTGTTCTCATGGGTGGAGCTGGGTGATTACAAGGCCTCGATAACTTCACCCTGACTCCACTAGAAATGTGAAGCTTGGGAATGGGAATTGTGCCATTGAAAAAAGACTGGCTTCTGTGGGGAGAAAATGTGTAAGTATAAACCTTCAGAAAACTGAAAGATGAAGAAATTTGTATGTAACTATTTGTCACATAGAAAAACAGAAAATAATACTTAAAGTGATACCAGCACTACACAAGATTTTTACTGTCTTTTCCAACCAAGAGAAGTGAGAAGTTATGTATAATCTTATAAAGTTAAGCAAATATTGTTCTTATGATCTGTGTACCGTAGACCAGATCTTTTGGTGACTCTGTGCAACAGCAGGTTTCTCTGCATCTGTGAGATATCAGCTCTTATCAGCTCTGCTTACAGGCTGTTTTTGAGTCTATCAGATGAAAGGAAGATTCATTCTGAAATACGTCTGTAACCTTTCTCTTTGTTTGAGTTGTACTGATGTTTTATATTTTCCGCATTCACTCTCCCTTTTTTCTTTATGATATGACAAGAGGCAGAAAACACATAGAAATTCTTTAGTCAGCTTAGCCCTGAGTGTTTTTTGACATAATTCAAAACTAAGATTTTTATGTATTCCATGTATTGCATGATAATATATTGGAGTTTTCTAGTGGTGATGGATACATTGCACATAGTGCTTTTCATTCATGGAGAAGCTACGATTTTACTGAGCAAGTAAGCAATTAAGGTGTGTCAGTGTCTCCCATAAGGCCTGGGCAGGCTTTTCAGGAGAAAGGAAAAGGGAATAACAAAGAAATCCCTTGCCTTGAATTGTTGTACAAGCAGTTGTATTTCTGAAGCATGTGGAGTCTGATGAAGTGAATGGATTTCCTCCAATGGCCAAAAGGATTTCTTCCCTTGCACTCTCATTCAAGCTGAATGTGGAGGACTGAAATGATGATAAGGGTTACAACAATCGTATCTAACGTGGGAGGAGAAAAAAAGGCATGTTTTTATGAACTTGAGGATTGGATAAAAGCCCATCTGTTATCAAGCTGAGACACTAAATACTTGAATTAGCATGCCACTGACATCCTTACATGTGCCCACAGGGAAGTGCCATTACCTTGGTGATCTGTGAGATTTTAGGCTCTTGAAGTTGCACTAATATCAAACTTTAATGCATCACCTCTTTTCTTAATTGTCACATATCCATGCTTTATTCATATAGATGCCTGCAGTACAGTTAGAATCCTATATTTGTCCAAGGATATGGTCAGCTTGAACTAACTTGTTCTGCATACAGGGAAATGCTTGATTTGCACAAAGTAGCACTTGCCTTACTTTTGGGTAAACACAGCCACTTAGATTGTAGAACTTCTGCCCAGGTGGTTATCAGCAACATGCAAATAATCCTAAATAATCCTGCATTTCTGTGGGAATAGGCTGCACACAAGATGGAGGCTGGTGCTGACTGCAAGAAAGAACAGATTGAAACTTGTAAGTAGTTGACATGGGATGAAGTTGTCAGAAGCACATTGAAAAGAAGTAGTGTAGAGGACTGAGCGTGTCCTTATTGATGGTCTGAAAAGGCTATTATAAAAGAACAGATACCAGTTTGTTTGTTACATCTTGGGTGAATTTTTCCAAGACGGACATTTGAAGACTGTTCAGAGTAACTTCTGTTCTCTGTCTGAAAGTTCTTTCAGATTGAGAAAGAATGCAGTCCTGGAATGTGCGCAGGTTAAGAAGGCTTAATGGTGAGCCTGTGACATAAGAGGAGTTAGGGGTAATTTCTACCTGTCAGCTTGCTGGGGAGGCTGGCATGGATACTAGTGAATTCAGAGCTACTGAAGTTAGAAAAGCAGCTTGTCTAAGGAATTGCTGGAGTCTGGGCCAGACATCTTACTCTTTGGGTAGGGCTGAGCTGTCTATAGAATTTCACTGCTTGGAAGTCTTTGTCCCTGCAGTAAGTCATGTGCTGCTGTTGTTGCACCTGAAGTAGTATTGTTATGTATGGTGTATATAGCTACAGCTGCATGCATTAATCTTCTCACTTATTTAATTCTCAGATTCTGTTAAAGTGTAATGAGTTGACAATTATCCATCTTGTGGAAATACAGTGTATGCAGAACATCTGAATAGTATATCTAAATTGAATGAAAACAGCACTGATTTTTGGGGATCTGGTGAATTCCAATGGTAAGATAGAAAAAAGGAAGAACAGTTGATCAACAAAGCTTCAAAAGCTGACACATTTTTCCTTTTGTACTGCACACTGATATCAGTTAGGTGTAGCTAGATACCCTTTATTCTTGATTGTGATTTTTTTTAACGCAGTGCAGGTTGAACAAGTGATGTATAGCCCATGTCCATTCTTGCTCTAAGTGGAAATAGTTTTCTTAAAGCTTGGTTATGCCTGAAAAAAATCTGAACAAATTTCACAGTTGTCTCTGAAAGAAAGTTGTGCATTAATTCTTTGAATTTCCTCTTAAATTTACATATATTGATATCTTGTCCTTTATATCACATGGAGAGGATGTTTTAGAGTGCAAACAGGTTCTAGACTACAAAGACTGTAGTGCTGTATATATGCACATAGGGAACTTTTCAGTAAATATATTGTTCTAAGTGTACTTCAGGGCCAGAAGAGACAGTCTTACATGTGTTTCCTTGAAGAATTTGTGAACTACTCAGATGCAATTATTATAAACAGGTATAGGTCTGTTAGGGGCAGAATTTTTAAAGAATTCCTTAACTGTTCCCCATGTATGAATAGACATTCATCCTCAGCAGCAGTGGAGAAGTAGCTTTGTAGTGCTTCTGAGAACCATACCTGTTGAAAACTTCAGTCCTTGTGAACACTGGAAGCCAGACTTTGAGGATTTTAAAACTGCCACTTTACCATGAGATTAAGTTCTATGGGAAATTCTTCATAAAGTAAATGAGAGAGCAAAGGCACATACCAGTTTACCTTGTATTAACGCTTGCTGAAACAAGATCTGAAGCTTCTGAAGGATTGGGAGTAACCAAAAGTCCAGTCGTTGTCCATGTGATCAGGGGATTCTCAGCACATTTGGCAACATAGGAAGAAGTTGAGGTAGTTAGCATTTAAGGAGTGTACAGAACCTTCTGACTTGAAAGGGCTGAAACTTCTGAGAGTCTGTTCCCACTATTTTCAAGCTGTTTGTGAATTCTGAACATTTACTTTCTTGAAAAAATATTTTATGTCTCACTCTACTTGGTTTCTTCCATAATTCAAGAAAGTTTGCATCATTAAACCCTAAGACTGGGCATGTTACTTAAAACTGGGGCTTAACTCCTGAATGGCCAGGCAATGTAGGGGTGTTTGAGATGTAAAAAAAGCTTCGTGTGGGAAAGAACTGCATGTGTTATCTCAGGAAAGAGTGAAAATCCTAACCAGTCACGTTAATATACTGTACAACAGTAGCAGCTGTGTTTACAGTTTGAAAGTAATGTTTATATTGAATTAAAGAATAAGTATTTAAGTCTTCACCAAGCAATGAACAGGAAATTAGAATTTTACCTCATCAGGAATGATGTAATCTTATGTCATAGCATTTACTCTCACTGCTGACGATGTTTTAGTGCAGAATGTTGATATTCTGCTGTACCTACTTGTTCCCGAGCCTCAGTACAGAGGAAGGCTCCATGGCATTACTGCCATGCTTTCTCCTACATGACACTGATCTGTCACTTTTTATTTTCCTGAGAGCCTCTGGAGGGGCCTTTCTTCGCTTTCTTTAGTCTTAGAAAACGGTATGCATGTTTGCTGCTGGAATCCTCTTACTGCACTGAATGAAATGGATTAGTAAAGATAGCTTGCTGATTAATGCATAGCTGCCTACTACTACTCACAGAAAAGTGCTCAGATTTGAAGAGAACATGGTGTATTGAAGGATGAAGGGAAAAATTAGTGTGTACTACATTTTTTTAAGTCTATCTATACAGTGGCGATACTGTAAATTTCAATTTCTACAGCATTGTTCATTCTTCAGTCTCTTCGATGTTTTGTGTAGTGTGTAAAAGAGCTAGTATTAGAGTCAAAGTTATTTGTGCATCAAAACACATTGCACAGACGTGAAATAACTGTGCTTGTGCCAGTTCATTTGATATTAATGCTGATGTAACTGAATAAGAGATACTGAAATGGAACATTCTAGCTAAAAGGGCTGAAGATTATATAGATTCAAAAAGGCAAAATTCAGGAATTCTTTACAAAATTGTGAACATATTAGCTTCTGCAATTAGGTAATATCACTGTAATAGTGAATATACATAAAGTATAAATGTGCAAAAATCTTGTCTAACGATATGCTGTGTAAATCAGTTGTGAAACATTACCACCTTTGCACCAGAAGGTAGCAGCACAAACAATTAAGCTCTAGATAGCATTAATGGAAGAGTATGAGAAGTTTGGCTAATATCATCAGGGAAATACTGTTTGAAAAGGCACTGTGGGTTTTTTTATGACTATGCAGAACAAATACCTTCTTGTTTTCAACTAAACCTCTTGATTCCTCTATTTTAGGAGCAGGAAAGTCATGTAACATTTTCTGTTGAACTCGATGAGAAGAATTATTCCTAAATGTGGACAGTCTGTCTTGCAGTAAAAACTGATGTGCACAGCCAGATAGAGAATGATTTTGTTCTGCAGTTTTAAGTACTTACAGACATGTTTTTGATCCACATACATGTGACTGGGGTAAGGAAGTGAATTCTGACTGTTGTGACCACACACTGGTGCCAGTGCACTGACTGATATTCCAGGGAAAAAAGGGACTATGCCCTTTTGTCTTCTTGAGACCACTTTTCCAGATCTGATATGCACAGTACACAAAAACCAGGCTGAATTAGAGATATGCCTGGAATCCCTAGGGTTTCTTTATTAGCTGAGAGGTAACTTGGCATTCACTTGGATCTGGCAGGGAGCTAACAAAATAAACAGTGGAGAGACACAAGTTCTGCCTTTGCAGGCACTAACTTATGTTCTGCTGGAATGCTGCCATGGGCTTCAGTGAGAACAGTAATTGGTCATGCGACTGGGGGAACACTACCAAGCAAGGAAATGCATTATTAATGGGACAGAGTTTGTGAAGTGGTAGATAAGATAAAGACACTAAGTCACTTTCTTGGTGTGGGCTTTGTCTTTTCCTACTTAAAGAAGTATCACCGTGGCTTCAGAAATGTTCTGCAAGCCTGAACATTCTAATATGAAGTTCAGCATTTGAAAACATGCCAGATACTCTGCTGTCCCAACCAAACATGCAGTTACTAATTTGTGGTTACGGAGGTGTTCTGCAAAAAGTGGGAGTGGAGTGAAATGCACATGTACAGTACTGAGAAGCGTTAATAATAAAAAAGCCATACCATTCCAGGTGAGACCTGGAGATGGCAAATGGAGCAGGAAAGGTGTGGGAGCTGGATTTAAAAAAAAAAACAACAAAACAAAACAAAAAAACCAAATGCACACGATATTGTTTGAAGCTTCAGGCAATGGCATCGCTGGAAATGAGTTCTCAGTGAGCATAAACAGAAGTGTGCTATCTGGGGAAGAGGGTCTGAGCAAATGTAATTCCATCTCAGAGGAGTTCTTGAGAAGGCATGCAGAAGAATTAAAAGATGCCTAGATCATTGCAGGAGAGGTTGAAAGGGCTTTTCACCTGATGGAGAATCACCTATTCAGATAACAGCATCTTTGTGGTTTGGGCAAGTTGCAGCTGGGGACATTTGAGCCTTACTGTGACTTGTACAATATCTGACACTGATGGTTTCTGTTTTATTCTCCCCTTCAGTCACAACTAACCCCAGCAACTTTGTATGGCACATACTACTGAACTGTACAACTTTTGTGCTGCTGAGGAGCTTAGTTCAGTTGGTGGGAGAAATCTTATTACCAGGTAGGAAAACACGTGGTTTGTTCTGTATCTGTAGATAAGGGAGGGCTATAACAATAACATCTCTTACCAGAAATGTCCATGTCTGCAGTCAGGAAATAGACAGACAAAATATTTGCAGATGGAGTTAAAACCAATTAATGACCTGCTATATAACTCAGAAAAAAAAAAATGGTTCAGTTATCTAAGTTTGCTGACACTTTCAAAACAAAATGATGACTAAATAGTAATGCATAATGCAAAGAATGAGTGGTACACCAAGATGAATAGGATTTAGTTGCTGTTTATCACAGTTAAGCCATAGCCTGAATGCTGTAATGCTGATTACTTAAATTCATTGTGCAGACAGTATAATCTAGCAGTTAGCAATGTGCCTGTGAGAAGGAAGAAACTATTTCTGTCATTTTAAACTGAACCATAGTCACAGTGATTGATGAAATTAAACCTTGTCTTATTTTACAGATAAAATACATTTATTATAAGTCTTTTATCTGAAGCAAAGTCTATAAAGCCCACTGAATTCTAACATTGTACTGTCTAAAATATTTGGAAGAACTGTGAAATTCACCACCATCAATGAACTCCTTTTCTACCTCCAGTTTTTCAGTAATATCGTGGCAGTTAATCTGGTCTGAATTAACATTTCTCAAACTGAAAATGCTTATTATTATGCTTATTATTGCTTATAATAATAATGCTTATTATTATTATTATTATTATTATTCCTGTAGATTCTTAGCTCTTAGAGAGCTTTCTGTTTTGCTGGATCCAGATGATCACGCAGTGCATTCCATGGTAAATGCTCTTCCAAAGTTTTCCAGCCTACTACCATCAGATGAATAAAAGTATTTAGTGCCTTTCAGCTGCCAGCCATGGAACAACTACTTTAGCAAAGGTAGGGAGTATTGTTTGCCAGATGTGGAAGCTAAGGCATAGAAAGTTTAAAAGATTTCTTCACCCTCAACTGCTGAATTTTTTTGCTTAGTCAAGATGCTTTAGAACACATGTTCTTAATTGTCTGAAAATATTGAGAAGGCATGTTTACTTATGAGAAATACTTATGGATTTTCAGCCTAGCAAGAAGAGCAGATCCTAACAAATGAGGTCTGCAATGCTCATTTTGCCTCATACACTATCGTATGCTGAAATCGATGGGCATTTTATGTATACATGCAGTTGGGTTACAGTGATTGCTTTTAACCTTTCAAGCAGTTTTTGATAGAACTAGACACTAGGAACTATAAGTGTCAGATGCAAAGGATAGGTAGTAATGAATCTTCAAAAATAATGTTGGGTGAAAGAACTGGAATAATTTGGCCATTGCGCACCTGTTGAAACCTTTTCATGTGAGTGGTACAAAATTTCACCTTCTGTTCATAGGTGGTGTACTTTCCCTTCCATCTGCCTCAACCAGTTCCCTCTGAGTCATGCACATTCCTCTTCACACTCTTAGCAAGAAATTAGAATGGGAAAGCATGAAGTGCAGCAGTAAATCAGCTTCCTATCTGGCAGCACTACTCACCAGCAGCTGGTTATGCACAAGTAGCACTCTTTGTTCACTGGTTGCTTTTAAAAAAAAACTTTTTAGATAGTGTTTGTTGTATGTACAATGAACGTAAGGAATAGAATCACATGAGAAAGTGATTTTTTTTTAAGTCCTCTTTCTTATAAAAGCCATAACCGTTGTGCTGTTTGAAAACTGCCTGTGAGGAGACAGAGACATGAAAAACTGTAGTGGATATGACATGGCTGTGACAATGAGAATGATTTGATATGCTCAATACAGACTTGCCTTGGAGTAAATCATCATAGAAATCCAGCTTGCGTTCAGTACTAAAGGAAAGTCCTGAAGTCTTGTTTTGCTTTGTAGCAAGCCCGTAGGGTAACATTTTCAAGAGGTCAGAGGAGACAGATTGCAGAACTAAGGCTGTACTGCTGAAAATGCTCCAGAAGTGTCAATTTTAAAGAACTGTAGCCATAATTTATTCTCTCTTGCTGTCGTCACTCCAAAGGGAAGGAGAAAAAATGAATTGGTTTTTCTGTTGTCACAGCAGCATAGGAGGCATTAACTTCTGGAAAGCAAAAGGCAGATTTAACCTTAAATGCTCCTATTCACTGAAGTAAGAAAACAGCAAGATATCAGCTGTGCATTATTTAGCATCGAAAATCTTTGGTGCTTCTAATGAGAAAGGAGGGAAAATACTCTCAGAATAAATACACTTTTAATTCTGGCAGTAAACAAATCAACTGCAGATCAAAGACCCACAGCGAGAAGAAAGAACACTTGAGATAACGACCTATTTATAAATAACCTGAGGCAACCACTAAAATGATGAAACAATTAAAAAAACTTAAAAAAAAATCAACCCCTCCCCTTGGCTAACTATTAGAAAAACAGGAAAGGAGGTATTTTGAAGCAAATTCCTTTCCTGATGCTGCCGCCCCTGATATCAGTGTATCTTTTTTCTTGATTAGTACATGTGCTCAATAATCCAT
This sequence comes from Phasianus colchicus, assembly GCF_987193195.1. Taxonomy (NCBI): domain Eukaryota; kingdom Metazoa; phylum Chordata; class Aves; order Galliformes; family Phasianidae; genus Phasianus; species Phasianus colchicus. Next base: position 3,288,271 of record NC_143437.1, on the reverse strand, counting down.
GTGGTCATGGATTACCCATTTGTTTCTGTATATCCCATTGGTGTTATAGATAATGCTGATCTCAGTGAGAGAAGTACTACCAATTTACTGCTTCATACTTCCCTGCTATATTATTTTTCTATCTTTGTTCATGTTTTGAACATCTGAGCTGTGATCCATCTGTTACAGAGATGTTTATTCTTAGTCCAAGATGGAATTTCAAATTTCCGTTTCTTGGTTACCATTTTCCTTCATCCAAGATCTATATATTTGGACATATGATACTAAGACATCCTGCAATTTTAAGTAGAGCAACTTGAAAAAAAAAAAAGAAGAATGAACAGTTCTGTCCTCTGAAATATCCCTCTGAACACAGCTCAGCTGTATGTCACAGCTTACTGACATTTATTTCAGTGGATCTGTTCCTGCAATAGGTCATCCTTAATCTATCATCTGTACACCAAATATACATTATTCGTTGTAAATATACAATATATGGAAGACTGATTGTCTCACTTGCTCTAGTAAAGTAGTATCTTAAGGCTACCAAAGTCAATGCTTACAGAAGTAGGGCTTTTTGCCCCAGTTCTCTTGTTTGCTATGCGTCTCTTAGATTCACTTGTTTGTATGAATGATTGCAACTGGTTGTGGCCTGGTCCTTCACCCATCTTACTGCTGTAATCCCACAAAGCTTGTTGATGAGAAGTCATGCTATACCCTTAGGCCCAATTCTCTCTGATTTTCATCCTACTCAAAGGAAAGTCAAAAGGCAGTGCTCTTATGTATTTACAAGGCATGAATATTTACAGTATTTCCTCTAAGCATGCAGTCTTACCTCCTGGGTACAGGCTTCTCTCTTCTGATGGCTCATTGTTTTGTCCTTAACATAGCTAAACCATTCCTGTTCTGTACCTCTAATCTCCATCTCCAAAAAGCCTCACAATAATGAAAGTGTATGTGTGCCTGTCTATGTTTTGTGGCAAGAACATCCACCAAAACATTACTCCGTGCTGTGGATTTGCCTGGCACAGTGCAGTTCCTCTACATGCAGAAGGCACTGCTGAGGTGAAGCACTACAGAGGAGCAAAGCATGAGTCTGACATATAGACAGTAAGTCATGTTTGTGAGCACCAGTGCAGCCTATACAAAAAGACAGATTGCACAGTTGCAAGGTATAATGAGAGAGAAGGAATGGGAGGAATGTCTAATGTATGCTGAGCGGATCCGTGTAATAAAAAATCAATCCTTTGAAATCACACTGATAATGCTGATACAGAGGTTGAAGAGACCTGTGAATTTCAGACTTATTGGCTTATTACTTCCAAAATCTGAAGTAACATCATACAGTGTAAGGACTATAGACATTCTTCTACGCTGAGCTGCTTCCAGTTTTTTCAGTCCTTTGTTGCTTCAGACTATAGTTCTCATACCCTAATGGCTGATTCCAAGACATTCCCTTTTCAGCAGCCTTTTTAAAATTCCCTGGAGTCTGAGGTCAGCCAGAGTTGTATAGTCTGCTAACACCCAGAAACCTTTGTAGCTTTCTTCTTTCCCTCTGGGATTTGGCTTTATATGTGATTCCAGGCTTTCACCAGTGATACAGCTCCCTGTATAATGCTAATCCAGAAACAGCCTTATATTTTGCCCCCTCCTTTTCCTCTAGCTATTCCATTCGAGCTGATAGTGATCACTGATGGCTTAGCCCATTGCTTGTGCTGCAGTTAGCCTCCATCAGAAGTCCTGCCTCAACAACCACACTCCATTGGATAACTGGGGGTGATACTTACTGACAGCGTAACACCACTGGGGATTGGATTAGCCAGGCATGCAGAAATGCGAAAGTGCTTGTCTAGCCTAATGAAAATACAACTTGGAGATAGAAATAGGGCTCAGCTCACCAATCCCAATATACTCTTCTTTTCAAAATCTTTCCCTGCATAGGTATTGGTCATGTAATTTGTTTTCACATTATTCTTAAAAGTAAGAAAAAGGGTAGGAGAGCTTTGTTTGGATCGGCGTATCTGATCTTCCTCGATCAGGGTATGGTGCATCCTGCATTTCTTGCAGGTGGAGGCTTTGGAGAACATGTTCTAAACAGGGCTGTTGTCCCAGCTGTAACTATGAAAAGATAAAAGATAGCTCTGGGCCGGTCTATTCTGTGAGGAGTGGCTCAAGCATATTTTGCATTGCAACAAATGAGAGGCAGGATTTACAGCCAGGCAAAAGTACTGAAGCTGTTGTTTATTGATTAGAACTAGTTTCTGTCTGAAGCTTTTCCGTAAAGCTTGGGACCCTTCTACAGCTAAGAGGCTTTCATCTACACAAACTGTTCTTTTCTTACCTTATAAAGAAAATGAAAAAAAAGTCATGGATGCACAGAGCTTGGGAAATTCAGTTTAGGAGTTGACTAATCAGTTTAAGATCAGTGTCAGATGAATTTAATCCAAGATAATAAAATTACACAAACCAATTTGATTTATTCTTCAACCCACTTTACAGTAAACAGACACAGTGTCAGTAGGGTCCTGGAACTTAGTTATCCCTCTCTAAGAACACCATCCCTGAACACCCACCTAAATCCCTTTCTGAACACATCCTCCGATCCTGTCAGAGGCAACTGGCTTACCAACAAACAAGAGGAAGCCCAGTGTGCCACCTCGTTATCATTATGTTTTCTCTTCAGGGAAACCAGGATGACTAAATCCTTCCATGAGATACTAAACTTGGAAAGTTATTTTATTTTTAACTCCTGGTGTAGATAAATATCACGCTTTTCTCCATGTGTGCTGATTTCTGTGGTGCAGAAGTATAAGTAAGCACTTATACTTACATAAACATTTCTGATTCTGCAAGATGGAGAATAACCTTCATCAAGAGAACTTAAATCTGCTGATGGTCAGGTAAGTTACTTCGATGAAACATTGAGGGCTATTTCCTTCAGAAGATAAGAATAAGTAAATAAATAAAAAGAAACCCAAACTTTCCCAGTATCCCCTATGGCACACTTATAATTTAAAATGAATTTGTGAGAATAAATTGACAGGAACACTTCAACTCATGGTCGTGAGAACTCTGAGAAAACTTAGTGGAGAAATCCTTTTTTTCTGCTGGTGAGCAGTTAATGAAATGGCTAGATTTCCTTTTTATCTTGAACTTACACTTATTGGCCATTCCTTCTCAGTTTGTTACTTCTCAGGACTGAAGGAGGGTTGTCCTGCGTGACCTGCTGTAGGGAACCTGCTTTAGCAGAAGGCTGGGCTTGATGATCTCTAGGACTCCTTTCCAACCCCTGCAATTCTGTGACGTTTTTTTCCCAACAAAGCAGCATGAGAAACTGAAATTGTGAGTTTAAACAAGGCAGTATATTCAGAGCAATTGCTTTCCTCTTTTTCCATCTCTAATTGCTGAAGGGAAAGAGACCTAATCTATCAGAGCCATTTATCTCAATCAATATATGTTCCTTCAGTCTCCACAGTTGCAGCATTCTGCATGAATGGTTCCCATCCAGTAAATTTCCTTGCAGCCAAATAGGAAGCCTCAGCTTCATGCTCAGTATTGAATCTCCATTCCTTACTAATTGCTTGCGTGTTTCAGGCTGGGGTAAGAATGGGGGTGTGAACCAGCTGCATGCATACATGCATGGGGAGAGGAGCAGGTACCTTGGGGGGTCCTGGAGAGACTCTAGGGCACACTGGAAGTCTCTAGGGTACCACGGAAGACACATGAGAGCTCTGGGAGTCTTGTAGGGAACCTTACAGCACACTGAACAGCTCTGGATGTGCTCCGGTGTGCTCCAGAGTACACTGATGGGTCCTGGGAGCCCACTAGGACACACTGGGTAGAATCTAGGAGAGCCTAGAGGACGCCTATGAGCTCTGAGAGTACTCTAGTGTGCCCTAGGGTACAGTGGGAGGTCCTGAGAGTATTCTAGGAAATGATGGGATACCTCTAGGGTACCCTATAGCAAACTGAGATGCTCTGGGTGCACTCCAGCATGCCCTAGAGTACAGTGATGGGTCCTGGAAGTACACTAGTACACACTGGAAAGCCTCCAGGGCACACTAGAGTACTCCCAGAGCTCTCATGTGTCCTCTGCGGTGCCCTAGAGTACACTGGGATGACCAGTGTACTCTAAATCATTAGTCTTGCCTGGGCCACGCTGAGTAAAGAGGAACTGTCTTGGGCCACATATACATAAGTTGCTTCAAAAGTAATGCCTCTTTTTTTTATTTCCATGGAAATTACAGTGAGCTACAAAGGGCACAATACTACTATTTGATGGAGCAAATTCTCATCCACAAAACATTATTTCTTCAACATAGTCACCACTATTAGCTATGCATTTTCACCAGCAATGAACAAGAGCCTACATGCTGCACCGGTGGAAGTGATCCATTGTTGCCACTGATGAAATGCACCACACACTGTCTCACTGTACTCACACCCACTGATTAATCTCTGTACGCATCCAGCAAGCATCAGTAAATGTCAATAGTGCCATTTTTTTCTGCGTGGAAGAATTTAATGGCAAACCTTTGTTTCATACATACTTCCATGTCAGACGCCATTGTGTCAGACCACCCCCCTGCTGCCATCTGTCACACAGCAACAACACGTAATATGGGATATTGATGGAAAAGTTCAACCTCTACTGCCATCCCGCCAGTATCCGCCTCTGACGTCATGGGCAAAACATCATAACATAGGAGACATTACTTATGGAGCCGCCCTTGTAAAATATGCAATATCATTAATATATGTGACAAAATATTTTACTTGTTAGTATTTTTCATAAGATACTTTTAAAAAATGAGGAAGAAAAACATAGAGCTAGTGGAGTATGTGACCTTGTTTTTGTGCAACTAATGCATCAGGCTGGTTTGATGGCAGTGGCTGCAGTTCTCAGTGAGCTTTCAAGGTGTTTGTCAGAGACTTTTGATGAAATTTTACTCTTTCTATACTTCATCCTTGACAATTATTCACAAGAGCGCATACTGCCAGAAAGTTGTGACATGAATAAGGCATGACAGTGAAGCAAAGGATATCTCTCTGTGGTTGGAGAGGTCTTAGGAAAGTCCCAAAGAGGCAGGATGGGGTTCTTGAGTTGAATATCTGATGGCAACTCTTTACATTCCATTTGAAAATTTGCGGGTAATGTGTATATATACGTATACATGATTACAGTGTGAGGCTGTACAGAGGGTGGCTGCTCTGTGAGCTATGCCAGCTTGTGGGTTGGACATGGAGCACACTGAGGAGTTCTTGGAGCACTCTACAGTACTCTAGCGTGCCCTTGAGTACACTGGTGGGGGTTTTAGGTAGCCTTGGGGGCACACTGAGGAGCTCTCACTGGGGAGCAGGCTGGGCCAAAACCTTTGGCAGCAGTAACTGCAGGCACTGCCATGCCCTCCTCATGACTCAGACCCATTTGTGTCTCGCTGCCTCTCACATCCCAGCCGAGGTATCCTAGCAACTGTGCACCAACTGCCAGGTGGCACACAGTGCTTTCTGTCTTCACAGCGCTCATCCACGTCTCCTTTCCCTGAAAAACCCTCTCAGGACCTCTCCAGACACCAGGTGCCAGATCCTGGAGATCTGCACACTCAGCAAGAGGAGAGCACCTCCCCGCCTGCTCTAAGTGCTCCTTTGCTGCAGCAGCTGCCCAGCTTTAAGCCCTCAGGACCAGAGTGGAGTGATGTGATTCATCAGACCGTAAGGTCCCAGTGGGACTCCCCACTGTCTTCAGGTCCAAAGTAAAGCAGTGCAATGCCACTATGGGGTGGAGGTCTGCCAGAGCTGCCCATCATTACTTGAGATGTCTTTTGTTCTCAGTAGGGGTGGCTTGAATGCAGGGAGCAATTCAGATAATAGCTGAGAGCCAGTAGAATCAGGAGCTTGTGATGGAAGTTGTGTGGTGGTGCGTAGAGTTGGGCTTGATTCTTCAGGGTACATGATGTGTATGTGTGTTTGCATGCACAAAGCAGTTCTGGAAGGAGGTGTTTTGCCTAACTGGTTATCTTGAGAAATGTGGAAAATTGTCCAGGCTGTTGAAACTGCAGTGCTTCTGGAACTCAGGGTGGGCTGACTGTGTGGTGCCATAGGCTGGGACACACCGCTGTATCCCAGCTTCATCTGCTTGCTCTGCTCCTTGAGCTGTGGGTATACAAGAGCACTGTGAGGAGTTGTAACTATCTTGGGCAAATGTTAGGATATGGGAACACATGTCTGGCAGTTACAATAGTTCTTCTCGTGTGAACTCCAGAAGAATTTTTAGGTTGCAGGCTCAGGTCTGGGCTCTATCATGTTAGACAACTGGTAAACAGAAAAGCTGAAGAGAAACAGAAATAGAAGCAGAAGAGAACATGTTTGTTCCTTAAAACTCATTCAGCCAGAATCTGAGGTCTAAATTCAAAAGCATCATTCTGAGTCCTGTAGCTGGGATGCCATTTTCCAATGAGGATCTTTCACAAAGGGACTTCCTCCACCAAACCAGTATTTTGTGCGTTTTTCTTCTTTTTCTCTTGCTATTTAGTTGCTCACACACTGAATAAACAGTTTCAAAGTGCTTTCAAAATCTGAAAGATGTGGATGTTATATAAAGGAATCTTGTGAAGCGAGGTACTTTCCTTCTAAAGGAATTTCTTTTTCATTAGCAAGTCCCTCATTACAGGATTAAAAGCTAAGCTCCTTCCTCCCTCCTTGCTTCCCCAAATTAGGTTTTCACAAGACCTCTTATGTGTTTTTCCAAGTGTCACGGGTCTCACCTCTGCTGGCAGAAACTTAGATGTTAGTAACACTAATTACTTCAAACCAATCGACTACATGTAGATAGGAAAATCTCTGCTAGGAAAGTATAGGATCCCTCCTTTTCCACTTCTTTTCCTTTTTTTTATTTTTTTTTTTAAAACTACAGTTACTAAGTGTATTGAAAATATTCAGAGACATATTGTTGAGGAATTTCACTGACTTTAAGTCAGGGTGAGTCTAGATTTGCAGAACAACCCTCCTCTAACCCCCAGAGATCTTGCTTATAAATTCTCCTACCAGTGTTCTGAGAAGGGACATAACTTTCTAATGGAAGCTCAGGCATGTTAAATCCCCAATTGTGCTAAGAAGTTGCCCAAAATGAATACCGTATCCTCTGGAGATGTTCTTTTTCTTATAGGACTTTCTGATATGGGGCTGTGGGGAGAGAGGATGTAAATTTTCACCAAGTATGAGAGCTCAAAGTCGGTGTGAAGGTACTCATCTCTTTTGTGTTTTATGTGGCTGTAGAATGAAATTGCTTCATAGTACACTCTTCTTTAGCACAGAAGCTGTCAGATAAGTATCACGTCATAATGCAGAAACATCTGCTGGAAGATTAACGAGAAGATTAATGGCCATGCTCTTTCTGCTTCATTATTTCTACTTTCTGTAGAAGACATCAGTGCAATCTTAGTGATTTACTGTGGAGCAGAAGGGAGTCAAAAGTAGGATCAAATTATCTACACTGAGAGCTGGATCTCAGGGTCCAATCATACCTCTAGCAACTGCATGCAGGGAAAAGCTTTTTACTCAGTCATCTCTGACCATGCACGGCCACAGTTATGGTCATGTTTTCTCTTACATCCCTGTAGGAACTTCTGTGCGCATCATGATGGGGTGTAAAAGCAGAACAATGGGCAAAGAGCTGTAAGCTCAAAGGTCAGCCTCTTCTAGGTCCTTTCCTTTCTGTGAAGTGGTAATCAGATAGTGTCTATATTACAGGCAAGTTGATACATAATAATAATTAATGTAATAATATTCTAAACTTCCTACTTCCCTTTTTCCAGTCCTGACTTAAACTGTAAATGAGTGAAAGAAAAAAAAAAGAAAGAAAGAAAAGAAGCAAAAATTACTTCCAAGAATAAGATCCCAAGAGTGTGAATAGCTGTTTTTGTCAGATTGAATAGATACCTGCCAGATGTATAGAAGCTGGAGCGTGCAAGGTTTAGCAGCCTGGGGAGTATGAATGATGCAGAGACTGTGATGAATGCTGAGCATTTAAAATACAGGGTCTTACTCTCAGCAACAACAAAATATGCACAAGAAAGAAGAAGCTTGTGCCTCAAAATGGAAACAGAGCTTCTATGTCTGAATTCCAGTAAGAAGATGGTTTTTCTCATATTCTGTACCTGGAAAAAAAAAAAAAAAAAAAAAGCCCAACAATGTTTAGTGCTCTTACAATTTCCTCATTTAATGAGATAATTTCACCAGATTTCATTATTCTTTCATTTTGGATTCTAGAACAAGTGGAAAGCAGAATAACAGTTAACCTGGACTTTCTGAAAATAGACCAATTTACATTTTTATTAGTATGTCTGGTTTTCTAGATAAGGATAAACAATGGTGATCCAAATCAACACTGGTTGAAAAGCAGCAGATTCAGTATTCCTGGGTACCATGAGAATATATAAATAAAACTAAAAAATCTGGTGTTGGCTCAAAAGTTGGAAAGTGGGCGAGCAGCTGAAGAAGACAGTGAGTTGTAGTGGAACATAACTGGTATGCTAATGATATCAAGTCTCTTTCTGTGTGTGTGTTCTGTGTTAATGAACTCGGGGAAAAAAATGTGATGATGTAAGAGATTAAGTTGGGGACTGTGTCAGGCTGGTGAACAGAAAGAACTGAATAACTTGAAAGAGTACACTAACAGAAACAGAGTCCTGTGGTGAGGTCTGCAGAGGAGATAGGGAGGTGCTCATACCATTGTGCTGTGTGCAGTCCTGACAGTGGGAATGTACAGGATGTTCGAGAAATGTAACTGGAGCAGCTTCAGATGGAGTGAATACAATAATCAGGATGGGAGTGCTCAGTCTGGGAGAGGAGGCAGAGAGAACCTGTCATCTTTATGTCCATTTGAAAAGAAATAAAGGCATTTGAAAATGTCATCTCTGTTATAGGGGTAAGCACTTGGGGTCACAGCGGAAAGAATATCCAATTTTAGCTGAGGGATAATGCTTAGATAAGAACAGGGGTTTTGTTGGCCCAAGAAATCAATCACAAGGTGAGGCAGGGTTTGTGAACACATAAATAATCACGTGGCAGAATTGCCTGCTGTAGCAGGTTTATTTGGATGATCAGGATGACCTATCAACAGTATATTCCTGAGGCCCTAAAAAGAATGTATGTATATTGCATATGTAAATATAAATAGGTAGGAGCATGGCTAATTTACAAACATAAGTGTCTGATGAGCACCCTGGAATTGATACACACTGCTATAGCTACTGATTAGGAACTTGCTAAAGGAAAAGCTGTGATGTTTGCAGAGTCCAATATAGATGTTTGTAAAAGACATTTATTTGTAAGTGGGTTTGGTATGTAGAGTAACATTAGGCTGGAAACTTCTAAGAGAGCTGATTCTCCTCTTCCAGCAAGGACAATGGAAGAAACTGAGAGATGGAAGAGGTTTTTAGGTGGAAGACCAACTTTCCACTGTTTATTTTTATACTCAGTGCCATAGGGCCCAGTTTATATGGCAATATTCCAGTTGTAGCAGTAAGGCTAACAGTTACTTTGGTATTTGAATACGAAACTATGCTATCAGAAATTTATCAATGTGTATGTTTATTGTCTCTTTATCAGTTTAATACACTGAGACGTTAAACTGACTTATTTCTTGTCCATGACTTCAAGTTACAGCATACAAAGGCCTTTCCCTTCTTACCAGAAAAAAAAAAAAGTGCTTGGTCTTAATGGAGAACATTTAAAAAAACAAAACAAAATGAGAAATCAACCAAACAAACAGAAAACCCAAAGTACATGAACTACACTATTGGTTGTACTTGTTATTTACTATTGTGATGAAAGTACAGTTCACTATTTCCTTGAAATGACTGAATTAGTTGGGTATTTTGTGGTAGGGAATGATTTCCTTTTGTGACATAAGTGTTTAATTGCTGGCAGTTGGTTTTGAAGAGGAGATGAGGGTATGATCAAAACGATAGATTGCAGAAGGAAAAAAAAGTGGTAACTGCATATTATTGGTGTGTAAATAATAGGCTCAGAGGTGTCATTGTAGGGATAGTAAAAAGAAAATGGAGTAGGAGACTAAGACGAGAATAGTGGAGATGAATTACAGAGAGGTGATGGAGGAATACTGGGAAAAATCAGTTAGGTATTCTGCAAGCAGAAGCAGAAAAATGGTATTTGGTGCAGGAGTAAAGAGCTCAGCTGATGAGTGTCTGAAGCAACTGATGAGAATCATTGAAACTTTTGGAATTAGCTGTTAACAAGTCATTATCACTCCAAAAAGAGATATCAAAATGGCCAAATGATATTTTTTTAAAATTGCTCAGAACCAAATTGTGAATAAAACTTTTATCATTGCTTTAGAATCTGGAAAATAAGTACTCCGGCCCACAAATTTGGATAAATTTTGTGCCTCCAGGATTGAATAGTAAAGCAAATGAGTCGTATTCTTGATTTAAAAGAACCAAGACACTGTCACTTTCATTGCAACTATTTGTACAGTCTGAACTTGATGACTCTAGAGTGACTCAGGACAAGTGGAGCAAATTCAGTGTGACAGAACAGGATCTTCTCTGGCGTTTTCTGAGACTTAAATCCAGATCCTACCAAAATAACTACACTGAAACTGTATTCTGGATTCAGAGTAGTGAATAATATTATATATGGCCTACTGCCTTCTTTGCCAGTGTATTTTTTCTTTTGCTTGGTGTAAATAGATTTAACTATTAGCAATAGATAGACTACACTTATTGGTGTAAAATATTCTTTGTGGTGTACTTTGTCTTTCAGTCCAAATGCTTACAGAATGTCTTAGGCCCCGTAGTACTGTGGGGCCTCCAGCACAAGAAGGACGTGGAGCTGCTGGAACAGGTCCAGAGGAGGGCACAGAGATGCTCAGGGTGTTGGAGCACCTCTCCTATGAAGAAAGGCTGAGGAACCTGGACTTGCTCAGCCTGTAGAAGAGAAGGGGAGATCTCATTCCTGTACCTGAAGGGAGATTCTGAGCAGAAGGAGGAGTGACTTTTTACGTGGTCTGATAGTGATAGGACAAGGAGGGATGGCTTTGAACTAACAGAAAGGAAACTTAGGTTAAATGTTAGGCAGAAATTCTTTACTCAGAGGGCAGTGAGGCCCTGGCAGTGCTGCCCATAGAGCTGTGGGTGCCCCATCCCTGGAGGTGCCCAAAGCCAGGTTGGATGGGCCCTGGGCAGCCTGAGCTGGTGAGGGGCAACCAGCACACGGCAGGGGTTGGGGCTGGGTGATCTTTATCTTCCCTTCCAACCCAAGACATTCTATGATTTGTGTTTGTTATGGACATGCCAGAGCTATGTGTGCGAGCTATCAACAGAGACTTCGTATTTCCCCCCAAATACTGCTCAGGTTCATAAGTGGTGCAATAATCCCCAGCCACATTATGCAGCATTTATTAGCTCTAACAGAAAATTGCTGAATGAGCAAATATGCTACGAGGAAACAAAAGACACTGAGACTAAACAGGTATGAACAATTTACTTCTCCTTTTTAAGTTCTGTAGTAGATATGTATGTTGTATGAAATAACTGTAGTAAAAAACACTAAACATTTAAATGAAACCATCAGCTGTACAGCAACTGAAAGTTAAGTTTTAGGATGATCTACAAAAGTCAGTCTGTAAAGTTGAGGTACCACAAGTCTACTCTCTTTGATTTGTACCTGTCATCTTACAGTCAGTGGTCAAAGAGATATCAATAAAGGCTGCCAGTTTGGGCTCACTGAGTTTTGACTTACGTCAAAATTGCTTGAAATTTACTGTTGTTTTTTTTCTTAATGTCTCCATTTTAGTAAAGAAAAATAATTCTTCAGTGGGTATCTGTATAAAACTTAAAAGATAAGTGACTTCAGTAGGTATCTGTATAAAACTTAAAAGATAAGTGCCCATATGTCTTTAAAATGTGACTTCAGTCATACTGACTCATAACTTTCTGTTCAGAAATCATTTTTCCAACCATCTAATTAAAAAAATGTTACGTTTTGCTTGGCAAATTCTTGTTTCCCAGCTGATGCTACTAATGCTGTAGTCTATCAGAAAATAACCATGAAATAAGACGTTCGGAGCATCACTAAAGGTGTAAGAACATAGCATTTAGATGAACCAGGTAAAGGAAAAGGTAAGCAATTCAGACACTGAGGATGAATAGGTGGAAGGCTGAGCTCTGATCCTCATTTTGTGGATGTAATATTCTCATATTATGTGAGAATATAACAAACTCTGAAAGAAAGAGCAGGAGAATCAGTCACTGGTTTCTAACTAGATGGTTTCAGTGTGTCATTCCTGTTTTCTACATGGCTGCTTTGTATTTACAGATCTTGATGTAGCTGAGCTATTGTCTTCCTTCCCTGGGTTTTAAATACAGAGGGCTTCCACTAAATACAATGGATATGTCTGAGTGAGAACAACCACCTTATGATGATCATTCTATTTAGGGCCTCTTTTCTGGATATACATTTTGATCAAATGTTTTGGAACTTTAGGGAATAGAAGAAGAGTGCCATCCTAGCAGTCATATTTCTGGATTGATTTAGCTGAAGAACTGTCACTTTGAGTTAATTTTGGTCTACTTGGTTTCTCTTCAAAAGGGACATCACTTGTAGGTCTGAGTATGAGCTTTCGCTGTGGCATTTTGCATAGCTTTTCCCTTGCCCCTAAATGAAATTACTACAGTTTTTCTGCTCTATGAATATTAGCCTACATAACTGTTTAGTTCTTAAATGGTATGCAGAAAGAGTTCAGAAAAGTGGTTTAAAATAGATTATGTATATGCAAATAACAGTTGTGTGGAAGCCCCTGGAAGAGTTATGACTTATTCATGTGGAATAAGAGAAGAGACAGCAAAGCAGAGCAGGAAGAATAGGAAATGTAAGAGTTTGGAACCTGACGGAGGCACAGAATTTCTGTAGTTAGAAAACTGGTATCAGATGTATAGTGGGCTTAGCAGTAGTGGCAGGACAACTTTCTGTGAATGGGTTCTACCAACCAAGTGCAGAAATCAGCAACAGTCTGTAAGAAGTGAGAACCTTCACAAAGTTCTTCAGTATTAGGTGATGATGTCTGATTGGACTGCACTTTGTACACCATCACATATATACTTGCTAGCTGTTAACAGAGTTATAAGCGGTTGGTTTTTTTATTTTATTTCAGAGTAGACTTTATGGAGAGCACCTGTCTGCAGGAATGACTTTTATCTTCTTTTAACAGTGTGTGTTAGGAATTGCCCCCCTCATAGAGGTGTTTCTTTCCGTCTGCCCACCACACTGAGTGAACAGCTATGAGAGCTGAATGCTTCTGCTAGCAGAGTTCAGTCATTCCCCTAAATCTGGCTATAAAACACTGATGTTTTAGAACAGAAATGAGGAAATACCTGTTTTAAAAACATGCGTCTGGTAGTTGTGAGGTTCTAAGAACCATCCTTCAGCCACTCTTAATTATCAGAAACTGCTTTTGAGACTGCTTGACCAAACTGTGCTGTCAGAGGACAGCTGCTTGCAGAACCCATTTGCTGAATGCCTTGCTACCCCTGGCTGTGCTGATATGTGCCCCACTGTGCTTTTTGCAGCACTAATGTCGTGCTAATGAAGGGCTGTCTCACTAATTCTCTTCTCCTTTTTCCCAACCATCTCTAAAGTAAATTAATGAAAGCAAGTCTAGACTGATTTCTTTTTAAGACTGCTCAGACGGGCTCTCTCTCTTGCTCCTGTTTTGTCAGCATCATGTTTAGGGTTTTATTCTCTGTACATAGGGCATTTGTTAATCTGTCTTCCATAAAATCAGTCGCATATGAGGACGAAACAGTCATACGAAAGCACACCTGGCCAGAAAAACAGGAATGGTAAACTTGCACCTTTTTGTGCCTGGTAACGCTATGTTAGCAACAAGTCAGTTCAGATTTCTGCTACAATGATTTCCATCTCTTAGTTTTGTAAAAAGAATTTGCTGGAGAGCAGCTGCAGTTTTGTGTTTCTTCAATAATCCATATTTATTTTGAGTGGACAAGGGATTGAAGAGCCAACACCCTCGCTGAATATGCCGGAATCAAAAGAGATTGCTGCTGTCACCAAATGGCATTACAAGAGAGCAGTGTGGCATGCATGCGATAGCACTCTTGAAGACCAGTGTCTTATGGCTGAACTGTGTTGTCTTCAACTAAAAAACTGTTGTCACATGAATTACTATTTTAGTTGTAGAATTACAGAATCATAGAATGGCTTAGGTTGGAGCAGCCTAAAAGATCACCCAGCCCCACCCCTGCCATGGGCTGGCTGCCCCCCATCTGCTCAGGTTGCCCAGGGCCCATCCAACCTGGCCTTGGGCACCTCCAGGGATGGGGCACCCACAGGCTGTCCCTTCCTTCTGTGGTGTCCACTGCACCACTCAGCTTGGTGTTATCAGCAAACTTGCTGAGAGTGCACTCAATCACACTGTGTGTGTCATTGATAAAGATGTTGAAGATTTCTGGTCCTAAGATCCCAACCTTCTGGCTGTGAACATCCAACCAATTCTTTATCCATGTCCAGACCAGGCTGGATGGGGCTGTGAGCAGCCTGTTCTAGTAGGAGGTGTCCCTGCCTATAGCAGGAGTTGGAACTAGATGATCTTAAACCTTCCAACCCGAACCATTCTATGATTCTATGACTTCAAATCCATATCCCCCCAACTGAGACATAAGGATGTGCTGTGGGACCATGTCAAAGGCCTTGTACAAGTCCAGGTGACTTGTACAGATGACTTCAGTCCTTCCTGTGTCCATCAGTGCTGTCACTTCATCATAGAAGGACACCAGATTGGCTAAGCACAATCTGCCCTTGATGAAGCCAAGAAATTTTTATAAATTTTAATGCCAGAAAGCATTAAACAATCTAATGCATTTTCTCAACTAGCAGAGCCTGATACACATGAAATAAGAATAATGCTGCTCTGACACTCTAAGGCATTATGTGGGCTAAAAGGAAGTTTAAATCTTTCAAGTCCAGAGAGAGTGGCTCCCAAAATGGTAATTTCAGAGCAATCTCAGAAATGAAGGGAATAGGACAGAGATTATAACAGTGCTCAAAGTCTTCTAACAAACAAACAAGTCCACAAAACCTGACAATTATAATAATTAGAAGAAAGACAAAAAGGGAGACATTTCCCTTAGCAGAGGGACAATTTTGTGTCTGCCCTGCTTTATGGAGGACGTGCTGTTTGCTCAGGGCTTTTTTTCTTCTCAGAAATTGAAGAAGATTCATTCTGCAAGAGACAACAAAGCCGAAAGTACAGGTGTTGCTGTCTGCCTAGGCAGATTTGGGGGTTCCAAAGTTCTCTGGCGGCGAAGGAAAGAGAATGGCATTTGAAGTAGAGTTGTGTTTCTTTCATTGCAGTAACAACTAGCCACCTGCAGGCTGTCTTTCCTCCAAGTTGTGGGGAGAATGAGAATGGCAGTCTCTGGTTCTTTTTCTCTGCTGGATGGGGGAGAAGAACATAGAAAAGTATATCATCACAGGCAATAATCCTTCAGCAAATCGTTGGAACCCCAAATGGGAGACTTTTTTTGGGGGGGGAGGTTCTATCCAAATAGAATATTTGGATTTATTCTGTACTGCTAAGTTTGCATGGTGGAAAATAAAAAGCCAAATATAGAACCGTGACAGCTTTTGCTGAAGATTTTGGAGGAAGGCAAAAGAGGCAATTAGAGAACTGCTCTCAGTTTTCTCATTCAACCTGTAGCAAAATATAGAGATATTTTGGAGGTGACTGATGAAATTTAGAGTGACTTTGAGGTGCCATGGCTATGTCTACCTGGACCTAAACGTGTCCTGATCACAGGTAACATGTACCCTTGTGGCAGAAATCTTTCAGGCTTATCTAGGAAGGATCTTGGCTCTCTTTTCTGTCTGATATTGGCCATGTGTCAAGGCAGATGGAAATGGCCTGTTACAGGATGCTGTGATCATCCATCTGTGTCCAAGGAAGGAGACTGCATTGAAATGCAAGCTCTTCCCTTTGGCATTACAAATTCATTGGTCCTAATATGACCCTAGCCATTGTTCTATGACTTCCATCAGTGATTTTAGCCTGGTGGGAGCCCTTAAATTGCATTCCTGGAGGCCGCAGACTGTACTGAATATATAGTACTGGAGCCCCAAATGGGAGACTTGTAGAATGCTTCTGCAGCAGTGCAGATAAAGAATATTGGAGAAATAACTTGTTTTGTTGTGTCAGCTACACTGCAGAGCATTTCTGTTAAGTTCCAAGTGGGTTCTCCAAGCACTGACGTGAAGATATGTCTGAAGATATTCAGTTTTATTACGAAAAAAAAGAATCACAATAATCTGCTGAGTTAAAGCATTTCTACAGTTAATGGTTGGATGCCAGTCCGTGCTCCATCTATTGGTGTGATACAGCTTGAGCAGGCCTGCTTTTCATGGCACAGTCCCTAGGCAGTGCAGATTTGCTGTAGTAGCTCCTACATAACCCAACAGCCAGCATGAGAGCATGGCAGGGGCAAAGGGTTGTGACTGTTCCTGGTGATTTTCAGCTGCTCTGACAGCAGTGTGGCCACAGAGGAGTGGTACAGTCTGCTCTAAATTGCACCGAGACTTGACTATGGTACAGACCCAGGACTGAGGATGTACAAAGAGCATCCTGCTGCCCTTTACCCCTCGGCTAGAGTTGAGCAATGCTCAGTGCAGCTGGACGTCTCACCCTCCCAGACTGATACAATAACTGGTCTGTGAGAATGTTCATACCAATTAAATCTTATCATCAAATCGTTCTGTTCCATCACTCCACTTAATTAGCCATGGTCTTTGGTATTTCAGCAATGCTGTGCCATGCCAAAAAATGAAAGTATTCCTTGTGCTGTACACACCCAACAACTGTCAGCTGGAGTCAGATCAACAAATGTTTCTCCCGCACCAGAGCTTTATTGCTAGAAAACATAATCACCCACTTCTGGTTTTTCAAACCAAAATGAGTTAAAGGCCATTCTTTTCTCATCTGGGTGATCAGCCTCTGCTGTATGAAAAGAGGGGTTCCTCATCAGCTCTCTGCTGGGTTTTGTGTGACTCGTGACAATTCATACTCACAAATAAGACGCAGCTCCTTGAGTGTTATTCGGTGGTATAGCCTTTCTGTTTATGAAAGAGAAATGCAGGAAGGCTGTGAAGAAGCTCATATTAAGCCCCAGTTAGCAGGCAGTGGTGTGAGTCAGAAGCACCACTGAGACCCCTTTTCTGCAGCAGGTGCCATTGACTTTGTGTGCATATTAGACGAAGCTCTGATCTCATTTGATTTTTCTGTGATTGAAAACATCCAAACTAGGCTGATCATCCCCCTCTGCTTTAATGAAAGAAAAAGAAAGGGAAAAAAAAAAAGCACAAAAAAGGTTTGGCAATCTGTGTGCTAAATGGGTGGAATTTTCTTTCTTTTCAGTTGAATAGCTCTTGTGAGTGAGTGTGGTTGGAGAGCACTATGGCCTGCAGAATCCAGCCTGGGAAGCCTGGAAGAGACAGTGAGGGGAAGCATTAGGAACGAATTAACAAAACATTATAAAGGTTAGCTCCCTGATATCCACTGATACTGAGATGCTTTTTCACTGCCAGTGAGAAAGGGGCTACCAACCTGCCATTTGACAAGAAATCAGTTAATTCCGTGGAAATATGATCTATTTTAATAGCACCACCACAGATCTGTGCTATGCCATCTGAGGCATTTGTCAGATGTGACAAGGCACTCAGCCTATTTTTGTCATGCAGCAAATCCTTTTTCCTATTCTACTTGTGGTGAAGTCCCATCCTTAGATATGAGCTCACTCCTCTTTCACTTACATGGAAATGTTGGGCAAATGTCTAAAGGTAGAATTTGGCTGTGATCTGAATGGATGACAACAGTAATCTTCTTGGAGATAGGGAGCTCAAAGGACACAAACAGGTGCTGCTGAACATCTAACCTGCATAGATGTATTCATAAATCAGACATGGTGCTTGTTGCATCTTAAAGTGCCAAGATATGCTCAAAAATTTGTCCATACAAGGGGAACCTGTTTCTTTTGACTGCCCGTGTAGAACCTTAACTGTAGTGAGAGACTTCCTCTTGCCAAGAAGTCCTGTTCATGGTTTCTGTCTGCTATATATTACAGGTGGAATGTGCTTCTCCTTACTTGTCTTCAATGTGAAAGCCTCTCTCTTGCTGTAAACCACAGCAGAACTTGCTAGAATTTACATTATCAATAGTAACAGTCCTATTGCTCTTAGGCTTCCAGCACGCTTGTGAACCCATGGCTTTACTGAAAGCTATGGAAGAGTGCACATTTATCTCCACTGAGCCACAATTTCATTTTCAGGTTGTGGACCTGAGCCTGAGAAGCATAAGGCCTCTGTCCGAAGCAACTCCAAAATACGTTAGTATACCACTAACACTAGCACTGAGTTCAGAGCAGGCCTCTCCTCTCTCTTCAGGAATTTGATTGCTTTTGGTCCCCTTTGCTGTTCTTTGCTGCATAAACCCAGCAAACCAAACCAGACTTGCATTCATTGCAAGAATTTGCCTTCTTGATCTTTCAATCTCCAAATCAGCCACAGGAGTTCAATAAAAATCCTTTTGATTTTTCTCCTCATGATACAGGCCTCCTTCCATTGCAGATAGGGCCGTTACGTCTGCAGTCAAATATTCACTCTTAAACCTTTCCCCTCGCTTCTCTTGCTGAGACTGCCAATGTGTGGAGATTTTTTGGACTCCCAGGGGTGATTAGCAGCTGGCACAGCCTTACTATGCAAGTAGAGTTTTGAGTTTCCCCTGCTGTTGCTTTAAACTGAATGATATCCATGTTGGTTGCGTGGAAAGACCTTTTACACAGAAGTCAAGCTTGGTCAGGTGCAGGGTGTCCCAAACAGCTGTCACTGTGCAGAGGCTCTCGTGCTTGCTGGGGCATGTAAATGTCTTCCCTCCCCTTCACAGAGGGCTCTAGAGATCTCTTCATTAATAAATGTAAGTCCAAATTATGAACGATTTTGGATGATGGATGGGCGGTGTTGTGCACACACCCAGAATATGTCATTTCCAATGAAAAGGAAAGCAATTGTTTCCATATGTTGGCACACTCGTAGTGTTGGTGTTGAGCCAGTTGTCTGGCTGGGATCAGGCAGCAGCATCTTGCAGTGATGGAAGATTATACCTTAGAAGTGGGGTGCTAACTGGCCGTATTCCTTAAAAGGATATAAACACTGAACACTTACCCAGGATGTAATTTATGGCCCCAGTATGTTTTGACTTTACATAGATGAAAAAATAGTCCTTTTGTGTATGTGTATATGCATAAAAATTCCTCCCTTCTCAACCCCCCTCCCCAAAAAGGAATCCAGTAGAACAATAGCTGATGCTGCTTTGTGTGCTAACTTTTAGCTGCACAGGCTAATGCCTGCCGAGACTGAAAAGAATTCACCCTTTCTAAAACCAGCTTTTTATAGGTATTTCAACAGCCATTTCACAGCAGACTCTCTGGTGGTAATTAATAGTTTAGACATAATTTGATTTTTCTGAGATCTAGCTTTGTTAGATTGCTCAGCTGAAATGCAGATCCTTTGAACAGGTTTGAGGAGATGTCCTGCACCTACCATACCCATCTGTGTGGTTTTTATTTTTGTTTTATATTCTGCGAAGTGTCCATCTAGTTGCACATTACTCCACAAATAGATTAATACAATTTTCAAACCTTAGAGATGAATCATAGAATTACAGGATCATAGAATGCCTTGAGTTGCCAAGGACCTCAAAGCCCTCCCAGCCCCAACCCCTGCCATGGGCTGGCTGCCCCCCACCAGCTCAGGCTGCCCAGGGTCCATCCAACCTGGCCTTGGGCACCTCCAGGGATGGGGCACCCACAGCTCTCTGGGCAGCACTGCCAGGGCCTCACTGCTGTCTGAGAGAATAATTTTGTCCTAACATTTAACCTAAATCTCCCCTCTTTTAGTTTAAAGCCATTTCCCCTTGTCCTATCTCTGTCAGACTGTGTAACGACCCCCCTGCTTTAACTCCCTTCAAGTACAGGAAGGCCGCAGTGAGGTCTCCCCAAAGCCTTCTCTTCTCCATGCTGAACAAGCCCAGATCCCTCAGTCTGTCTTCACAGGAGAGGTGCTCCTGTCCTCTGAGCTTTGATTTCATGACTGACAATCATGAAATACCACCATGCTA
This sequence comes from Phasianus colchicus, assembly GCF_987193195.1. NCBI lineage: Eukaryota > Metazoa > Chordata > Aves > Galliformes > Phasianidae > Phasianus > Phasianus colchicus. The sequence goes on along the minus strand of NC_143437.1, from coordinate 3,268,092 downwards.
AGGCCTTGCTGCCTCCTGCTGCATCATGTACAGGTCTGTACCCTATGGAGGTGCTAAGCTGAAGGCTGCTGGATAGGATATCTTTAACATATAAAGAAGATCCCCAGCTACCTACAGCTCCCTCATCCACCTCCACTGGAGCAAAGCTGCCTGATTCTGATTCAGCCATCAAAGCAAAGACCAATGCATCCTTCCTGAAGCATCCACAGCAGCAGTACAAAACATGCAGTGCATGTTGCATGTGTACTGCGTGACCCCATTTAAAGAACACTCTGGCAGGTTTTGAGAGAGGCATGGACTTCTTTCTGTGTCCTTTTCAATGATCTCAGTATGGAGCTTAAAAAAATGCAATCTTTCACTCCCTAAATTGTGAGCAGTTGTCAAGCTTCTAGTTCTGCAGCCAAAAAAAGCCTTTGCAGCTGTGAGACACAGTGGGCAGGATCGTTCAAATCACTGCAGCAAAGCTAATTCCTCCAGATGTGAATAATGAACATGTCAAATCACTTTCCAACACGTAAAATATAAGGAAATGAACAGATAAGCACTGTAACTCACTCTGGAGATGTTTGCAGTGATGTTGTTGGAGCACCTTGGAGATGTGTATTGACCGTCCTTGTGATCCTCATCCTTCACAGCTCGTGTGCATGTGGACTACAATGACAACTGTATTTCTCTTCCTGAGATGTCTTGTGCTGCTGTAAAAGGAAAGAAGAAAAAACAGTTTGTTTTTCTTCCTTTCAGTTGAGTTCCCAGGTTTTGGGTTATGTATTGGAACTGATATTAAGGCTCTCGACTGGAATATTTGTGTATTCTGAATTTATTTCTGATACCTAAAATTCTACTGGGAGGTGTGAACGAATGTCTTTTTATAGAAGATCAATTCGAAAAATTAATGTAATGAAATATATTAGGTTAGATAATGCGTTTGGTAGCTAACAACACTCATTTTGTGACTATCTCACACACAATTTTGGTCTTCCATGCGGTTGTTCAGATAATGAGGAGGAAGTCCCCACTACTTTCATGTGAGTCACATGCACATTCAAAATACCAACAAAGGCATTATCACAAATGGTTTTGAGCAGTTCAGATTCCGTCTTGTCCCTGCAGAAAGACATCTTCCATGCAGCAAAAGAACAGTCTGTGGAATTGATAGCAGTCTTGTATTCATAGCAACTACCATGGTTGATATGAACGTATTTTCTTCTGTTTTCCAGTATGAAAATTGGGAACTAGAATTTCCATCTGATTTTATTTTTCAGGCTTATAAAATCTTCCTCAATTGCATTTCTAGATTCAATTATTATACACTGCCATCAGAAATTAGATAGGCAATTTATCAAAGTAAATGCTTCCTTCTACATCCATAAGGAGAGTTAATTCCAAATGGTTATCATTCCTGCACAGGAAGCTATAGCTTTCCCCAGGCATGCCTCAAGCTTTCAAGGCTTCTTGGGCAGCATGAGTCTCTGTGTGTGTATTGACCAGCACCAGAATCACAGAATCACTGAGTTTGGAAGGGATCTCAGGAGATCCCCCAGTCCAACCCCTGCTAACGCAGGATCTCTACAGCTCTAGAATTGCTGAATGAGTGGCCCAAAACTGTCAGTGCTCTACTAGAATGTTTAGATCTGCTCTAGCTTCAGAATCATATTAGTACTAATTAACTACTTTCAGCATATTAACTAAACAGCACATTTCTCAATACTGACTGTATGACAGTCTAGCAAGCTGCACCATGTTCATTACAACCCCACTGGGACAGCCAGTTTGCAAAAAGACTGGCAGATCCATTTGATGGAGAGGTGAGCCTGTTCTTCCCTCCCTTCTCCTGCTATCCCAGGCACTTAGGCTGCCAGCTGTGCTGACCTTGAGGAACTCACACTGAGGACCTCCATTTCCCTATCTTCTCAGTGGCATATCTTATTTCCTCTACTATTACTGTAACTAAGGATTTGGGGTTATCAGACTTAAAGATTTGCATACCTGATCTGGCCTTTGCTGCTTTATGAGGTGGATGGGCCACTATTTCTGTATGATTGTGCATGTTACCAAAATAAATGTCCTTGAATTAGCTGGTTTGGTTACTGGAAGCAGTTTAGCTGTAGCAGTGGAGAGTTTGCAGTAGGCCAGTTGTGTTTCTTTCATGGTTTTTGTTGTTATTGGTTATTTTTCCCTTAGGAAGTGTATGACCTTTTGAAGCCTGTACTTTTTCATAGTTAATAGTAATAGTAATAGCTGCTCATTATACCCATGAACTGTTATTATCAAACTATTGTCATACGTACTTTTCAGTAAGAGTAGAAACTCTCAGGAGATACAGATCTTGGTCCAGCCTCAGAATAGCAGTAAGTCAGCATCTCTTCATGTGCTGCCAGCAGTATCCTAGGGGGTCAGCTTGTAAACTCATGTGATTCCAGCAGTTCTCCTGCATTCAGGGCTTGTTTGAGGCTTTTGTCTGCTAGTGACTCTAACGACTTAGCTCTGCTACTGCTGTGCAGATGGAAGAGCAGTGGCCTACATTTCAGCAGTGGCTCGTGGGACAGCCTGACCCACTTGAGACACTTGAAGGAGTCCTACTTTTTGGAAACCCCTGAGCAGTTGTCTCCCACTGGATCTGGCCCTATGCCGTGTCTCAGGCTGACAATTCCAAACTGCTGGTCGTTTTGGAGAATTTGGTGTGGGGCATTTGAATTGAGCCTGACATTTGTTCCTGTCATCCCCTCCCCTGGATATGCCCTAATTCAGTGTAATAGGTCAATCAGTGCTTCATTAAATATTAACAGCGGAAAATTTTCATGTTCACTTAGAGGGCAACACCGTTGTGTTGATGGATGAAAAGCTGCCTGAAATATTGCTCGTAAAGATGCTACGGGAAGTGGGACAGCATCAACGGTGGTGCAGTTTCTAATTTGTCCTGCAGAGGGGGCGGATAACAGAAAGAGGTAAAACGTCCGTGGGGAAACAAAAAGGTGCCCTAAGAAGGATAGTGCAGCTGCCAAAGGGTCTGACAGCCCTTTCCTGGCGTGCGCTTTGAAAGTGACCACCCTGAAATGCACTTCCTAAGCCTTCACATCTGGCCTCGTCCTCACCTCTGCAACACCTCTGCTCTGCAGCCAGGTCTGTGGTGCTGCCCCTCAGCAAAGCCAAGCACTCCCAGGACACACGCAGCTGTGGCTGAGTATCCAGCAGGCTGTAGCTGCTTCCCTTTGTGGTAAATGTGGCCTTGCTGTCTGTCAGTGTGCCTTCAGCAGCCCGAGGACAGCAGCTGACACCTCTTTGGTGTGAGGCATAGCATGTCTTCGTGGGATGCCCTGGAACATGTAGTGTGAGTCCTATGACACAGCATTCATTTTTCAGTTCCATCTGCAGCACCCAATGGTATTCTGGAGATTTTACTGTGGCAGACCTCCTTTAGCTATCAATACAATGCCAAAAAACCCACTGGTGAGCCCATCTGAGGAAAGGTGAGACAATGTGCATCCTGTATGATTAATAACATCCAGGAAGGCAGAGGAGCACATTTATCCCAGAATTTCCGACTGTCTGTTTAATACTGAGATCTGTTAGATGTTTTAGAATTGCTAGCAGTTAATATTAATGGCACGCTCTTTTGTCCTGCTTGTACATGCTTCATCTTTGTGTTTGTGTCTACTGTAGCACCCAAGGCTTCCTGTAGTCTTGATAAACAAAAAACCTCATGATAAATCACACGGTTTGGATTTCTAAAGGCTCTGTTTATGTTTTGGCTTCACTGAACCCGACCGTCTTTGCGTGGAGAAAAGCTGGAATGAGTAGGATGAGAACAAGGGCGAGTGTGTAAGGGTCTGTTTTGATTGTGTGTGACAGTGGGGGGCAGGCAGCCCGCAGCAGGGGGCTGGAGCATGGTCATCCTCAAGGTCCCTTGCAACCTAAGCCATTCTGTGATTCTATGAACTTCTGCCAGGCCTTGGGAATTTGTAGGTAAGACTATGCATTTCTTAATAATCAACATCTCTATAAATAGGACACTGATCCGTAGAGTGGGATAATCTTCAAGGAGATCCAAAGCACAAAATTTAGTTGTCACAAATATTTTGAGAGATGCGGGCTCTGTTTGTTTTCACCTCTGTTCATTTGGAAAAAGAAAATCTCGTGTGTCGCTGATGAGCAAAAGCATTCGGGATGCAGTCATACATCTCCTGGCCTACAAAAGCAGCAGTTCAGAATTGTATCCATGGCAACCTGTGTAGCAAGAAATGAAATCTGATATGAATAGACTCGTACAGAGGAGCCGTATGCAAGTCACACACTCTGTGAGGCAGAGCGGTTGAACCAGGGAAAATAAGATGCATTTTCTTTTACTTGTTGCTTCTTTCCAACTATTCCCGCCGTGCCCCATTTCATGAATAAAATGGGCTGACAAACCAGCTATTATTCCATTGCCTTCAGCTATTCGGACCTGGTCCAATGGCCGATAGAGACGCTGAGAAACAAGCGCAAGCTTTGCCAGCACTTGAGCTAATAAATGAACTCAGCTCACAGCTGCATCTACGAGCTGCTTATGTTCCCCTGGTTAATGTCAACCTTGTTTCCCCTTCCAGCGACATGGAGCTTTTGTGTGTGCAGAGATAAAACCAGCAAGTGGTCGATAGTTCCTAAGGGAACAGAAATATTCCTGAGTGCTGGAGAGTCATGTTCCGCAGAATGGCCAAAAACAGAGAAAGGAAACTCAGTGAAAAGCCGAGTGACCTCACCCAGCCTCTTCCTGCAGAATTCCTAGGAGACGGTAGGCTCTGAAAATCACTTATCAAAACCAGACGTCAGAGAAACAGCAAAGGCATGGCCCAGAATTCCTGTGCAAGGACACAAAAGTTCAGGCGTTTCTCAGACAACTGAAGTGGATGCCTGTCCCGCTGGGGAGGAGCCCTTTGCAGTGCAACACCCTTCGGTCGATGGGTTTCCCACTGTCCACAAAAACGTGCAGACCCTGATAGCATCGTCAACAGCTGACACAAAAGCAGCCTAGAGTCAGGCCAGTGCCTTTGCTTATTCTAATATCAATAACGCCAAACACACGCTGACACCAGCGAATTGTTGGAGGGAACACAATACTCCTTTGACATGCTAACAGCTGCACCACACTTTGATGTTTCTAGCAAACTCTCTAAAAGTTTATCAGGACTTGGTTTTTAGCAGTGGAATTTCGCTGCCCTCTCTGGAGCATCCCCATCTCGAGTCTTGCTTAGTATTTGACCTGATGTTTTTTAAATCAGTGCTGCTGGTTAGAGATGGAAGTCATTGCGAAGTCATCTTGAAGTCGTACTTCATTTTTTCAGATTATTTACAATTCTTTTTCTTTGCTTCTTGCTACGTCTTTTACAGACATGATTTTGGAGTAGCCCATCTCTTTGGATGGGTTTCACATGCCATGTGGCGTCAGCTTGGGATAAATGGAACCTATTGTTGCTTCCATAGGAAACAATGACAGCCAAGAGGGACAATTTGATGCAGTCCACAGGAATGCAAGAGTAATATGTCACTGCTCTCTGCAGCTAATGGGGAGAAATCGTTGGAATAAGCCCTTTTGAGGAAGAAAGAATGCTTTTCTGAGACATTTTGCCTTAGAGCACATTACACAAGAAAACAGCTAATTTACTGTAGGTTTTCCCTCCATACTGAAAGAAAACAGTTATTCAAAAGACCAAAAGGCATATTTTATTAACAATATTTATCCAATATTTTCCCCTGCACTTTTCACTGATATTCTCAACAGGTTTTTCCCTGAATTCATGTGTCAGGGATACTCAAAATCAGAAGTCAAAATTTTAACTTGCAGCTTTTTACAAACCACACAAGAGCAAGTTATTGCCTGTAGCACTCAGACTGGCTCCTCTTACACACCTGAGGAGTTCATGGATGCTCTTTGCTGCAGTGAGAGTAGTGAAAAATCAGCTGTCAGTCAGCTTTCTACTCTAAGACAGGCGTAGTTCTCCTAACTGTGGTAATCCTTCTATATCCACATCTTTTACAGGCTTTCCTCTTGAAGTTAGATAGGAAAATGAGAAATAATCTTTGAAAAAAAACTTCTTTAATTATTTGAGATAATGTTTATTTAGTACTTTAGATCCTCTGTGTTACAGCCAAAACTCAAACAGACCTATACTTCATGCTGTGATAATTCTTTACCTTTTCCTTCAGATGACAGACAAGTGTATGAAACCTCTCTAATTTAGCCATCAGCTGTGCAGACTCAGCTTCCAGTGGCATCAGTGAGAACTGCACTTGTTTACTAGCTGCATCTCCACCACCATGGCTATATCAATAAAATCCAACATTTGAAGGCACAGGTCTTGCCAAAGAGATCAGCTCTTGTAGAGAGCAGATTTTCCTGATCCTGTTTGTTAAAACTTTTTTGTTTCTTATGGACTGTAAGTTTTAAAGAAACCATAAGATTCAAATTGGATATTAGGAACAATTTTGTTTCCAAAAGTATGGTCAGGTGCTGGAGTGGGCTGTCCAGGGAGGTGGTAGGGTCATCATCCTGGAGGTGTTCAAGAAATGTGGTTTAGTGGGGAAATGGTGGTGGTGGGTGGACAGTTGGGCTGGCTGATCTTGGAGGCCTCTTCCCACCTTGGTGATTCTGCGATCCTGTGATTTGTGTCATGTGGCAGGGAGGAGTGGTGAAGACAAATTAAAACACTGTGCAAATACCAACACGGATCTTGGGCAGGAGGAGACAGCCTTTTGGGACACTAGGGTGTTTTAAATACATGTACAGTGTCAGTCCTCAGATGTCAGCACAGCAGAACATCCCTGCAGGCACTCAAGGCCAGGCTGGATGTGGCTCTGGGCAGCCTGGTCTGCTGGTTGGCGACCTGCACATAGCAGGGGTTGGAACTGGATGAGCATTTTGGGCCTTTTCAACCCAGGCCATTCCATGATTCTATGGGTGAAATGAGCTCGGCACTGATTTAACTGGGTATTTGTATAACATGCACACAGATCCTAAAACTGTGTTCATGTGCCATTAAGTTTCACAAAGAACAATTTATACAACATCTCTTAAAAGATAAATGCGAGAATTAAAATCAGTGGAAGAACATCTAAATAAAGCCTTTTTAATCTCACCAATACCCAGAGCATCTTCACTGAACAGCTTTGATTTTATCACCTCAGAAACACCTGAACCCCAATCCTTATCTGTAGCTCTGCACAATGCCAGCTGTGTTTTCTAAAATAAAGCTGCATGAACGTGTTTCTGTCTCATCTGGAGCTTCTTAGAGCCTCTGTCAACGCCGTCTCACCTTTCTGACTGAATTCTATATTCTGCAAGTAGAGCAAATATCATTAGAAGCACAAGTTCTTCATTATTACTTCAAATAATGAAGAAATGTCTATTATGAGATAAGAGGGCATGTTGGTGACAAATTAAATCAGAAAATTTATTGCCACAGGGAAACCATTAGGCGTGTTGTGCTGAGGCTGTGTGATGTCTCTCATTAAAGTTAAAGGAAAGTCGATGTTACTTGTAAAAGAGTTGGACAATTAACATGTGTCATAGAGGAGTCTGAAGGAAGTCACAGTCTTAAACTTTAAAATGAGATGAAATCAGCAGATGCCAGCGTTAGATTTCTCTCATTAAGACAAGTATAATTTTAAAATGGTCAACAGTGGTTATTACTGTCTGTACAGCAATAGAAATGGCCAGACTGCCTAAATCCTTCCCAGTATAACTGGTTCCTGCTCATGAGTAACACTGCTACTCATAGCTGACATGAGTAAATGTTTCCAGGCTCTGATTCATATTTCCTAAAAGCAGTACACGTTGTGTGGTTTAATTCATACACAGTAATCAAACTATAAATACACGCTTCAACACCACCCCGAGTACCTGTGCTTCAGTCTTACTGATGGCTTCCCCTCTGTATCAGACCCACATTTTGAAGATACTTCACCTGTTCTGAGCTTCTCTAGTGGATTCAGAGTAACCGTACTGGCTCCTTCGTGATGTCCTCTGCTGTGCACGTGGGAAGATCTACTACCCAAGAATATTTACCCTCTCTGCTTTGTAAGCTCGATACTGATTTGTTGTTCCATTTTATTTTCATTAAGTGCTAATGAAAGCATTTCCCTATTCATTGTATATATGGAGAAATCATAGATCCATTTCATCCATACTATTTACACAATACATGCATTCTGAAAATAGGTATGTTCTGAAAGGAGCTTTAAGTGACATCATAAATATACAATACTTACATGCAAATAAACTATGAGAAAATATTACTTTCTCCCAAGATGCCTAAGAGTCAGCTTGCAGGTAAAATAACCGAATGTGAAAATAACCTGATCTTTGAAATGAATCAGGAGATAGCTAATGGTCGTATCAATCCAGACGCTTTCATGACTGAGACCTGCAGGAGCTGCAGTTACAGTAACCCGGACATCAGTGGGATGAAAAAGCAGTCACTGCAGCTTGGAGGCCTAAGCCAATGCATGTCCAGCCAGAAGTGCCCCACATGCATCTCCAGCAAGCTGCTCTGCTCCTCTAGCCTTGGAGCCTCCAGGGGTTGCTCTCAGGTGGAAAGTTTTAGACCAGAAGGAAGCTGCAAGGGAGGAATTTTATGAGTGAGCTCTAGCAGAAGGCTCCTAAGCCTTCCCTCACAGATTTAGGGATGAGCGTGGGCTGTTACTAGGAAATGAATGCAGTGTAGAAAAAGGATTGGTCTTGTCTTATATCTATCCTTATTTTATTTTTTTTAATCAGATGTCTTGTGAGCCAGAGACTAAAAAAATACAGTAAAATCTTTGAAATATGCTTGCGTTTTAGGATTTATTTTACTTTATTCTGCAGTGGATACTGGAAACAGAAGTTCCTGGTGTTGCAATCTAGAATGTGCACTTGAGCCTTCAAAGTGTTCACTGACTTTTTGTGACATTTGGATGTATTGTTAGGAACTCAGTCATAAGGAATGCCTTTAGAAGCTGTGCTGCCCAGTGTGTCTGGGTCATTGCTTTGGGAGCTGAAGAACCCTTCAAGGCAACAGTGAGTGATAAAAGCAGTTAATTTGTTCTCACAGATCGCCGGCCCAGCCTACAATCAACCATGCTCTCATGGTGAGGAGATGCAGATTATCTACCTCCATCAAAAAAGAAAAAAAAAAGAAGAAAGAAAAGTGGGATGAAGGAGAATTGGTGGCTGCACTTGTTGCTCCCACCAAATTCACTCCCTGACCATCATCTGAAGTGAAAGTGTGGAGAGGTGCAGAAAATCCATCTGGTCTGGCTATGGGATTACTCACCCTTTAGGGACCAGACAGGCTGTGCTGTCTTTTGCCAGTGGCAAGGCTCTCATTAGCAGAGTAACTGTACAGAATGTGTACAGGCCCTACGAGGAATTTTAATGGCTAGGGATGCATTAGCAGTGTTTGCAATCCTGTTTAGAAGTGTCCTTGCACTCATGCAGACGACCAGCCTCTATCCTGGTGTAGGTGATGGAAAGCAGCAGCATCTCGCAGTGAACTCAGCCTACCATAGGCACGGTCCAGCACAACACAGCAAAGCTGGTTTCTTGTGGTTTCAAGCTGTCTTCTTTGCTCCTTCACACACGCTTCCTTCCCAGGCAGTGAGAAGCTCTTGCCAATGAGGTGTCAATGTCTTTCTGAATATTTAAATATAAAAGAGGCTTTAGGAAGGATAAACTTTTTTGTCCTTGGTTCAGCACAGTGGGTAGGAGGTAGGTAGGTAGATGCGTGCACCTTTGTGATGTCAGTTACCAAGCTGTCTGCACACCTGGACAAGCTGTGGTCTGTGGAGTTGGAAGGTCTTGAAAAGAAAGATAACATGGAGGTGGCAGCATTCAAGCTTTTTTACATTTGAACCACGGAAGGAAAACAGTGAATGAGTAGCCATATTATTGCTATAGCACTGATTTAACAGAATTTGTAAGATTTGATCGATATGGGTGTGATAGTGAATTTCTGAAACCTCTTAGTGCTAACCAGCTAGTCTATTTGCAATAGATTAGTCTGTCACTAGTCAGTCTACAAAGTGTTGTGCTGCACTCAGCTGACAGGTGCCTCATGAGGTTGGTTTTGCTCCCAGCCCATTGGCACGCTCATCAATTCTGTCTGTCTGTAATATGAATGCCAAAGCAGCTGAAATCCATAACCTAATGGCTTGTTACCAGACTTGACATCCAGTCATATGCTGGGAATGGTATCCTGCCTTAGGCCGTGATTCACAAAACCACAGCACAGTGTGTTTCCAAGGAGGGCAGGCTGCTGTTTGCATCTAACAGTGCAGGAGAGGTGAAGCTCTGCCACTAGATGCAAATAGCAGTCGTAATGGGAACTTCACTTGTGAAGAGCAGTGAAGCAGCCCGAGTGTTGGTATTCAGGCATTATGTTGTGCTGTTGTTTTACCTGCCAGCTTAAGCAGTGAGATCCTCATATTTCTGTGATGTGTGGCATTATGTGTGTGCATTGTGGCAGTGGATGGTCAGCGTGCTTAATAAGCAGTACTGCTCAGAATCGAAATCACTTGTAACAAACCATCAAGTCTTTCCCAGCCAATCTTTATAGGCTGGGGTTGAAGTCAATAGAAATGCATAAATTGGAGTTGGATCAGTCCCTGTAATGACACTTTATGTTCTCATTGTCTCCAAGGGCTGTGGCTTTCATCTAGTTGCAAGTTAATGAAATTGCAACGCTGGTGATTCCAGGCTAACAAAAGGAGTGGAGCCTCAGTTTGATACACATCTGTCATTTGTAGTAAGTAGCCTTTGAAAAAGAACGCAGTCCTGCCATAGCATTTCTTTGGCTATATATGTCAGTGGGGATTAAGCTGTGACCCATGGAAGTTCCTACTAGAACTCTTCTATGAATGCAATTGCTGTCACTGCACATGAGAGGGGAAGTGGTTTGTGCAACCACAGAGTATCTATAAAACGCTGTGGTTCTAACCACAGGTGAAAGTGGGGAATGTCTGGTACAGAGTGAGTAAACACCTAGGGTAATGACTAATGAGCCTGTTAGAGTCAAAATGTGTAATGTTTGCTCTAGGAGATTATCCTGTCGAGCAAGTGCTGGTGACCTGCTCACTGCCTTGACCAAGATTTTATTTAAATTCAACAGTACCTAGAAAGTAATATTTATGGGGTGTTCTGTGAGTATTTTAGAATTCCTTCCTAGCACAGCTCAGCACAGTTATGCCTGAGCTCTTTACTCTACCTCCAATCCCTCTCTGTTTGTCCTGCGAGAGCAACATTCTTCACTGGGGAAGATATTTGTCAGAACTTGAGAGGAGTTGTGAGAGCAATGTGACTGTAAATAAAAGTAATATTTCTTCAGTTTTTAATGACAGAAAAATGTGAAGTTTACAGAAGCCAAGAAGCAGTTCTTATGCTGCCTGAGGCTTAGCTAAGGTGAGCACTGCACACAGGTTTGGCACAGATCTCCTCACTTAGTTCCCTTTAATCTTTCCCCTTTCCTTCCTCCCTTTACTCTACTGTCTGTGGAATGTCTCTGAAGGCAGTTTGTGCACCATCTTATACAGGGAGCACTGGTCTATTTCTCCATGCTGTCTTGCAGGTAATAATGTGGAGAAAATAGTAAGACATTCACTGAAAAAAAAAAAACAACACATCGGTATGTTTTTAATGATTTTTATCTCTAGGCTGAATGATTTCTTAGAACACTGCAAGCAAATGATTTTGGAAGTTTAGGTTCTCCCTAGCAGAAATAGTGGAAGGAATTTGCTAGAACAGAAGGTTGGTATCTGTTTTTAAGTACTCAGATTGAACTCTGGGTTTGATTGGTAGCTCTGAGCTTCTCCATCCACATACTGAATGTGAACCCATTCGTTCTTCTGAGCATCAGCACTTTCTCTGTAGGGACAATACTCTTCTGCATTGCAGGAATCTTGAGAGAATCTTTAGGTACTATGATTATCATAGAATCATGGGACCATTTGAGCTGGAAGGGCCCTTAAAGACCATCTGATCCAACTCCACTGCAGTGCACAGGGACACCCACAGCTCCAGCAGTGCTCAGAGCCCCGTCCAGCCTGACCTTGGCTGTCTGCAGGGATGGGGCACCTCCACCTCTCTGGGCAGCCTGTGCCACTGCCTCACTGCCCTTATGGTACAAACTTCTTAAATCCAGTCTACATCTCGCCTCTTTTAGTTTGAAACCATTTCCCCTTGTCCTGTCACACAGTCCCTGCTAAAGAGTCTGTCCCCTTCCTTCTCACAGCCCTTTCAGATTCTGAAGGGCCACTCTCCAGTCTCCCCAGTGGCAGTAATGTTGGCATTATGACTAGACTGACTGTGCCAGCCATGCCTAGCTCTAATTAGCTGTACTGCAAATCTGCTGACGTGGTGAAATGTTAAACAGAACCAAAATCTAAATCTCAGGAAGTATCTCTGAATATTCTAACGTTCATCTAAACTGCTGCCTCCCAGTCTCCTTGGCTACAGGAGCTTATGTCACTAATTGGTCAATGAGCCTACAGCACCAAGGGTGACGTGGATGCAGCTAGAAAACAGCAATTACAGCTTCTGAGATTTTGTAAAGAAATCAGTGAGAACTGACAGTTGGGTGTGTATTCAGAGCATTTAAGGCAGGTCTAATGAAGATCCTTGTGTTTGTTCACATAGATCTGCTGCCTAGTGAGGAGGAGGCCGGGGCTGCAGGATTACTGGAGGAGCTGCATTTGGTATATCAGGTGACAGAATCATTTACACGGACCAAAGATCTTTTGGACAAGCCAGTTTTGAATGCTAGGTGCACACCTCACATGCATATGCTTGCACCTTCACATGGTGCAGAATTTGTTCTTTGAGTAGAGGAGGTGTTATGCTGTATATCCCATGAATCACTTTGTTGCTTTCTTTGTAACAAGTTAAAATAGTGAGTCAACTAATTGAGCTTGGAAAACAGTTTAATCCTACTACAGAACATAGGGCATCTTTTTTTTTTTTTTTTTTTTACTGTCAATAATGCTGCTTCATGTACTATTCACAGATGTTAAAAAACACATTTGTAAGCTGTCTGATCTAGAAATGTGTGGACCCACAGCAGACGAGTATTATTTTGCAGCCTCCATCCCTGTGACTTCCAATTTGCATCATCTCTGTCTTGTTTTATTACCACCTTTACAAACCTTCAGAGATAGAATTTGCTGAAATGATTTTCCTTATGCAGCTAACCTGGAGCAAAGATCCATACTAGGAGCCATAAGTTGGCACAACAACACATCCATTTCTGTGAGACAGTTGTGTTCAGAGAGAGAACAGCATCCTGCTTCCTTTGTCTGACAAGAAGCTTCTAAGGGCTGAATTCGGATAGCAAGGCCTCATCAGTAAAGTTGGCCTGACCTTAGTTTGGGGCTGGGGAGACTTCCCAGTGTGAGAAGCTCTGTGACTGTAGGGTTCTGCTGTAGGGTTCTGGTGAGGCCTTATGGTGCTGCTTGATGGCTGCAGAGATGCACAGTGGTGAGTTCATTATTCCAGGAGCCCATGGTAAAACTCACTTTAGTACCTACGAATGTGTTGTGCCTGCTGTATGAGCTCTGACTCTGGTTGCTGTCTCCTATGCTCCTATTTCAAAGGAGGAACAGTCAAAGTCAGGCTGTTCTGTTGTACAAAGCCCCGTCCCTGTGGTGTGAGGCCATGCACGGCGCAGGATGGTCAGCCACTTTTCTGACCTCCCTCCCATCACCTTCCTGTAAGCTCTGTAAGCAGAACCCAACAGAAGGGGCAGCACATGGCTGGCCAGTGAAATCTTGCTGTTTTAATCACCACTGCATTCCACAGTCCTCTAGTGAAACAGGGGCATGCAGATAATGGATATTTTATGTCAGTACTTTGCTCCTATTGAGCAATGTATTTCCCTACTTACATGTCTGAGCTTGAAATTATTATTCATTTTTAATGAGCTATAGCATGCATAGCTAATGTAGAAGCTTAATTTTAGATAGAGACTGTAGTTTTATCCAGTAGGAAACCGTGTTTCTTGCTGCTATGAGCTGGGTTGAAACAAGGAGTCCATTGTTTGGTGGTGGTTCCAAGGTGCAGGTAAAGGTAATTCTCCTGGTGCCTGAATATCAGCTGGTGGATGCTGTCATGTATGAACTTCCACATGTATAATGTAATGGTCTGTTCCATTGGCTCATTACAGAGCCTCTTAAGGGTTCACACCCCTGCAGGTTGAAAATGGGACTAGCTCAGCTAACAAAGAAGCAGAGTGCTCCAGTGTTGCTGGAGTGCCATTGTGTTCATTGACATCCTGTTATCTGGTAGCTAGAGAGCTTGCTCTAGCTGAGCTGGTTGCCCAGCACTACCTACTGAGGATTTGCAAGGGCTGCTCTGACTATAAAACATCCTGTTTTATGATGTCAGTCCACAAAGCCAGAGACTGGTGCTATGGCAGTAGGGGTTGAACCTTCCCACCAATATTCTGTTCCATTTTGTTGCTGTGTGACAGATGGCAGCAGAGGGGCAGTTGGACAGAATGATGCCTGGTGTGGAAGTACAGATGAAGCAAAGGTGTGAAGCTGAATTTCTCCATGGGGAAAAAAAGGCACCACTGACATTCTTTGATGCTTGCTGAATGTTGATGGAGACCAACCAGTAGATGTGAACACAGGGAGGGATGGGTGACACATTTCAGCAGTGGTGACAGTGGGTCATCTCCGCTGGTGCAGATTTTTGTGAGTGTGGCATGGAGGTTCTTGTTCATCACTACAAACATGGATAGATAATGGTGGTGCTTACGTTGAAAAATAGTGTTCTGCAGCTGAAAGTACTCTATCAAACAGTGCTATTTTGCCCTTTGTAGCTGTAGTAGTTTCCATGGAAATAAATAGGAGGCATTACTTTTGGAGTAACCTACATAGGATCTAAAAACCTACCCAATGGTAAATTCAGCAGTATAGTTGCCATGCTAAAGGAAAGTGCCTCCCTAGCTCAGAATTCAACCTATGTGGTCAAAACCTCAATTTGTAAAACCATAAAACCTGATCTTAATGTTCTGGTGGTAAAGTTTTGATAATGCTGGATGAGGGGTCCCAAGGAGTATCTCAGTTTTAATGGATTCTAGTGATCTGAGTCCTCATCTGCTTCATAGCAGTTGCTATTGTCAGTGCATCTCAAAATGTCAGAGGGTACAAATGTAAGAGGTCCAGCTCTCAATCAAGCCAGACAACAAGATGCTAGACAAAGAGACAGAAATGCAGTAAGAGGGGATTCTCCCAGCTTTGTTTTCTGTTGTATCATACTTCTTTACCTGTTTGGCTCAGATCCTCAGTTCTCATTCCGTGTTCTGTACAGTTAGTTGGGAGTATAGTGTAGACTTCTCTTTGTTTCTCCTAGTTCTATCTTCTTTTTTGTTGTTTATTTTAAAATTTCCAGCAGTGAAGGATAAATTTAAATTACTATATTTACACTGATTGCAAGTGGCAGAGCAACACCAAGGCCCTTCTGCCCCAGGTACTCACTGGAGTCTGTTATGGGTGGTAAGCATATTCATTCATCTAGAAGCACCCTTGTTAATGCTCCCTGTCCTTTCTAGTTGTTTATTCACTCATTAAAGATGAGAAACAATGGGAGGTGATCTTACAGTAGCACCAGTGACATATTAAAATTAAAGAGCTGTGCTTCTAAGACTTGCATTCTCCTTCCATAGGCCAAAAAGAAAAGAAAGACCTGAGCAAACTCAGTAGGTAGGAGATATGATATGAAGCTCGTTTAATTCATGTAATTAAATACAGAGGTTTGCAAGATGAAAGGGGACCTGGGTAAATTAAAAGAAAAGCCCACATGGAATGTATCCATCTCTTGAGCAGATTCATAGGAATTAAAATGATGTGAAGCCTTAGCATCGAAGCAAAGATAAAAATGGCTGGGTATGAACCATTGGCCAGAACACACTTCTGGTATGAATTCAACAGCGAGTAAAACTCTGTGCTTACAGCCTTACATCAGTGAAATGCAGTGGTAGCTGTCTTTCCAGCATAAAGAAAAGTCATTCAGGATCTTTCTGCTACAATTAGATGGTGTTGGACTGGGATGAGTGTGTGTCCAAAAGACCTGTGCCACCATTTCAAGTAAAGAGGAGGACCACGAGACACTTGAGATTGTATTCTTGTGTGTCTCATCCCTGGAATAAAGTGCAGCAGGGTAGGTCAATGGTGGGACTTAGTGGTCTCTTCCAACCTTAATGGTTCTGTGATTCTGCGATTCAATGAATCAGAAACTTTTGCAGCGTTGAAATCAAAGCAAATAGAGGGAGTGAAGTGTGCAGAAAATGAAAGCACATTGCTGTGAGAGTTATAGCAAAGACACCGAGACAAACTCAGCCCTGAAATAGGTGAGGGTGATTCACATGGACTTAAGTGGCAGCTGAAGCTGTTCAGACATGTGTAGAGATTGGGCCAGTTTAGCTTGAAGTATTTTCAATCCCACACGTGAGAGCATCTCTACTTGCCCAGGGAGTGGTTTTCATTGCAAGAAGCCTTTTGTTTCAATCGTTGGGATTTTCCATGCTGCCAGTTGAGTTCAAGGCACTTCAGCATCTGCAAGGCACCATCTGTGAGTGTCAAGGAGATCTGGAACTGAGGCCAATAAGCAGATTTTAGAGGAAGAACACATACTTGACTTTGTACATTTTCCTTTATCCTCCCTACAGCAAAAGTTACCAGACCATCCAGATACACGTGCAGTATGAGCACTCTCCATATGCACTCTGAGTGCTTAAGTTATGGGTACTGAACATGAAGATCAGTCTTCACTAGTAATGAGCAGAGATTCCCACGTTCCCAGGGAGTGGGACACGTTAAGCTTGGCAAAACTTTATGAAATTAAGATGATGAGTTGATCGTTAGGGTTTACTGCTAATTAATTCTCAGCATTTGGCTAGCCTTGTTCCTGTCTCAAAAGAGCTTTGTGTTCCCACCAGCAGCCATAATCTTCGAAGCCCATGGACCAGTGTTGTTAATTCTAACGAGGAAAGGGTCGCTTCAGCACTGACAGATGCTGCAGAGGCTGTGAGCAAATGCTGCAGAATTCCCCCTGGAAGTCAGCACGTAGCTGCCTGCTGGTGGGTTAGGTATCCCTTACATGCATTTCTTTCTCTTCTGACTGCAAGAACAACTCAGCCTTCTCCATTAGACAATTCTCGGATATTAATTGCAGGTTTATTAGCTGGCTCAGAAGTGTTCATTGGTGTGAGAGCCGTAGGGCCTGGCTTTAAGCAGTGGAAGAGCACCCCAGTGAGCTCGATATGGCTAAGCATTTCCTGAACAGAGCTGCAAAAGAGGTGAGCATCTGGTGGAATTAATGGCCTGTAATTTTTCTGGAGGTGATTGCTGAGTGAGAACTGCTGCAGCAGAGCAGAGATCACAAGGGTGAGAACAGGTTTTCTTTTTTCACCAAAAAAACGTAAAGCAAAACAGAAAAAGTCAGACATGGAGGCTATCTAAAGACATTGATATCTCCCCAAAGTTTCAGCTGACAAGGAAAGATTTTATGGAAAATTCAGATGGGCTTTGCCAATAAATGACACAGATATGCTGCCTGGCACTTCCAATTTTCTCCCTTACCTCAACTTTTAACTCTTGTCCTATGTATCTGTTTCAAGTTAAACACGTTTTTTCAAACTTTCAAACTGAAGTATTTCAGCTGTTTGTATTGCAGCTGTTTCTTATGTGCATCCTATCTTATGTGTTGTTTGTTTGTTTCAATGATTTGTTAAAATGTACTGGCATGCTGTTGCTTGGGAAGGCTGTTACTACAGATCTGTTGCTTTACTACTTCTGTGGAATTAGCCCAGATTTAGTCATTATGAACCTCAAAACACCTGCAAGGTCACCTACTAAGGAGACACTTGTTAGAGATTGCCAGCCAAGCTCAGAGAAGAGTCTGTAGTGAACGTGTTCAAACACAGGCACACCTGTGGGCAAGCCTTGGTGCTGATTCCTCTTCCAATTGACGGGCAAAAGCTGTGAGTTATAAAATACAGGGAAATGGGGTTTCCTGTCTTCTTACCAATTCCTGGGCTCCTGTGCCAGCTGCAGCAAATAAAGAGGGAAAACAAGGTCATCTGAGGCAGAGGATGGAAATAAGAAGGGGATGTAATGAGAGAAGTAGATAAGGAAGTAAGGTGTGGCACTGATGGGTGCTGAGCTGGGATTTAAGACCAACACTGGTTTTTTGGAAGAGTAAAATCTGGAGCCAAAGGTGAGCAAAGAGAAGAATCAAAGCAAATACAAATCCTGAGTTTGGCTATGTAAAGAGGGCTTAGAACCAAATCCTGGGATCTGTGCGAGGGGTAGGAAGCAGTGGGGTATCTTTATTGTGAGCACCAAAGGCAAAAAATGCAAGCAAATGAGAAATGGTGTATTAAGAGCTAAAAGGAAGGCATGTTTTCAAATGAGGAGGAAAGTATATCAGCCTGTTGCTTTTTGGGGACTATGTTTCCTGGAAACACGAAGAACGCTGGAGTCCGATGGAAAAATAGTGAGTAATAGCAGATAATACAAAAAAAAGTCTGAATTATAATTGTACAAACAATTGTTTGGAAAGAGGTAGGGTGTCTGCAGCTCAGGCTGCTTCTTGGGTGGAGACCCATAGGCGCTGAGAGGTGGGAAGCAGGCCATGGCTGGGCCAGGTCCCACGGCCTCTGCTGCATTCAGTCATGCAGGGCTCAGCTCCTCCCAGCCACGGCAGCCAACAGGCACCGCTCCCTTGCTGTGCCTGCAATAAACAACAGTGTTTTTCTGGAGTATCTGCAAAATCTAGCGTGGGTTTTAAGGGTTCTCCACTAAACGTCCATGAAAAGATTTCCAGGTTTCTGCACAAGTTGGCTGGATGTTCTTCTCAGACTTGATTGCCCACTGATATTATCAGGTATCAGCGAGATCCTCAGCTGGAGCAAAGCTGCTCTGCTGCATGTAATAAAGTCCTGCCCCACAAGGAGTGCCAATACAGTAAGAAAATCCCTGCTTTAGGACATGCCACCACTCGGGCTGGATTTTAAGGCAAACTTTAAGTGTGATTGAAGAAGTGCGTAGCAAAAGACAGGGACGTTGTGGAGGCTGTGGCTGTCAAAACAGGAATTTCAAACAGGTCTGGGTGCTGAGCTGGGACTGGCAGATGGGCTGAGCAGTCCTCTGGGATCCTCCCCACTTCTGTTTTGCTCTGAGTTCAAGGCATTGTAAAGTCAGACTCTCCCCTTTGCTTTTTGTTAATGGCAGTTTTCCAGATGCTTTCATCTATATGCATACACAAGAAAGGTTCTGTCCTGAGTGAGCCTACCAAATCCAGCCAGCACTCTGATTGCAGGTCTTGGAGGGCTCTGTCTGTGATGCATGCATTCAAAGCCTGCCATGCACACGAACTTTTTGCAAAATACTTAAGTACTGTCCTAAGCATTTCTTCACGCACTGTCTCCAGTGCCACAAAAATTTCATTCCTTTAAAGTATGGGCAAGGTGTTAATATTCTTGGCTGGCTGGCAACCTTACGAATACCTTTGACATCGAGCTTGGCTGTGTTTCTTGTTGGGTCTGCCAAACATTTTTTAGATGTCAAGCTCTGGGATTTATATGCTGGGAAGCACATGATATTCTGAGGACATAGAGTTAACCAGTTTTGCACAAAATGTACTAGTTACGTAAAAGTCATATTTTAAAATGAAATCAGTGCCTTATGGAAAATCCTAAGTAAAGAACCAGGATCTGGAGCTCTGTTTATGCACGGTGCATCCCTAGGATTGGCTTTGCAGGCTTCCCTGCCCTTGTAAGTCACCATGCTTCAAGTTCATCCAAGAGGTAAACAGCTAGCTGAATTTCCATCTCCACTCCTAAAGAAAATGTTATCTGTGGTGGATTCTATGTTGTTTTCCACTTAGGATGTGTGTCTGAGGATCTCATTTCCAAAAGCCTAGGTAACCAGATAATGCTAGGCATTTTGAAGCTTAGACTAATGGCTTCCTCCCCAGATCCCCTGAAGTTCCATTGGTTTGGGTTAGTGAGCAGAAGAGAGCTTTATTTGAGGAAGATGTCCTGCTCTTTACTTGGTCCACCCACTGATTTCACTGTAGATAGCTTTGAACTTCCAAATCCCTCCAGAAAAGGAGGTTGTATTGTCTGTCAGGAGATTGCACAAAAAAAAAGACAAGTGGGCCAACTTTTTCCATTTGCCCCTTAGATTTTGAGCTTTCAGACATCTCAGATGCATTTTCAAGTATTTTTCTACCCCTAAGAAACAAAATAAGTGTATTTTAAGTGTATTTTTTTCTCTGATGGATAGAACAGCATGACCTGTAAATAGAGCTGATACTCTTACACGATCACTTGGTGCCAGTAGCTGGGTCTCCAGAAGGAATGTCAAGGATCTGACAATTTCTATTAAAAGTGTGAGAGCTGCAACACTACTGTCTCTGTCAGAAAAAAGATGGCTGTGGGATAAAATGCTTATGATCTCTATTGGCAGGAGTTCTCTGTGTGAGCCTCTTCCTGGATCAGAGTCCCCACTGTTGCTCATCATCTTTTTAATTAACGTAACATCTCCCCTGGTCCCTCAGCTTTACCCTGAAGAGGGGTAAGTCTTTAAAATGAGACAACTGGAAAACTGAATTGTGATAATACAGTCTAGGGGTGGCAAGATGTGAGTCTCTCACAAAAATGCTGTTATTTCTGATAACATCTTAACAACGGAAGTATATTTATTGTAACTTTATTTTAGTTCCTAGAAAGTAAGATATTCCCAAACAGCTGCTGGGGGATGGGAACTCATGTTATCATTCTTGCCACCAGATTTTCTGAACTGCAGAGAAAAATTGATTAGAGGCTTTCAATGAACTTCAGAGTGTAGAGATACACTGGATGGATATGCCTTCACTGTGGAAAGTAGATATGAGTTATTACTAGGTATATTCCATAATGGAAAGTCTCAATTTCTAGGTGGATGTGGATCCACCCTGAACATGTCTTTGTTTACTTGTAGGATGGCTTCCTGTTTTTTCTTATCAAAGACATTCAGCTGTGAATTAAAATAAAGAGGCAGGCTATGATGTTACTGTCTTTAAGGGATGTGAGGAGGCCTTTTCACAGTGCTCTGAAGGAGGTGAACAACTCTCCAGGGTTGTATGAAGTAACAGACTTTCTTACATAACTCAGTTGTTAGGTCAACTCCACCAAAGCAGGGGGAATCAGAGCTACAACAAACCTGGCCTGTTTTGGGTGATGTTTAGCCTGGTTTCCCATGGAAATGCACATCTGTGTCCTTCTCTTCCTTGATATCTTTTGAAACTACTGGCCAAAGTCAACAATATGTGGTTGAAAGGAAAGATTTTTCAGTGGTAATTAAGCTCTTAGCTTCTACCTAAAAGTAGGAGGTCAGGGAGAGGGCTGGCTTGGTTTGAACATTTACACTTTTGCTTGTAATCTTTTTACTCTTTCATTCATTCTTTTGCCTTAGGTTCTCTGAGGATTTCAATATGGTTTTAGGAAGAATAAATATTGGAATTCAACTGTTTGACTTGAAGATGAAAGTAAGGCTTTATTTGTATTCACCTGTCAAATGCATTGGAAGTGAATGAAGTGCGTGCAGACTTTTCATCTCTAAGAAGGAACCACCGTGATTATCTGGTTTCCATCATGTATGTTCTCAAAGTTGCATGAAGAATTTCTTCATCTGGACAGAGGTTCCTGCTGAAGCCAGAGGATCACTTTTAGTAATGTATTCTAAAATTTGCTAGAGACTTCATGACATCTCAGCACATCCCAAAGTGTCTGATTCTAGTAATTAATTACTCGCAGAGGTAGAAAGTGTGCGTTTTATTTCTAGTGAATTTATCTACTCTCGACTTCAGTTGATGGATCTTGTACTTTCCTGATTGATTTAGATCTGAACTGCATCCTGTATGCTGTACATAGAAAGCTGAGTAGTCATTTCTTGACTTCTGCTTGATCAATTAGATAAATTATCTTGATTTGGTAGATATCACTCTTATAAACCTAGAAAAAATTCATACTTCTTTCTGATCCTTTCCCCATATTCCACCTTTTTTTTCCTTGAAAAGTAGCCCTCAGAAGTGGGGATAGCATTCCAGCATATTCACAATAATGACAGAAGTAGCAGCATTCCATCCTCCTGAAGAAAAAATGAGTTGAGCCACATCCTTCCCCTGTCATAACATGAAGGTCAGTTGTGAAGATCTCTGAATACGTGAAATTAAATAATTTAGTATTCCTTCCTAAAGAAAATAGTGATGGAATAGATCATAGAATCATAGAATGGCTTTGGTTGGAAGTGACCTCAAAGATCATTGAGCCCCAACCCCTGCCATGTGCTGGCTGCCCCCCAGCAGCTCAGGCTGCCCAGGGCCCATCCAACCTGGCCTTGGGCACCTCCAGGGATGGGGCACCCACAGCTCTCTGGGCAGCACTGCCAGGGCCTCACTGCTCTTTGAGTGGACAAATTTCTGCCTGACATCCAATCTAAATCTCCCCTCTGTTAATTTAAAGCCAGTACCCCTTGTCCTATTGCTAAGGTAGAGATGAGCATCTCTCTATTGATTTCAGTGACCTTTATGTTAGTTATGAATTGGTTCTCTGGTAACAAAGTATTTAGGTTCATCCAGGATAGAAAAATCATGAATGTTTTCACAGAAAGGCCTTCTGAGTGAGAAAAAACAGGGTAAATTCCACACTTTTCAGCATACTGCTTCTTGAAATATGAATAGCTTAGGCATCCTCCTCTGCCCCAGACCAATAAATCAAAAACAAATACAGTGTTGTGAAATAAAAGAACTTGTGCCAATGAAATTCTTCCAGGGAATGGAGACCAGAGACATAAGGATCTTTCAGGTAAAGTGCATATATGTGTGCATAAGATTTTTTTTTTTTGCCCCAGTGATTATACGTCAGGAGAGCAACAGTGAAATATGAACAAAGGACGAGGTTCTGTTTTTCAGCTTTGCCTGTGGAAGAATCCGAACTTTTTGTCAAAATCAGCACTTCATTACAAGCTATTGAAGCCAGTTTAAAGCTTCCATTGAGAGCCATTCGCTGAGAGCATGAGTCACTGTCTGTGTGCAGAATCATGCAGTGATTGATGCGGCCAGCGAAGGGCTGTTAGCAGAGAGCCTTAAAAAAAAGATGGAAATGTAGTTTACATGTTGGGCACAATTAATCCCGAGTGTAATTCTAGCTGAAATCCTTTATCAGTCCTGAGTTGGTGGCAAATTCAAGTTTTAAGCGTGCTGCTGTGATGCATCTCTGTCTGTTGCAATCAAATGGCATTTTAAGAAGGACAGATTCATCGTCCTGTTTGCTCTGTTGCAGGCAATATGCAGTGCCCTCATCGTGTTCCTGTTGTTGGCTGCTCGCTCCTGAGGCAGCACAGAGACATCCAAACGTTAAACAAGTCTCTTGAAAGCACTTTGAAACACTTCTGCAAAGCCCTTGCAATACGTGCAGGGTCTGCAGCACAACTGCAGTTCTGCAGCTCTGCGAGGCTCCAGCCCTTGTTGCTGCCTGCTGAAGTGACCCTTCCCTTGCACAGCTGCAGCACCGTGCTTGGAACGGGCGTCCCTGGGTGCTCTCTGCTCCGTGGGAACGCTGCAGAGTGCAGTGATACTCCTTCACCTCTCTCATCTTGCTCCCAGCTACATCCATCGTGCACTGCGCTTCCTTCAGCTGCCCTTCTTCCCGTTGGGGATGCACACTGATAATTTACCCACAGGGACTCATCTGGACCAAGAATATTTAGAAATATCCGTCATCCTTTTAAGAATATTTCTGATTCTGGAACGTGATCCCATCTAGGCTGGTGGGGAACAGCTGTTTCAAGTAGGGAACTATTGAGACTGCTTTCCAGTGTTAAGCAGTTCGAGGTTATAACTCAACAGACTGCAGCTACTGTAGAAGCAGTAAAGCATATAAGGAAAATGGGTAAAATGAGAACAGAGCTAAGAATAAATAGGTCAGGCAGCCTTGAGTACTAGATGAGGAATAAATGAATTACTGCATTGTTGGCCAAACTCTCCTGACTGCTTGGACTAGCAGAGGTCAGAGCTGCAAGCTATAGAAGATGGCAAAAGACAGCCTCCATTCATTAAGCAATGAATCTGCATTATCTCAGCTTGAACTGTCCCTTACTGTAGGACTGGTTTTCCTCTGAGAGCTGAGGGCCAGATTAAAGCAAGCATTTGTTCATTTGCATTCCATTTCTGGTTTGCATGGAGCATGCCAGCATAGAAAAGTGGATTTGTGAGGACACTCTAGTGCAAGGTAGGGAACAATCAGGGCAAAGTGAGTCTGGGAGGGAGCTGCTTGCCACTGAGTACTTCCTACAGTACCTGTGCTTTGCCTTGGTGGGTGCAGAGCCCTTCTGAGGTCTGTGTCCCCTTCTGAGACAACTGGAGGACCTGGGAGGCAGCTGCAAAAAGCACGGCGCTATCTCATGCTTGTGTCTGATGCAAAAGCACAACTGAGCCATGAGCAGTGCAAGAGAATCTTTATGTGAGGTTCAACAAATTCTGCTTTAGCTTCCGTGAACACAAACCCTAACCCTGCAGGACAAATGTGGCACTTTGGGTTGGATTGTTTCATTAGCAGAAGGACTGAGGTAACAGCTAGACTAGCAGGGCCTATCTGGGGCTGTGATGCTTTGGGGAACATGGGAAGGGTGGGTTTTTTTTCATGTTTTGTTTTCCTATATGCTTTTATTAACATGCCTTACTGTGGCTCTCAGGGTACTGCTGCTGGAACAAGAAACTCGTTTCTTTCTGTGGTTTTCCCCCCTTGTTGGGGCCACTCGTGCGTGTTAGTTACTGCCAGTGGTCATGGTGCATTACCAGCATAGGGATGGTGGGCCTGTGGCCCTAAGAAGTGCTGGCTGGAGGCTGTGACTGCTCCTTCTGATTCTACTACATTGGAATCTGATGGGTGAAAAGCTGTGAAATCTATTTCCCATCCCCAGACCTCATAGTTGTGGGACCAACTGTGACTCCTTGTGAGAGGGCTTTAGAAACAAAACAGGAGTACAAAAGAGTTCTGCAATGTTTATTTGCGTTGTTGACTTGCACTGTATTCACAGGAGGAAAAAAACATCCCAGGCTTCTGCTTTAACAGAATCAGAATCCCCAAGTGTGCACGAGGTTACTACTAGCAATTCAGGTTTATTGCTTTTTTTTTTAGGTCCCTGTGAATCTCTTATTTTAAAATGAAAGAGAAAACATCCAGACTGCTCCAAATGACTGCATTCTTATGCCGTTGTCCTTTGTCATTTTCTTTCATTCTGCACATTTATAAAAACGTAACTGCTGTATGCAGATTTATATTCCAAGTGAAACGTGTGCCCTGAATTCTTTACCTTAATTGGAAAGGTATCGATCACTTTCTCTTTTTTCACCGTGGGCCTGATCCAAAGCTGGAAGAAGAACATTCCAGCAGTCATCAGCTCTGGTCTGTGTGTGACAGACACAGGGCTGGCTTTTTGCAGTGGGAACAGTGGATTTTCCATTCTGTTATTTTCCTTTGTAAAAGGACATGGAGTGATTTTTAAAATTATTTATACAACTGTATCCTGATAAGATACAACTTCCTCCAGTTTAAACATAGCTACTGTTTGTTTCTATAGTATTCAGCAATGTTTATGAGGCTGGGGAAGAGCCGTAACACAGAGCAGTGGATGCTTTTCAAGAAATTTCCCCATTTCTTTTTTTCTGAAAATGTTTGGTCAGATTCTGATCTCGGTTACACCACTAAATCAGCAGAACTGCCTCATAGCCACTGGTTGGCCTGAGTTTAAAGCAGCTGCCAGCAGTCCCTACGATAGGAGCAAGGCTGGAGAGATCACCGCTCTTTGGGAGAAGAAACATTCTTTCTATTTGGATTGTATAGGTGACAGTTCCTTGCACCACTAAGACATGTTTTATATTACCCCAGCCTTGGGTTTTGTTCAGCATTATACCTAAACCTGGATCTAACCATTGCTGCATGCTCCAAATCTCCTGAGCTGAATCCAAACATCATGAATTCAGGTGATTGTCATAGCACTGTGTATTTTGGATAAGTAGATAAATATTCCAGTCAGTTCCAGGCATTTCAGGGGATAGGGGTGATAATTTATCTTTATCACCCTGTATGTTCCATCTTGAAATTCTGGCATCAGGCTCTTGTCGTATATAAATACCATTTTTCTATTCTAGGCTTCCATTTGCTAGAAATAATCGAACCACTGCAATGCATTGATCTGTAAAGTGCCTTGCAATATCTTGAGTGTGAAAGCAGATAAAGTCAAAGTCTGGTCTGTCAGCACCTTAAAAAAAAAAAAAAGTCATCTCTGTGCTGAGAAAATTATGATGCTGTCACCTGTTTTTGAGCTGACATCTTGCACTGGTATCACAAACGCTCTAACAGTGCTTGGGAATTGGCAAAAACGTTATAGCCAGTCTTGGATTTATGGATTGTGTCCTTCCCATCAGCTTTGCAGGCTTTCCTAACAGCCTTTTTGTTCTCAAAAGTCTTTTGTAATAAATTGCATTGACAGCAAAATCAGGATATGTTCAGATTTTTTCATGAAATCCAAATTTCCATACAGGTTTTGGAACTGATTCTTATTGAGGGCTAGGGTACAACACAGTGTTTTCTAGACAAACAGTTGTGCTGAGAGCATCTTTGTAGAGCTACTGATCAGAGCTACAAAAGCGGTGCATAACCAGCATCCTTGAGGTGCATCCAGGTTGGATATTAGGAGCAGTTTCATTGGAGGCAGTGGCACAGCTGCCCAGGGAGTGGTGGTGTCACCTGGAGGTGTCCCAGAGCCATGGGCATGTGGCACTGAGGGACGTGGGCAGTGGGCTGGGGTTGGGCTCGATGATCTCAGAGGTCTTTACCAGCCTTAATGATTTCTGTGATAACTTTGGATGTGGCTGCTGGGGCACTTTGCATCGGCCAGTGTTACTATAGCTTACTGCAGTTTGCACAGCTGTATAAGTTTTAGATTTATTAAAAATATAAAATTTTACATGCTTTCACGCTAAGATCAAGAGCTTATAACAGTAACCTGGATAACTAAAAAGTCATAACCTTGGAAAAACAGATGTGTTAACACAGTTAATTGGAAATAAAGGTGCCTTCCAAGAGACAAGGCTGATGGAGAGGAAGTACACAAGAAACATTACTAAGTTCTACCATGTGTTGTTTTGATGGCTTTTTTCCCTTCCAGTTTTGTTTTTGTTTCTAGAGGATGAATATATTAAACAAACCTAAATTGCCATAGAACTCTGGCAGTTCTGATAGTAATACACACTTGAAAGGCAAGGATAAAGCATTGTGACCTCTGGCTATCCGTAATAAAGATAAGAATTGAGAGTAAGAGCCAAAGAAATTAGCCGAAAATCAAGAGTTAATTCTGCAACTCAGCGTCCCTCTCAGTCATCCACTATTTCTACTTTGTGATGAGAATTCTAACAAATGCTTTGGATCCCATACGCATAGATGGGCTGTTAATATCAGAATATTAGCAGACTTTTCCAAGTCCTCCTACCTTAGCTGGTGTGCTGACGAGGCAGCAGTCTTCCCTCACCACAGGTAGGGTTTGTAACACTTCCACAGGATCCCAGAGTCCTGCAGCTGTTCAAGGAAATGGTGAACGTGGTTAAGGTAGTGTTGCCAGGTACAGCCTTAGAGAAGGAAGACTTAGCTTCATATCCTTACTACAAACTTCAGATTTTTTTTTTCCTCATCTAAAAACAGTGTTTGGGCCTTGCATCCAAGCACGTAAGTTTCATTTCATTTAAAAAATGCTGCATTGATAAGGCAGGAGCAGTATTTTGCAGGAAAGTGCTGCTTTGGATAAGGAGCAAGAATGCATGAGGTGTCGGGTTCACTTCTTTGGGTGAATTAGCAGATTCATTACTCTGGATTTTGGCAAGTAACTATTTATAGGATGATCAGTGAAGCTAGCTTCAGACTTCATTTATAAATAGATGAGCATACATTTTCCTTCTATGCCAGAATTTTCCGAGCTGCAGTTTCATGCTTGCCTTGTTCTGATGAACATTGCTAGTGAATTGTGGAAGGGCATCCATAGAGGGCTAATGAAACTGCATTCAGCAATAGATTCACCTTCCCAGTTAGCAAACACAGCTTATCAATTCCCATTTTGAAAGTGATGGAGGAATTGTGGATTCTATTTGCCTGCACACAGGCAAAACGCTGATGACCCTGCTGATAAAGAGACTTTGGACTTCTACAATACTTAAGCATGTTTTGTGTGCAGTTTGAAAGTCAAATGTTATGAGAGGATGACTGAGAGTGGAGTTCAGAAGAAACTACAGTCTGTGCTCATAGCCACTAAAATCTGGTTTTGGCTGTTTCTGCCTTTTTTGCCAGGTTCCTTCTGAACCTCACATCACTGGAAGTTCTTTGTGATCGGAGCAGTCCCATACCAGGCAGACAATGACCAAAGGATGAGAGAGAAAGGCCTCAAGTTGCACCAGGGGAGGTTCAGGTGGGCTGTTAGGAACAATTCCTTCTCCCAGAGAATGGTGAGGCAGTGGCACAGCTGCCCAGGGAGTGCTGGGCTCACCTGGAGGTGTCCCAGAGCCGTGGGGATGTGGCACTGAGGGACGTGGGCACGGTGGGGGTGGGTTGGTGGCTGGACTGGATGATCTCAGAGGTCTTTTCCAACCTGAATGATTCCATGATTCAGTGATTCTATGATTCAGTTTTCATTGCTGAGAGTTCAAAATAAAGAAGGCACATATTGTAGGCCAGAACATTTTCTTGGAAGCAGGTGAGAGATCTCTGCTAAATGATGTTCAAGCTTTTGATCCCCATTCCTCTTCTGATGCATGAGCCGCACTGACACCTTTTAGTACATAGAACTCAAACTGCTCCACAAAGGTTCTTCTGAAAGGGAAAGGAACTTATATGTCACAGAAGTGCTCTGTATTACTTGCTCCTCATTAAACGTCAGACTTTTGGGGGAAACATTTAATCTGTAGTCAAATGTGTGTGTCCAGGTCGTACGTGCAAGCCTGCAGCAGCTCTCATTTTGCTAGCTAAACCCTAACAGCAGGATAGCCCTGGTAGTGCACAGCTTGGTGTGCTGTGAGTGCTACTCTGCTTTGCAGGGAGGTTTTGTGCATTGCCCTTGGGCCCCCACTGCTGCAGCCAAGCTATTATTGGTGCCTGAGCTGGCTGGCGTAAAACTACTTTGTGTCTGTCTGTGCAGCTTCAGGCATACCTTTGTCTGCAGTTGTAGACATTCTCTGTGATAGGGTTTCTGCCGTGTGGAGCCTGCAGGTCATGCAAGTCGGTCCCAAGATACTTATTTTATTTGTTAATGTACTGACTCAAACACAATGGAAATATCTGCAGGGATGTTGTGGTACGCTGGCCCTGTGCCTCTACCAGCTCTTGCTAATGCTTCCTGTTCCTCCCCAACGCTGCAGGCCCAGCACCAGGACTCCTGCCAGGACTCCTCCTGGACGCTGAAGATTGCTGTGATGCTGGCGCAGAGTGCAGGAAGGCCATCTTCTCTTCACACTGTCAGCATTTCCACTGCTGACTTTGGTGGCGTGGGAAGCAGAGAGCAACTGGTGAAGGCCAAGGCAAAGGCCTCTGTAAGTGCTGTATGCTTGGGTAATTTTACAGGGGTTGATGTATTGGATCCACGGCAAAGCAGGCCCTAAGCACACTGGAGGCTTGAGGTAGAGAAAATGGTGATGATGGCATCTGGGTGAGGGGAGTAGGTGTTAATGTCCACATCACTGAACTATTCAGGCCCAGGATCACAGATCAGCTGCAAAGGGACCCCTAAAGGCCATCCATTCCAACCCCCTGCAGTGCACAGGGACACCCACAGCTCCAGCAGTGCTCAGAGCCCCGTCCAGCCTGACCTTGGCTGTCTGCAGGGATGGGGCACCTCCATCTCTCTGGTCAACCTATGTCACTGCCTCACTGCCCTTACTGTCAAAAACTTCTTCCTTATATCCAATCTAAGTCTTTCTTCTTTTAGTTTGAAAATCAAGGTTTTGGCCTGGGTATGACACAGCTACTGCATTATTTGGAAACAGAAATACACCTGTGAGCAGATGATGGGAACAGGTTCAATCAAAGTTCACCTTCAATCAAAGCTGATTGAAGGTGAGGGTGTAGCACAGAGCTGGGTGCTGGTAGGGTGGTGAGAAGATGTAGTTTTGTGAAGAAATGTGCACAGTGGAGAAGCCATTGTGCTGCTAAACAGGCTGTGCACGTAGTGAGGAAGTGAAGATTTTTTTTTCCATTAGGCAAATTATTGCCTATCTTTGATTCTCCTTTCAATGTCTTGGCCAAGTCTGCCAAAGTCAGACAAAGCACGAGTCTAGATCTGTGCCTTTGAGCTTCACAATGGGTATAAAACAGGGCACTATGGGTGGAGGAGAGGTGTGCCTTGTGCGAGGAACCTCTTCCTCCTCAGTCACACTGCAAACCTGTGTGACTGGAATCCAGGTAACGCTTTTCTGACAACGTGCTGCTTTTCAGTGGTAGAGCTGGGGATGTTTTGTCGCAGGGTTCATTTCTCTGTGTGTATTTCTTCTGTCTTTTTCGGTAGCTACCACCAACCTCAAGCAGAATTTTTCTAGTTTTAGTGTTGCCTTCCCGTTTGTGGCTCTCTCAATATGTGATCTAGATCTGCTGGTTTTGTTTCCATGTGAGATAGCTAACTGCAAACTCAGTTCCCCCAAAGATACGACTGAAATGCTCTAAATCCTGAAGAGAGTAAGAATCCACGCGGAGCATTTCAGTTTGTTCGGAGCAGTGTGTCAGGTTATCTAAGGTGCAGTTTACTTCAAGATAATCTCTCAGAGCTTTTGGAATGTGTTTGCTTTGACACACCCACAGAGTGTCCTCCTCTGAGTGGAGGTGCTAATGTGTGTGTGGATTCGTTTCTGCGGGGACAGAGTCTGACAGTACTGTTGAGCACAAGCAGCATAGTAGATTTTCAAAAGAGAAAAAAAAAAGATGCACTATTTCTCCATTTCCATGTGACGTGGTGGGGTCACCATCCCTGGAGGTGTTCAGGAACCATGGAGGTGTGGCACGGTCAGTGGGCATGGTGGGGTTGGGCTGGTGGTTGGACTGGATGATCTTAGAGATGTTTTCCAGCCTTAATGATTCTGTGATTCATTTGCAAGAAATCCACAGCTCTATGGACAAAATGCACGAGAAGGAGAATCCCCAGGCTTCCAAATCAAGGCTAACTACAAAGTAATGGGCAGAAAGGGAGTGACTACACCTAACATTGCTTTGCTGACCCTTTTCTACTTCATGTAATTTAATAATGGTTTCTAACAGTGCCACTCTTTCTGTTCCTTTCAGTTTGATTAAAGGAAGGGGAGTGTGGCCACCAGTGTGAGCGATTTGCCTGAGTTCACTTGCTGGAATTAGGAGGTGCTGGTATTTTCACTTGTAAGTATTCCCACTTTGTCTCAGCTTCACAGGCTTTGGCTCTCTAACCATGCAAGCAGAATATTCATGCTGAAAATACTGACAAATAGTTGCAGGCATTTTTTAATGAGAATAACATTCTCTCTGTCAAGCCCAGAGATGCTGATTTCAGCTATCACTGGTAATCACATTTGGGGCTGCCACATTCTTTACAAAAGGGCACTTTTAAAGGAAGAAAGTAACTGTAAGTAACTGGGATGACTGGTTGGAGCCCGCAGTATCCTTGCTATTCTGGTTTCTGCTTCTTCAGGCATTCATTCCTACCCAGTTATTTCCATGATAATCAATGGCCCACCCATTTTTGAGCTATGTGGGTTAAGACAGACAGAATCTTTAAATACACTGAACGTTCTCGCTCATTCCCATCTATTATGATCTTTTTTTTTTCCTGCCTACTTGTGTGAGAGATATTAATAGTTGAGTGGAAGGTGTATTTTTCTGATGTTTCTTAACATCCAAGGGGTTGAACAATTTTGTATTTGTATTTATTATGTGTACATCGTTGGGTTCTCTGAATTCCTGCTGCTGATGGCTGAAGTAAAAGCTACATTCACACTGAATCAAAACTCAGCTGAGCGTTATCCTTCCAAGCCTGAAGCATTGTAGGGCACATACACGTAGGCACTTGCTAGTTTTTTGTCTATAGCCAAGTTATCCAGCTTTTTCCAAGAGCAGAAGCCTTCCTGGGTTAATGGAAATTCTGATTTGTGAAATATTTTGAGATACAATCCATGTTGTCCAAAGAGTAGAATTTTTCATGTTCCTTGGGGCAGATTCAGTGAACGTTTTGCTCAGGAGCAGTGCAGATCCTGTCTCAGTACCACTGGTGGGGGCATTCAGGAAGGTTTGGACAAGTTGTTTTCATTTTTTTTTTTTTCTTTGTGTATCAAAATTCCTCAAGTGTCTGCAGTGATTGACTTGTCCTTTGTTACGGTGGTGGATGAGAAATATTTGTGGCTGCAATTATTAAGGTTGTTAAATGAATAAAGGCTCATTTTACTTTTTTACTACCACTACCAAACTGCTACGTTCTCACTGCATAGAAGCAGGTACCTCCTAGTATTTGCCTCGAAACCTTGATCATGAGCTCTGATCCTCCAAGATGTTGCACAAGCAAAGAACACAAACGTGGCTGATTTTCAACACTTGCACAAATTGACTGAGCTGCTCCATTCCCAGCACTAGCTATGAAACACCACAGTCAGCAGACAGGGGTGTGACTCTGGTCAAAATTCATGTAGGCTTGACAATGGTAGGTTATTTTACAAAGGAACAGGGATTTTTTCCCAAGTTGAAAGGACTTGAGAACATGAGAAGGCGTGAGGTTACGTATGGTTGGCAAGCCAGTGATAGGACCAAAGTGAGATGGTGGGAGTCTGCATGACAGCATCGCATGAAGGGCAAATAAAGGGGGAAAGCCCAGCTGAGCAGGGTGTTGAGGGCAGTGAGCTGCATGACAAACGTGGCAGGCCTGCTTGATAGTAGGTTAGAGGCTCTTCCTTTTGTATGCTTTGAAGGAATGGTTGGCCGCACAGACAGGCAAAGATTTTCACTGGGGTAAGATAACTCCCAGATGGAGAGGTAGATCCCAAATGGAGAGGCTCTTTCTGAATGCATGTGTTACGTGTTTTAGTTTTATGGGCTGGGTTCACCTTGCAGTGAGTACAGAGGGAATGATGATAGTTACTGACCGGCTGGGGAACTGGGTGCAAGGAAGGGACCGGGGAAAGGCAGCGGGGGAGAACAAAACATCCTGGAGAGCCGGGCTGATAACGCTGTCACGATGGAAACGAAGCGGTATTCCAGAGACCAGGAAGTGGATGTCACAAACCTCGGCAAAGCGTCGGAGCCAGATAAGGGAAAGCCGAGGGTGGGCTCAGGGCTGCGAGCAGCACTGAGAGAGCCGGGGGGGGAGAGGAGAATGGGGGACGGGGGTGGGCCGAGGCCGCACGGAGAAGGGCAGAGGGAAGCGCGGCACAGGGCCGGAGATCCAGGCGTGGCTGTTTGCGTGGGGAGGCGGCAGGGCCGATGCAGGGGACGGATCCGCAGCGGAGGAAGCGAGAGGCGGGATGGGCTTCCCACGGGGAATGACAGAGCAGAGGGAGCGCGGCGCCGGAGGAAGCGGATGCCGGGGGGGAGCCAACGTCGTCTCCGCGATAGGACGGAGCGGCGAGGGGGGGAGGAGGAGGAGGAGCGTGAAGCCCGGGGCGAGGGAGCCTCCCGATAACCGTAAGGAGAACGGCGAGGGCCGGGGCCGCGTCGGGGCCACCTGCCGGCACCGCAGCGCGCCCGCTGGGCGCCTCCGCAGGGCCGGGACCGCGCCTCGGCACCGCCCCGCCGCCCGGCCGCCCCTCGGCGCCGCCCCCCGGCCCCGCCCCGCCCCTCGCCCCTCGCTGCCGCCGCGGCCGTGCGGGCGGAGCGCAGCGCAGCGCAGCGCGGGGGCTGCGGGCTCCGCCGGTCACTCCGCGCCGCAGCCGAGCAGGGAGAGCCGCCGCGCGGGCAGCACGGAGGTAGGGCCGGCCGGGATCGCGCGTCGGTGCGGACGTCCCCCCCCCTGCGGCCCCGCCGCAGCCGCTCGCTCTCTCTCTCTCTCTCTCCCTCTCTCTCTCTTTCTCCCCCCGCCGCAGAGCGGAGCGGCCCGGGCCCCACGCCCGGCAGCTGTCAGCTCGGAGCCGCCCCGCCCCGCCGCGGCCTCGCCTCGCCTCGCCCCGGAGCCGCCGCCCTGCGGAGGGACCGCCGCCGCGCGTCTTATTGCTGGTCCGTCCCGAGCCGCGGTGCGGTTCGCGCCCGGGAAGGCGCTGCGGCACGGGCGGGGCGCGGGGGGCGGGCGGGGCCGGGCGGGCGCTGCGGGCTTTGTGATGCCGGGCCGTACCTGCGGGTATCGGGCCGTACCTGCGGGTATCGGGCCGTACCTGCGGGCACCGGGCCGGGCGGGCGTCGCGCGGCCTCGCGTCGCCGTGTGCGAGACGGCCCGGCGCTGCGGCGGAGGGAGGACGGCTGCGGGGGGAAACATGGCAGGCTGCGCCGGGCGCCGTAGGGTCGCGCTCGCTCGGCGCCGTCCTTAGGTAGAAAGCCTCCGCGTTCCGTGTTTAAAGCGAGACGAGCCCCAGGCGGAACGACCGTCCTCTACCCGGCCGTGCAGCGTTCGGAAATGAGCCGCGAGCTCTGCTCGCCGGGGTCGGGAATAAAACAAATCCCGTCGCCGGTTCGGCCCCGGGAATGCATTGTCCTCAATGACGGCCGCGGAACAAAGCTCCGAGCCGGAGCGATGCCGGCATCGCGGTGTGAGCTGTGCGGGCCATTGCGGAGAGCCTCGGCTGGAGGGTTGCCCGGAGGCTGGGGGGGTGGGGAGGGGGCTGAAGGTGGGGGCTCACGGCTCACGGCTGCGTAACGAGGCAGAGCCGGCGCAGAGCGGGGGGGAGCGTTTCGTTATCGCATCCCGGAGCGTCGGCTCGGTGCTGAAAAGGAGGTCGGCTCGGAGGAGAGGAGCTCGCTTGGTGTTTTCCTGTAATGCAGGTTAAGTGCGGTAAAGGACGTTCGCTCTGCAAAGCAGGACGCGGCGTTTGGGGATGAAATAGGAGCTTGCAGCTGTTGCGATGGCAAAAAAAAAAAAAAAAAAAAAAAAAAAGGCATTACGAATGCTGTTTCATCCCCATTGTGGCGTGAATCCTGCGGCTGCCGCGAGCTGCTGAGCACCGCCTGCACGCAGAGGTGGAACGGAGGGGGCAAAGCACTGATGCTGCATGGATGGAGACCCCGGTGCTGCTCCGGGCCACTTTTAGCCTGTGTACAGACCTGCTGTGTGAAAGATGCTCTGTTTTCCTTTCGACATATAGGAATTTTCATCAGTTAAACCCCCTTTATTGGAGGGATTTATTTTTAATGTGGGTCAGTTGCAGGATTTAATATTTGCAGTTGGATTACAGCATCGTATTCCGTTTGTGAGGAGGACATATTTGGGGAGTGTTTTGTGGAAGGCGGCTGAGGTCCGTTTACGCAGATGCTGAGGGCTCACTGCAAAGGGTGTGCAGGCTGCCGATCTCCATAGGTGCCTAAATTCCTTAGTCATCCAATCTGGGCACAAGTGAAAATCCAGCCCAATAGCTGATCGCTGCTGCCCTTCCCCATGAGTCAGCTCCGAAATGCAGCCCAAACTGCTGCCTGGCTGCAGGCCTCCCTCCCTCCTGCTTGCTGTTCCGTGGTTCTGGGAAAACCACTGCAGTCAGCCGTGCTCAGGCTGCGGGAGGTGGATGGGCTCAGCAGGGCGAGGAGCCGTTGGCAGCACTGGGGGCTGTTTTGGCTTGCAATTAAATGTGGGGTTGGGAAGCAGAGCACTGCAGGTTGCTTTCCGTGCTGTGTGATGCACACCGTGCGTGGACGCTTGGGCTGAGAGCAGGCTGCCTCTCAGTGATCCACGCTGCACAGGGCTGTGTGGGGCTGCTCTGAAGCACAGGCTGGTGTGTTCACTCTCCACCGATGGAGCTGCAGACCGTGCCGTTGCAATCAGCCCTTCCCTCTGCACGAGCTGATGGCGGTGTGCCCGAGTCAAACCGGAGGGAGTCTAGCCTGCAGTTCTTCAGTATGAAAATCTACTTGTCTTCTCTGGCTTTCTGCTGCGTATACAACTTAGAAATCACCTTGTGTCTGGTGGTTATCACCAAGGAGCTCTTGCACAGCAAAGCAAGGCGAGTGTTGGAGTGAAATGCGTGTGCTGTCAAATGGCACCGAGCTGCAGTGGCTGTTCTGCAAGGAGACCGCATTGAGGGCTGCTGTTCCCCTGCGCTGTGCTTTTCCACATGCGGTTTCCATTGCCAGATTTTGATTATTACTCCTAAAATGACCTGTAGCTAGTCTGTTTTTCTGATGAACAAGGGTACAATGCTGCCGCAGCCAAAGCTGGACCTTCAAGGCTTTGCCTTCCTCCAGTGAAAAGAAGGTGATGGAGATTCTGCATGTAAGGGCTTTGGTTTTTATGCTCAGGTCTCATCTTATCTAACAGAGTGATGCAGTTAATTCTATGTATTTGAGCAGTCCTCTTTTCTCCCCCCTCCCACCCCCCCGATTTGTCCAGCATTATTTCTTTTCCACCTCTTGACTCATTCCAGATCCAATTGATACTGTCCATTTCTCATTAAAAAGCCTGACTTTCCATGGGGAAAACTTTCCAATGTGTTGCTGCTTGGTGGTTGAGTTCCAACCAATCTTATAGCTGATGAAGATGGCAAGGGAGGATGCTCTTGCATCTGAAGACATTATTTCTACTATTCATAGAATCACAGAATGGCCTGGGTTGCAAAGGCCCACAATGCTCATCCAGTTCCAACCCCCTGCTGTATGCAGGTCACCAACCAGCAGACCAGGCTGCCCAGAGCCACATCCAGCCTGGCCTTGAATGCCTGCAGGGATGGGGCATCCACAGCCTCCTTGGGCAACCTGTTCCATGTCTCACCACCCTCTGGGTGAAAAACTTCCTCCTAATATCCAACCTAAACCTCCCTTGTCTCAGTTTAAGACCATTCCCCCTTGTCCTATCACTATCCGCCCTCATAAGCAGCTGTTCACTTCTTTTCTATTATTCACTGTGTGTGAATAGGAAAAGGTATACAGCCATCTAGGTGATCCTAGTGGCCTTTTCCAACATTAATGCATCTGTGATTCTGTAATCGTTCTCAGGGATGGAGATGTCTTTGTATGGCCAAGGGCACATTAAGGTTGAGGGGTGTCTTGAGCTATTCTTTCTCAGCACCATTAATATTTTTGTGCCTCTTCTCTGAGCAAATTTTTTGGAGCTAAGTATGAACTTCCTGAGGATGTTCCCCCTTGCTCTTCTCTTTTGGTACAAACACAGCTATTTCCACTACCACCAGAGAAATACATTGTGCTGCTGTGCTGTGCTGTTCATCTTCACCATCTCCTGAAGGCGCCGAGCGTTGGGGCTGCAAGACGAGGCAGTGTGTTGGTTTGGTTAATTCTCCGTGAAGAGGAGAGCAAGGAGCAAACAAAAGAGGCACGAAAGCCTCGTGCCAACAGATGCTAACACACACATGTTCGTGCTGCGAATAGCCGAGCTGGCCATAGCACTCGTGCCATTGGAACGGGAGAGGTGTGCCATTAATACACAGGCATCTAAAAATACACTGCTGTGAGTCTGTTCACAGGTAAATGTTCCAAATTAAGTAGCTTTTCTGTGTGCTGGAGCGCGGAACGTGTGCTGTTCTTTTTTGGGAAGAAGAGGCCGCATCGTGAAGCTGCGCCTGCTGGGCACTTGGCCTGTTGTCTGTGGAACACAGGGTGATGCTGTTGGGCTCCTGCTCGTGTTCACATGGCTGCAGCTGTAGTGTACGTAAGAAGAAACCATTTCTCCTCTGTGAAAAGCACTGCTCAGAGTGAGCACGCATCTAAGAATGTGAAAGCAAAGTACTCCTGCAGGTCGTTGGAGGCATGGTGGGCTTGCTGTTGAATAGGACTTGCAGGGAAACATGAAGAAAAAAAGAAAGGAATTTTTTGACATCTCAAGCTTGGTTTTATTATAGTTTTATTATTGGAATAGCCACCAGGCTCTATCATTTTGTTAATCCCAATTCAATATTGTTGTGAGAGAGAGGAGCGATTCCTGGCACAGTTTTAGTGAGGGATGGGCAGCACTGATCCCCTGTGCCAATGGGGCTGTGGGAGGCTGCGTGCGACCTGTCAGAGATGGGTGGTTGTGTGCATAGTTAAAAAGAGCCCATTTGGCTGCCATTAGCTGCTGGGAGTGTGATTGGGGTGAGGAGATGCAGCATGGAGCAAACAAAGCATGTTTTTTTCATAGAATCACAGAATGGCCTGGGTTGCAAAGGCCCACAATGCTCATCCAGTTCAAACCCCCTGCTGTGTGCAGCATCACCAACCAGCAGCCCAGGCTGCCCAGAGCCACATCCAGCCTGGCCTTGAATGCCTGCAGGGATGGGGCATCCACAGCCTCCTTGGGCAACCTGTTCCAGTGCATCACCACCCTCTGGGTGAAAAACTTCCTCCTAATATCTAATCCAAGCCTTTTTTGTACTGCTTCATGACCAAATAGCACTGAGGTTAAATATGAAGTAGCCAACTTGAGGAGTACAGCGTTCGTGAGTGGTTGTGGTCCCTCCCAGCCTTCATCCATACGGATTACAGGCACTCAAATTCTTTTTTTTTTTTTTTTTTAAAGCTGGTTTCTCCTTGCTGGGGGCCGGGCAGCCAGCTGGGTGTGCTGAGCTGTAAGGTTACACTGACTGCTGAACCTGAGCTCGGGCAGCAGCCTCTCCCAGCCAAGCCAATAGGCATCTCTGGGAGGGCCCTCATCTCCCCTGCAGGACTCAGCTCCCAGCAGCATTTCAGCCCTTTGTACACCTCAAGGTCTTCTGCAAGGTGTTGTGAGACTCCCGACTGCCCAGCAGTCCTTCAGACCTGCTTGGATATTCGGTTCCTGTGAGTTACGCTATCTGGAATTAACTCTATCTTGCTGTTGGTTGATTTATTATAGAGTGGCACGGAGTGTCTGCTTTTGGTTCCTACTTTGGCACGATGAAAGAGGGCCTTGTGCTGAGAAGAGCAAGGAAGCTGTCTGGGTGTTTTGTTTCAGAGGGCACTGCTTGTGCTGGCTGGGCAGCTCTGCAGCCCGGTTTGCAGTGGCGATAATTTGTGGTTACTGCAGTAAGCAGTGCAGAGCAAATCGTACTTTGTGCAATGTGACCAAATGCTTATTTTTTCCACTCGTTCTGTGGATCTCATTTAGCGCCTCGATGCCACAAATGCTGCTAATTAAAGCAAGTGGCTCCTCTTCTTTTTGCCTTCAAAAGGGAAAAGGTGCTGCCTGCCGGATCTACGTTGGCTTGATGTAGTTGAGTTTATTTTAACACCTCCAGGTTTTAGTTTGGGCATCTGAGTTGGAAAGCAATGGCTTTCGTCTGTAGGTAAACTAACCATGAGATTTCCTTCCCAAAGGCTCTCACCAACTTCTCTCTTGGTGAAGAAATAGCTGAGCCTTTCAGGGTGATTTCCAGCCAGTCTCCGTGGATGGAATGCTTTGCACTGATGGGCAGCTCATGGCTCCGGTATGCTACCAGCAAATCCATTTGTAGCACTGCAGGAATGCAGCATGAAGCTGATTATCTCAGTCTGGAGAAAGGAGGTTTTGCCTCTTGCTACCAAATGAGTGATCTTTTGGAGAGCTTCTTTGAGCCTAAATCTGCCTATGGCAGTCAGCGGGGACTCCGATATGGGAATGTTTTTAATGCTGCGTTTAGAGCACTGTGCCTTTATTGCAATTTGAAATGCTGTTAGGAGGCCGGATCCTAAACGTGAAAGAAACTTCTGATTGATGTTGGTGGAGCTGTGGTGGTTTGTACCAGCCAAAGATCTCGTCTTGCAGCCCATGAGTTCTGATAGAGCAAAGGCTGGCGCCCGTTGGCGTTTTGCTCTTCCACGTTTTTGGCATCAGAGAAGATTTTTTTCTGCTTGTTTTTCTCATTTGAAGGCTGATTGTACGACCTCTCCCTAGTGAAGGGTGGGCCAGTTTATGTGGGAAAGTCTTAGTCAATGTGTCTGGGAGATTAGTGGGACCGTGCC
This sequence comes from Phasianus colchicus, assembly GCF_987193195.1. Classification (NCBI taxonomy): domain Eukaryota; kingdom Metazoa; phylum Chordata; class Aves; order Galliformes; family Phasianidae; genus Phasianus; species Phasianus colchicus. The sequence continues at coordinate 3,228,013 of NC_143437.1, read as the reverse complement.
GCAGCGAGCGCTGTGCATTACGCACCGGAATGTGCTGGGCATCTGCCAGAGATTGGAAGCAGGGCTATGCGACAAGCGCGGATGCTGTCACACTCTCCCTAAAATAGTACTCTGGATAACAGGAGATGTGGAAAGTTATCACTTACCTCATTTTAGCACAAATGCTTTCCTAAAAATTGATTACAGACTGAGGGTTCAGGAAGATCCTTTTGGTTATGTGTTCTGTTTGCATCTCAGGAACGTTGTGGTCCCTCTCAAGCCTTCAACCAAGGGTGGGGTAGGAATGCAGGTAAGAAGAAAAAAGCTAGGAAAAAAAAAAAAAAGAAAAAGCTGGAAGAAAAAAGCTGTAGAAATGAAGCACAAGTCCTGCAGCTCAGCTCGGGGCAAGCTGTTCATGCACTATTCACTGTTACCTGATTGGGAAATGAGGTGGGTTTGTGTGTCCTGGTGTAGGTTAGCAGCAGCATGCTCCCATTCATTGTGTCACGGTGGTGAGATGAGCTCAGAGCCTCAGACACACCTCGGCTGCTGGGTGGAAGCAGGATTTTGGAGCACGGTGACGGATGCAAGCAATTGGAATTTGGATATTAAAACAAGTGGTGGTTTACCACTGCAGGCTGCACGTGGTTTTGTTTAAGGGTAAAAATAAGCACTTTTGACTTTCAGTCCTTTGTCAACATAAGAATCTGATCATGTGGCTTTAGCCATTGGCGTGAGCCATTTAAACTTAAAACCTGTGCTGCTCGAGTTGGTTTCTTATGGGGAGGAGATGAGTTAGCTTGTAGATGGGATGGCGCAGGGGCTGAAGGTTTGCAGCAGGGTGTAACGCCCTGAGTCAGCAGGTGGCTCTGCTCACACTGCTGGGCACCTGCTGTAGGAAAGGAGGGCCTGAAATAGCTGTTCTCTGGGTGCTCGCTCCTGTGGCTGCAGGGACTTGGCGAGGAGCTTGGTAAGAGAAAAGCAGAAATGTGATGGGGTAACGAGGTCCAGAACAAAAAGTTCGGACTACCTCAAGCCGTGACCTTTCAGCACGGGTGGATTTCAGGCATTGGTGATGTGCACTGTGCTTTTAAAAAGACCAGTGGATTACCTCATTTGTGGAAGAATACCTGCCAGCTTCTGATCTGCGCTAGGAGCCTGGCATCTGTTCAGCTCTCAAAGACCGCGAGATGTGATTCTGCCATCACGTCTGGACCGCAGCTGAAATCTCTGGCCCCAAGCATTAGGTCCACGTGGCCCGTGCTCAGAGGAAAGCAGGTCTGTGTGTTCCTCCCTGAGCTTTGGTGCTGGGGAAAGGCTCCCTTAGCCCCGAGTGCACTGCTGCCTGGGGAAGGAGGGCTGCCCTGCCGGCTCGGGATGAAGCAGGGTGCGGTGGTTGTTCTCCAGGGTTGCTCTGGGGAGAGGACGTGGCATAGCAGATACACCACAGGGGGATTCCCTGACCCCAGCTGGCCCACTAAGCCAGCTTTGCAGCTTTGCATTGCTGGAGTGTGTCAAGTAGCTTTGTTGCTGGTCAGGATGTGGCTCCAAGGAAGGCATGCTTGCATAAAACACAAGTAAAAAAGGCAAGTAAAGTTAAATAATAATAATAAAATGCAGTCCAGTTGGCACGTCACTGAGATTCGTGTTTTTCAGTCTTGTATGATTTCTCATGTTATTCCCACGTATTTGCAAGCGTAAAAAATTACGGAGATTGCATGATTTAAGTAAGAGATGTGAAAAATGGGTAATAATCTGCCATGGGGACCTGAGAGATGCAAATTATCTTTAGAGATCTGTTCCATTATAAGCGAGACAAACAAGAATATAATGACTTCAAGGTGGATTAAATGTATCTGAGAAAGATTTAAATATATATGACCCAGACAAGTGGTGAAGTAACTGTTGTGCCAGATTGGTAATGAATTCACGACCACGTTCTTCACTTTGTGTGGCAATGAAAGAAGGACCCTTTATTCTTTTTGTAATGCCACCAGATTTTCTTTCTCTGAGATGCTCAAAGGTGAAGAGATCTGAGTCCTCAGCTGTGCCAACTTGCAGAGCTCCATCCAAGCAGGGGAAGCTGTGCTGATTGACATTGTTATGGTCTGTAGATCAAAGTTTCACATCGTCTTTGCAGAGGAACACGTCTGAGATGAGATGTCGCTCGTTTCCACTTCTGAACCGTATTAGAAATGTAAAGATTGCCAGAAATGTAAAAAGGATCTGGAGATGCTTGTCGAGGTGCTCATTGGAATAGGCTGAGGCGAAGAAGAAGTTTCTGTTGCCTTAACTGGGGTCGTCTTCTGCACAAGTGCAAAGGATGCCATGAAGTCCTAACGATCTGCTGGGCAGGTGAGAGCCACATGGGCATAGCAGTGATAGGTGGAGCTGGGGCCCATTTCAGAGATGTTTCTACAGCTGTTGCCCATCAGCAGGAAACAATGCCGGTCTCTTGGAACTGTGTTGGCTCAGCGAGCTCAGGGGGGTTCAGAGAGTCATAAAGTTCCTCGCATTCCTGGCAGAGGGCACAGGACCTATGTGTCACCTCAGGGGCAGTTTGCAGGGCAGTGTGTCCGTGTTGTTGCAGCGTGCTTTTAACTGAAGAACAGCTGTTTTCATTTTTAACTTCTGGTTGTCATCAGCTGCTGAAGAGCCACGGAAGAGTTTTGGGCTTGAAATCTTCAGACTATTAAATCAGTGCCTGTAGCAGTCCTGCCCTTCAAGGTTTTATGCATATTTGATATAAGCACATCTCCTTCCTGCTATTTAATAGCTTGGCTATCACTTTTTGCTCTAAAGAGAGCTGGGAGGACCCACAAATATGTAAAACGAGACCAGAAATAATGTTGTATTTTTAATGCTCTGTTTTGTGTATTGATCAAAACGTTGCCCTTTATAAAAGACAGAAATGCTTGATGGTAATGAGTGTTGAGAAATGGTCACTATGCAGGCAGCATGACTGCTTTATCAGAGGGGAATTTCCAAATTGCATTCCAAGCATGTTATTAAAGGATTAGATAGATGGGCGATTCACCTTGAGCTAACTGTCCTGAAACTGTGATTATGCTCTTAATTTGTATAAACAGCCATTATGTAACTATTAGTGTAATAACAAACCATATTTTGGATTTCCTTTGTGCCTCACAGTGGTTTACATTCTGGTCAGAAGTACTAGCAGTATGAATTTGATAGCTCTTGAGGGAATGTGTGTGTTGGTTCTATATGTGGTGAAGCCATGGCAGTGCTGCCCAGAGCTGTGGTGCCCCATCCCTGGAGGTGCCCAAGGCCAGGTTGGATGGGCCCTGGGCAGTCTGAGCTGCTGGGGGGCAGCCAGCCCATGGTATGGCTGGAGCTCAATGATCTTTAAGGTCCCTTCCAACCGAAGCCATTCTATGACTCCAAATTGTAGTTCTTGACGTGTCCATCTGAGGCTTGTGTCCATACACCTGGCTTGGCAGAGGAGCTCGTGGCCTGGCAAGGAGCATGGTGCAAGGTGCACTCCCTCCCTGTGTGACACCACGATCACAGAGCTCTCAGCCATGCCAGAGGTAGACCTGTTTAACATTGCTGTGTTTTGTTTGTGCTTTGTGTTGTGCCAGGATGTCCCTGCCTTCCTAATTCTGGGTGGGCAGTGCTCTCAGCAGTGAGCTATTACTGGGGCACTGCTGTGGGCTGAACCTGGGCTGTTTTCAGCTCTTTGTGTACCAGTGCTGCAAAAAGCTCTGGGTTTTCTTGCTGTTGAGTTGGATTTATTTTTTCTTAATAGAGAGCACGGTCCTAGTGAGTGTTCCTAAATAATTACTTGTGCAAATGGCAAGCTTGTTTGTTTTGATCCTGTATTCTAAATAGCAATCTCCTTTTCTCGAAGCAGAAAGTACTTTGAGTCACCCATGTAGTGGAAAAATACTCAACTGTAGTGAAATAATAGCACTCTTTTTTTCTCTGGATTGACCTTAGTGTGTAATAGTAGATGGGAGTGTTTTGCATGCTGTTTCCTCCCTCGATTATGCTGATAAAATTACAAAAAGCTTCCCATTTTTGTTATTAGGAACAATAATTCTTGTTCCTTTGGAAAGTCTTTCCATCCTGTTTTTGACATTCATTGTTTACGGCCTGGAAAATGCTGGTATTTTTCAGAGCACTGCAACTGAATGCATTTTCTGCATTCAGGCTGAAGGGCGCTGCAGCCCAGACTGCCTTTGGAAGAGCTGGGTGGAAGCTGGGTGTGTATCGAAACACACGTGGGGTGTGGGAAGCTCCAGTGCTTCAAATGGAGCCCCAGTCACTTATTCTGATATTTTGGGCCACGTAAATATGGGGTCACAGCAGAACAAAGCATCTGAACCCCCTCTTTGCAGGATTCTGACAAAATCTACTGTTTATCTTCGCAGCTGTGAGACGCTCTGATTTAATGCTGCTTTCAGTAGGGGTGATCTTACAGGTGGAAACCTAGCATCCAGACTTGTTATATCCTTTTTCTCTTTGTTCATGCTAACATACTGCAGTAATAGCATTAGCAGGCTGTTCCTGGTTCTGCAGCGCTGGTGTTGTGTCAGGTGCAGCACACTCAGTCGTTCTGCTGGAGTTTGTGCTCATGGAAGGACTGATGGGCCAATTTCCAGAAGTGACACACTAAGAGAGATGATATTACAGGTCTGATCCTAAAGGTCTTTTCTACCCTTGGTGGTTCTATGTTTTGGGTGACCAGCACTTGTTGCTCATGGACCTGGGTCTCTTTGGCAATGAAGAATTCTCCTTGAGCTGTTGTACTGAGATATTTCACTCAATGGCCTGAACAAGAGGTTAGGATGCTGACAGTCTGAGAGCCGCACAGAGCAGCCTTAATGGGAGCTCCAGGAGATGGAGTGGCAGTGGTTTGAATGCTCAATAGCATTCTTAGTATTATTATAATTAGTATTAGCATTGTGTTTGGCAGCGTGTCATTTAAAGCTGTGACTTTGGTGGGGGAAATGGGATGGGATGTACAGCTTGTACCTGAGTTACTGGCTGCAGAGGAAGGCTGCAGGCTGGCTGTGCGAAATTGACTGTGTCATGGTCTTCTCTGTGATTGCCTCCCACTGTATTGCAGTCCCACGACTTTAGGTCATCCTGCAGTCAGTGCTTTGCTTAAAATAGGCACTTCTTTCCATGATTGCTATTCCAATTCCAGTACTTAAACATTAACCCTTCTCTACAACGCTTGAAGTAGCTGTGAATAGAAATGTTCTTGAATTGTCCTTACCAGGGGAGCTACGTACTCAGAGCATCAAATGTTCACTCCCAGGGCTGGAGCTGTGCAGGAGTCAAAGCCCCATTTCTTCAAGTCTCACCTGCTGCGATTGCTGAACTGACAGCACCGATGAGTGGGAGAGAGAGAGAAGCAGAAAATGGATGAAAAGACAGTGAAGAGTATCTAAAATCAAATGAGGTGGGGGGGGAATGGATCAGGAGGGATGCAAGAGAAAAAGGTGATTTTAAAATAATGACAGTAACAATTCATTCACAGACCTTCATTGTGCCAAGGTAGGCAGCCACACAGTGCTGGCCGTGCAGGACCTGCCTCTCCTCTCTGCGTGTTATGGCAGAATATTGCAGCAAACCACTAATTGCTTTTTGGGAGGCCGCTGGCAAGGGTGGGTGCAATCTGAATGCTTGTGCTTGGTAGGAAGATCAAGGGCTTGGCAAGTTCAAATGCGTGCAGCGAGCGCTGCATCACCAACCTACGTGCCATAGGAATGCAGGGATGAAAGGTGGGTGTTTAGTTCTTCTTCCCCAGTGGTGTTGTATGTTAGTTAATGTGAAATGTAGTAATACAAAATCAACTTCAGCCATTTTCACCACTTCCTTAAGCTTGCCTAGGTCACCTGTTGATGTAAGTGGAGCCAACATTGATGAAGCCTGTCTTTTTGAATCAGAGTTGTATTAGATCTGAGGGATTTAATACTTCTGCCTGTATTTATGCTAAGCAGAAATACTGTCCAAGGCAATGCTGGATAGTAGATGCTACGTACTTGTAGGTTCTGCATTTCTAGCAGTATTTGCTGAAGCTCTGCAGGACTGTTGGTGATGGATCATAATGCCTGCTGTGGTGTACCAGCATCACATTCTCTGCCTGGTTTCATTCATCTGATTCACTTTTATTCAAGCAGACTTTTGTTTCTAAGGAAAAGCTATGGAGGCAGTTCTCTACAAGCAGTGGTCAGTGTGTGCCCAGGCTGCTGCTGCTGCAGTGTCCTGAACGTTTTAAGTGATTTATAGAAATGGGGAAGAATCTGAGACAGCATAAGAGACCTCAGCTCTAGTGTCTGCTTCTCACTGACAAACATTAACTACTTAGCAACGTGAATCAGAGCTTGGGAGGCTTATTTTAGAACCAGCTCCTGTTTCTCGTCTCCTGAGCAGAGATGCAGTTATAGGGAAAAGAGCAGTCTAAATAAATGGTCGGGCAGTGTATGTGCTCTGTTACCAAAGGTCCCACCTCAGGCTTGCTCTGCAAAGGCTTATGGGCAGGTTTGCTGTGCTCAGGATCCCACTGTGTCTGAGCCAAGCCTCCACCTGGGCTTCTGCATGCCATGCTGAGCCCTGCATGGCTGGGTTCTGCCTTCAGAGCTGTTCTTCTGCTTAGAATAGGTGTGTTGACAGAAACACAGGGGTTGGAAGGGATCTGTGGGGATCCTTGAGCTCAACCCAATACAAAAGCAGGTTCCCTACAGCAGGTCGCACAGGCAGGTCTTGAATATCTCTGGAAGCTTTACACTGAGTATCTCATATTTTATGACTGCAACAGAGTTAATTGTTTTGAATAGCTCAAGATCATGACCAGCTTTGTAAAAGTGAGCAAAATTGAAAAATGTGTAAATAAGGGTGCTGCTACTTTGTTCTGAAGGGGAAGAAGGCCAGTTGCTTAGGCTGATGGATGCTCTCGGCAGGGTTAAACTGTCTTCAACTTGCTTATGAACCATTTTTATGAAATTAATAGCAGATTGTAGTGGGAGGAAGGATGGAGAGCTGTGCTGTCTTTGTGAAAGAAAATCTGCCCAGTGATAAGGCTGTAGTTCCTACAGAGCTTCCAAAACATCCCTAGCTCTTGCTGATGCAGAACCTATTTTCTGTCCTTGGATATTTAAAAGCAAAGTATGGGTGGGGGTCGTTTTGTCTCAGTTAAAATATGTGTGGGTCTTGCCTGAGCCCCATTCTGTCTGCTCTGAGCTGGTGAGCCTTTAAAAAGTCTTGGTGGGGTGAGGGGCTCTGCAAACCCTGTGTAGGGACACAGCTGCTGTAAGTGGCACCACTCGGGTTGATGAAAGGGAAGAGCTGACAGTTGTGCCTTGGGCTCGGAGCATCACAGGCCCAATTCATTCTGATAGGAGCTGTTGGTATCTAACGCCTGTGAAAATGAAGCTCCCAGTGTTATGCTGCAGGTGAGAGAGTTGCTCTGGTTTTGAGCCTCGCTACTGTCTGCTTCCCTTCTAATGAGGCACATGGAGAATTACAGGAACTGTTGCTTGGGGGGGATAAAAGCGTTGCTTTGATATTTTCTGCTCCTTGTGTTGATGAATGATGATGAGAATGATTTTTTTAACCCATCAGATGAAACGGCTGATTTAATGGCTGTTCCAGCTTTTGTGCTCTACGTGCAGCAGCTGTGTGGTTACTGCTCTCCATCTCCACGTTCTGGGTTGGAAAATCCCCAGAAATGTGAGAGTGATTTTGAGTTCTATTTACTTATTATTATTATTTTGTACAGAACGTATGAAAATTTTGAATGGTATGAAGTTTTAATGGATGTGAAATCCTCATAAATACCCAGCACAGCTCTCTTGTGTCTGCAATTCATGGGTCGTTCAGCCACGGCAAAGTCAAGCAAGCACAAATCTCCTTGATGCTGGACTGCACCATCTGTCTAATCTATGTGTGTCAGAGATGGCTTGTTTGGGTTTTTTCTTCTACAGCCTGTTCTGGAGAGATTGCATTGCAATCCCTAGTCAATGAGTATTTTCCTCTTGATGTTTGTAACTTAGATAACAAACACGTTTTTCTTGTTAGTTTAGTAAGGTGCGTTTGGTAAACAAGAATGTGGTAGTTGGTACAAACCTCTCTGTGGTCATGGTTAACCAGGGTGCTTGTGCAGCTCCTGCACCTTTCCAGCAGTTGCTGAGGATGATGTTAATGTGGAATAGCTGAATGGAGGAGTGGCACTGCCAGCTCTCGTGGGGCAGTGAGCATCAGATGTACAGTGTAGGTTTGTCTGTGGCCTCAGGCTTGTTTCTGTTGATCTGCTGCTAACCTGAGAAGGTTCTGTTCTGCTCATCCAGAACTCGCCCTTGGTTGCTGGAATGTAGGAAATGAGCATTTGAATGGATTAGCTGTTTTGTTTCTGTTTCCTTTTAGCAGTTTGTGTGAGCTGCCCCTTCTAAATGCCGGAGGAGTGCAAGTATCACAGTATGACAGAAATAAATCCCGACTTTTGCAGGTAACCTTTTCTTCTGACGTCTTTCCAAGAGCAAAACGATGCAGTGACACAAGTCCTTATGGATCACAGAGGATGCGAATGTGGCTGCTGCTCTACTGACAGCTCCTGCTGGGGGACAGGGAGCTCCAAACCATGCAAGGCCATCTCCATGCGCAGCGAGAGCTCACATGTGGCTGCAGGAGTCCCATGCGGGAGGCTCGGGGTGGGCTGGTTGTGCATCAGCAGGCTGTGGCTGGCAGGGTGCAATGCTGCCAACTTGTGTCAGGCTCTGCACACCCAGGTCAGTGTGTGCCAGCTCACTCCTGCGTCCTGTCGGCCTGAGTTTTCTCTCTGGGGCTGCTATTAAAGACAGCAGAGGCACAGTCTGTGTTCATCATTACCCTCTCAAGAACACCAGATTACGGAGTTTTTCCTGAGATGCCTGTTTGTCCTTGGCTTCCTTTTCCAATCTAAAAACGCTACGTTTTTATGTATTCAGTTCCATTACTGCAGTCTACCTCTCACCTCCTCCTCCTAGCGCTGATGGGAAGGTTTTTTTTTTTTTCCCATTTATTTATTTATTTTTAATCTTTGCTTGCATATGCTTTATGCAGAGAGATTCCTGCTCTCCAGACAGCTGAGCCTGGTGCACGATGCCGTGCTGGAGGGAGAGCAAACCGTCGTCGTTCAGCATTAAAATGGCTGAATCACTGCATGGTGAGGCACTGTGTTAAGATGGAGTCAAGCAAGCAGATCGCTCCAGAAATGAGGGGGCAATTTTGCTGTTGCCGTTGAAGCTCTAAAACCTCTTTCTGTACGTTGCGTTGACATCGATGCTGTCATGAATAAGAGTGTTTTATATAAAATTCCACTTCAAAGCTTCATTTTGTCCTGCCTGTGATATCAGGCGCTGTGCAAATGGAAAGTAATCAGCAGGATCCTTAGGGAAAAACAGGGTGAAGTAATGCTCGAAGGTCTGCTTTCACCCCTCAGTGTTTCACAGTGCATATTTTTTAATGGGGAGTGTAATAATAATAAAAAAGCTAGCATGGTGTAATCCTGAGGCTTATATGAAAGCTTCTTATCAGTGCATCATGCAATTCAAAACACTCCGTTCATATGTTCCTTTTTGAGACCTGTGCCAATCCAGACGTTTTCTGCTTTTATTATTCCGAATTAGGGTGCTTTAATTACTAGTGACCTGATTTGAATATGGACTTGGCTGATTTCATTTCAAGCATTGATTGCAGTGCACTGGATGGGTCACGTTTGCATTCTGTGCCTCTCACAGCTGCTCTCCTCACTCCAATCTGAGACAGCACATCTCTCTTCTCCACGATGCTCGGGGAAGGAGCCTTCATGTGTGTGTGCTGGGAGGGGAGGGCTTTGCCCATTTTCGTGTCCAGAGTGCATGAGTGCATCCCATTGAGACTGCAGTGAGAAGGGCAGCCCAGGACCAGGCACAACCCACCGGGCCTCTGGAAGCCTTACAGCAGTGTTGCACCCCGCTAATGAGCCGTTACGCTGCATTTTTTGTAATGAGGAGAGCTGGGCTTCTTCCAAGTGCATGCAAGCTACAATTGTAACAGGAAAACACAGCTGGCTGGGGAGCAGGGAGAGCCAGAACATTTGATCGTGAGTAATTGTTCCGTTCGAAAGATGTCAAATGACAGTGGATGTCATTTGGAACGACTGACAGGGTGACTCTGTACCATGTTGGAATTTCTTCCAGTGGCAGCAGCAGAACTGGTCCTGATGCCTTTTTGGCCATAGAGCCGGCAGCAGTTCGGAAATCCTTCGCAAATGACCTTTCCTGGGTTTTGTTGTTTTTTTCTTCTCTGTCCCTTTATTTGGTAAAGCTTTGAAATGGTGTTTTTGCCCTGTGAAAGTGGAACGAAGCTCAGGATTTCCCTGGAGAAATAATGCTTTTAGAGCCTGAAAAGACCACGGAGGGAACATTCTCCTCTCAAGGCTTGTTTTTCCACCCAAGATGGCTTCTAGAGTGATGTGCAGGAGAAGGGAAAAGCAAGAGGAGAGCTGGAGAGCTGCCAGGCCTTTAAAAAGACACTGCAGTAAACAGCAGTTAGGTAGAAAATGATCAGGATGAGCACTTTGTGACTTGCTGTGTGTTTTTTTTGGTTGGTTGGGTGTTGTTTTTTGGTGGTTTGGTTTTGGTTTTTTTTTTTTTGACTGCAAATCTGCAGGTGTAAATCTTCGGTATTTGGGAATCCTGGCTTTTACTTTTAAAATAGAAATAAGGTTGCAGGCAGTACCATTTATCTGCAAGCTTTCCTTCATAGCCGTGTCACCCTGTCGTACTTAAAAGGCCCAGAATGAAAAACACATGCCTTTGTTATTTTTTAAAGAATTACTGAGCCCGGCTCAGTGCTGCACTTCTGCAAGACAATTCATGAAAATGCATTTGTAGTGTCAACCTCTATGCAATGTCTTGTGTGACAAAGAGTTACTGGCTGGCTCTTTTACACTCGGATGTGATTTCTCATTGTGCAGTGAGCTGTGATCTGGAATCATTTGCTGTCAGACTCTTCCTTCTGCCTCGTAGCTGGCCAGGTTCTACATCTGCCTGCTGATGCCTTTGGGGTTTAGCACTTCAGGATATCTCCTTTGGGTATTATCCTTTCTCAAGAGTTAACATTTAGTACACGTTGACATTATTTATGTTTCTCACTTTCATCCCCAAAAAATCATTTCGTGATTGTCAAGTCCTAGGTAGGTCTGAAGCAAGGAGAACTGTTGTGTGGTTTCTTCTTCAGCCACTCACATCCATCTGAGAAGGCAGCATGGGGCAGAAGCTCTTATGGCTGAGCAAGCAGCACACCTCACAGCCTGGTTACATGTGAACTTTGCTAACACTGATCATCTTAGATCTTTTGTCAGTATCCAGGGTGAGTGATAGAAAGCGAGGTTCAGGTCTCTTTCAGTACCTTCTACCTCTATGGGAGTTGGGTCATACGCTTCCATAACTCAAGACAACCAAATGCATTGATTTCTACTAAAGCACAGAGAAAAGGAGGAAGGTTTCCAGTGCAAGCCCTGAATGCAGGGAAAGTGAATAAAGAAACTGGCTCTATGGTGGAGCTGGGTACTACTGGCTATAGTGACCATGCTGTAAAATGGTTGTCCTTGGAGGCAGTTGGTCGTGTTCAAATCTGATGTTAACAAATATGCACACAGACACAAGGACAACAAAAACATCCAACCAACCACCACTGATAAATTCAATGTCATTCTGCTTTGGCAGAATGTTCCCATGTTGGGATTCAGAGCGGGTTCTGGGGGCTCTGTGCTGAGGGAAGCAGCACTGTTTCTCCACAATTTAGGAAGGCAACAGAAGATTGCACTGCTTGCACACTTGAGAAGGAATCAAGCAGAACTGAACTGGCTGAGGATTGGAGGCCATTGGTCCACCTGGTGGAAAGAGCAGAAAGCAGCTTACTGAAAAGTATTCAAGGAATGGAGTCAGTGTGTAGTGGAAGTGTTTCCTCACTTCATTTATTTATGAAGAAAGAAGGCAGAATGGTGGTCGTTTTCTGAAGTGACAAATGTTGGCTTGCCCTTCATGGCAGAGCAATTCCTGATGTGGAATGGAGGAGGTTTTCTGGATTTCTTGTCATTTTTGAACCTTTCTTTTTGACATCTAGATTCTTGGGGGTAGAAAATTGGACAGACAGCCAGTCTTCTTGGTCTCTTCTCCACAAGTAACGTAGAGATGGGTGGCAGTACGTGGCACTGGGACATCAGTCAGCAGCCAGTTGGTGAACAGGGACAAACCCTTGAGTCTTTCTGTCTGTATAAAGAGAGTTTTTAAAGTCTTTTTAACCAATAGCACAGTTGCAACTGATGGAGTATTTCAGAACTGTAGGGAGAAGCAGGAAAAAGTGTATTTTCTATGGACTTTTTTTTCCAGCCCTTCAAATTTACTGGGTGTCCATTTTTTTTTTTTTCTGGAGGGAACCAAGAATCTGAATTTTTAATGAGGCCACAGCCTTCATGCGGTCTGAGATGTGTTGTAAGGCACATCATTGTAAAGGGTGAACTCGTTTCAGGAAGAGCTCATCAGTGGCCATGGGAAAGGTGAAGGGAAACATCACGTTATCAGACTATGCCAGCACGTGCTTCAGGCATGGAGGAGCAGGGCTGGGTGCTTCTTACTGGGCAGGACTGGGGCAGAAACATCAACCTCTGCATCTGCTGCTGTGCAGGCAATCAGCCTTCGTTTGTGATTTATCCTCCTTTGTAAATTGGTGAAAAGCAGCCAAATGAATGGAGCACGTTACGCCGTTTTATGCTGATGGAAAGGCAGCGCTCATGATGTGGATTGAAATGGCAAAACCATTACGTGTCAGTTATGGAAATGCCAGTGATTTTCTTGTGTTCTTACTTTTGTGTTATTTACTGTTGGCTGCAGTGCTTTGCACCTTCCAAATGCTTTATGGAATACATTTAATGAAGCGAGGTTCAGCAATCTGGCTGGGATTGGGCTCCTGCTGCTTAACCTGAGCAGTGGCCTTTGCATCTGTACGTCCTGGAGAAGCAGCAGTCCCCAGGGATGTGGAGCAGATGTTGGTTGCCAGTAAATGGGGAAAAAATGGTGATAACAACGTGGCATTTTATTTAGCACAGCGAGCTTGGGATGATGAGCTATTTTATCATGAATTCTAAATGCTGGAGGTTTAGGGTAACGCATCAGGCTGAGTTTTTGAGAAATTAGGTAAGAATGAGGTAGTCTGATTGTGTTAGTTGCCAGATAGTGAAAGCAGCAACCAAAATCTTCTTTAAAAACGAAGCAACTCTAAAGTGGGTGCTGAAAAGCGAAGAGATTGTTAACAAGAGGAGGCAAATGGAGTTGAGAAGTTATCGGTTTTTGCACAAGGAATGCTAGAATATTCTTCAGGGGTAGGACACATAGTTACGATATTAAAAACTCAGAATGCAAACAGGTGATGGAAGCAATATGTAAGACACTGCCTGGTGGGTAGAGCTTGTGAGGCTTTAACATCTGTACCCAATTATTTAACTCCTCTGGATTTTTTTTTTTTTTTTTTTTTTTTTTTGCTGCAGCACACATTTCTCACTCTGAACTAATAGTACATAATAATAAAACCTTGGGCGTTTGCCAGCACAAACAGGGCTCTGGCTAACTTCTGGAGTGTTGGTGGAAGTAGAGAAGCAATGCAGCTGTTGGGTTGGGTATGTGCCAGCTGAGGATCTATTTCCCAGACAAAAAAAAAACCCAAAAAACAAAAACCAACCCTCAGATCCGAGTGAAGTAACAATCAGATATGTTGCCTGTTGTTGCTTCGTGCTGCTTTTCCTTCAGCATCTGCGGCTGCTCCGTGTTGTGAGCCGGGGGTTTGTAAACAGGCACGGTGCTTTGCGCGTGGTAACTGCTTGAAAGTGAGTTAATTGCAGAAGAAATACAATGTTTTTCGCCTTTGATATTTCCTGAGTACTTCAGGAGATGGGGGTTAGTGTGAGAGTACTGTGTAGCATGGCGTTGTTTCCCTGTGAGGTCAGCGGGAGGGACCACAAAGCTCTCCAACCCAACGCTGTTATTTTTTCTTTTTTTTCTTTTGTTGCAAAGCGTTTTCCATTCCCTAGGTGCACAAAGCCAGCAAAACCTCGGTGTGCACATGATGCCGTGCTTGCGGTGCCAGAAGCCTTTATAACAAAGCCCCAGGAACAATGGTTAGATATTTTGAAACTGCAAAACGTCGCTGTTGTGCTGCGTGTGCCGGCTCTCCTTAGGGTGTTCGGAGCTCCACAGTGGCCCCAAGAGGTGTGCTTCTGGTTCCAGGCACCTGTCAGAGCCCTGCTTTTGGTCTGCTGCTTTTTACAGTTATTTATTACGCTTCCACAGCATCACAGAATCATTAAGGTTGGAAAAGACCTACAAGATCATCCAGTCAAACCATCCACCTATCACCAATGGTTCTCACTAAACCATATCCCTCAACACAACATCCAAACGTTCCTTGAATACCTCCAGGGTCAGTGACTCCACCACCTCCCTGGGCAGCCCATTTCCTTGCACTGTCTGTAAGTAGTGGTACTGCCTTGAGCAGCAGACGCAGTGTAGGTTTTACAGGACTGCCAGTCCTTTGCACGGGGCTCCCAGTGCACAAGTGTGCAAAGCAGGGCTTTGTCAGCCACCTGTCACCAGCAACCTGGAAGGAGTCATTGCTGTGTCGTAGAAAATGATAAATGTCTCTGTCTGACATGGAACAACACATAGGGACCGGCTGTGCCCTCCTCAAAAAGGCAAACAAAACAAAACCCTTATCTGAAGCTGAAACATCAAAGAACCAAAATAACGACACCAGCTATTTAAGATATAACTTTTCTGGGCCATTACTCCACATCCATCATTTTATTTCCCAGGGTTTTAAATTCTGGCCTGCGTGCTTTTTCCTCCCAGGATACATCTCAAATTGTTTGGTCACAAATGCCCCGAATAACAAATTGACTTAATTTAGATGGCATTAAGGCTCTTTAACCCATTTCAAAGGGCAGGGATGCACTGGAGACCTCCAGGCATGCATTTCAATTAAGGCAATAAGGATATATATTTCTTTTCCTTGCCTGAAAACGCCTGACAATTTTATCTATGCATCAGATGAAAGTTGAAGGGGAAAGGTTTCTGTTAGTCTTGTCGGGAGTTGGCCAGAAAAATGTGAAGAATGTAGAAAGGAATTAACAGCTGGTGTCCATTTAAAACTTCAGAGAGGGCAAACAGAGGCAGAACACTTGGCTTTACCTGCCATCTTCCTCTGGTTTGTGCCCGTGTGCTCCTCGAAGGTCAGTCGAGAAGTGAAGTGTGCTGTGTGCATGTGGTGGCCTTAATTCTTCTGCCCAGGGGTGAAAGAAGAAGTGAGATGCTTTGTTTCTCCCCTCTGGGAACCAGCACTCGAGCCACGTGTGGTTAACTCCAATGAGAAATATTGTTCGCCTGGGAGGGAGCTGTGCCTTCCACTATATAACCTGGTGCTTGACTTGTGGGGGTACTGACGTTTTTCCTTTTTACTGGAGAAGGATCATTCAGCAAGTAGCTGTCAGCAGCGTTTCTGATTTTGCATCGTCAAAATCATACATGTGCACAGAGGACCTCGACTCAAAGTTGGGGGGAGATGACTGCAGAGCTTTGAAATGAAGCTCAGTGCTGCGACAGCTGCAGGCTCTGGGCTCTGTGCACAGCAGCATGCTGCTGGTGAGGAGATACAGTCAGCCTGGCCTGCTCCCTCTGTGGCAAAACCCGAGGGCACCTGTCATCCCAGGGCTGTGCTGGAGAAAACTCTGTTCTTCCGAACACTGACTGGTTTGGTCTTACAGAAGTGTTGGCTGTTGTGCTGTCTGAGTGTTACTGAGTGCTGTCTGTTGTAATCTCACCCACAGAAAAATCGTCCCATTTCCTCAGTAATTCTGGATTTACTTTCGCTAGAAAATGAGAAGCTGTGACCCACGTGTTCCCTGTAAAGGCTCCAGCGCTGCGCTGGCCCTGGCCAGTGAGAGGCAAAGCTTTGTGTGACCTTGACTGTGACTTGGGTTTCAACATCTGAAGGAAATGCTCCTTCTGGAGCTGCCTTTGAGCCTCCTCTGGGACCACCACGCTGCCTGAAACTGGATTCTTTACTAGGCCAGTCCTTCATCCGGACCCTGGGGTGATGAACAAAGCTTCATCTCTGGTTAAAGCAGAGCCAGCAGAACTTGGGAGGCCATGGGAGCGGGACCAAGTGCCAGGAGGTGGCCAGGCAGAAGTCACCATGGGACAGCACCAGCTGCACCGTGATGATGCCAAGTCTCCTCTTGATAAGACTCAGGGTATTGGAGTTGTCCTTTCATGAGCTGCTGCTGGAGCTGAAACCAGCTCTTATTCCAACTGCATTGCATGTTGTTGCCCTATGAAAAGCATTAGCAAATCTTCCCTGTTTCAGAATCTGTTTTTTGTTGTTGCTGTTTGTTTGTCTGGTTTCTGCTAATTCAAAACCTGCTTACTGTGGAGCAGGTTATTTCTTCCAGGCTGGCCCTTTAAATTGCTTCCATGCTCTCCCTGCCCGGCTGTGAAATATCTCAAATAAACAAAGCCCAGAACAAAAGCCCACACAACAAAACATCCTCTTCTCCCTGGGCGTCTCCTTGGGTGCGGTTTCCCAGCGCTGCTCTGCAGTTGGGAGACAGAGCCAGAAGAGCTCCATCTCATTCTTCCTGTCCTGGAAGCTGTCAGCAGCAGTCCCCTGCCCAGCCTCTCCTGGGAAGCAGGAGGCAGTTTGGATTTCTCCCCCCTGGCTGAGAGCAATGGAGCCTTTCCCTGCCCTAAGATGAATGGCTCCAACCCAGGGGGTTTGTCTGGGTATACAACAGCATATCCTGAGCTTGCTGCCCATTTTTGTCCTTCCCTTTATGTGTTCAGCCTCCTGTGGCCAGGTGGGTGTCACATCCTCCCTGGGGGACGCAAGCAGGCAGCGATCCCAGGATTCCTACACATCTGTGGGCTGAACGTACGATGCTTGTGCTGAGCTGTGTGTTATGCCCTGCTGCTCCCTGGACGTACATCCAAATCTAGAGCATCATAGTCTAGTGCTAATTTTTGGTTTTTTTCTCCAGCTTGATGGAGTCATTATACCCCATATATTCTCATTTTATTCTTGTTCCTGAGACATGTCTCAGTGCTTAAAGTGCTACTTTGATCAAAAAACACAGTTTTTTGATGTTCCCCTTTTTTGTTCCACGCATCTTAGCTACAGAATGTTCCAGTAGCTGGGCAGCAGCACTGGAAAATCACATTTTACCTTCTCTGTACAGGCACTCCTTGGTCTGCGCTCCTGACCTGCAGCCACCAAATCAGCTATGCACATTTATTAACTGTCAAAGAAGTTGGAAGATATATCAGTAACAGAGTTAGGATGGGTGGGGTGGAGAACTGGAGAGGAAGAATAGAAGTGCGAGAGAGCCAGCAGTTGGCAGGCTGAATCCTCAGGGCTGTTTACTTGGCAGCCCTCCCCCTGTAAGGAGGTCAGAGCCATCTCAGGTTGCAGAAAGAGGAATTTGCTCACGGATGTCATCGCGCTGATTGCTGCAGCCAGCTTCTGGTTAGCTCTTGCGTTCACACATTCCGAAGGTAGGCTTGGTTGTCCTCTCATTGCAGACTTCTCTTATTAGCAATGAATGTAATTCCTAGGCATTGCTTCTATATCGCACCCTATTGGTAGGAGCAAGAGGTGAGGCAGAAACTTCCAATTCTGGCTTTATGTTTAGGTCACATTGAACATCATCTCCAATCCTTCTCCCCTGCTTAGAAACTTGACTGTTGCTCTCTTTATTTAGGTTAATATAACAGGTACAAAGTTATAACTGCTGGACACAGATATTCAATCACCATTATTTGAATGATCAAGTGACCTGGCTTTATGTTTTTCCCTAAGACTGTTTTCCTTTAGATTACAGGCTATCCAGACCCTTGAACGGTGCTGTTGCCATGATGCTCACCAGCAGCCTGGGTGGCTGGATACCACCTGGCACTGCCACTTTGCTGGAGCACTGGATCTGGAGAGCAGTCAAAACAAACAGTGATGTAGCTGAGGGCATTCAGGTTGTCTGGAGCTGCCTGCCAAGTTAGGGTCATGGCTGGGGTCAAAATGTGAAGGTTTATCCCCCTGTTCTCCATTCACAGACGGTGATGCCTTCATCCAAAGAAGAACCACAAGTCTGACAGGCGTCAGGAAGTGAGAGCGTCAACTTTTGTGTGTGGGCTTTTTAATTTTATTTTATTTTTTCTGACACAAAAGTGTCTTCCAAAGGTCAGGGCTCTGTTTCTTGTAAGCTCTGAGTCATAGGAGGGTAGAGACCAGAAAATGGGAGACTCCTTTTTGAGGGCAAGAGTTTTTTCAGTGGAACTCTAGTCTGGACAAACATTTGAAAAATACTAAACAGAACTCTGTTCAGTTCCAGCGAAGAAAAAGGTAAATATCACCGTAGCCAGTTGCCCTATACGTTCACATTCTTTTGGTGAAGGTCAACCCACAGATAGCTCTAGAACATGCTAAATATTGTCCTTTAAAGTCTGTGACTTTGTAGCTTAGCAAGTAGAAGGAAGTTTCTTTGGAAGCTTCTTAACAGTGTTGCAACATGTCAGCTTTTATTTCTGCCAAATGGTGAGGCAAGACGTTCTGGGCACCCTCCACCAGATTTAAGGTCCAGCAGAGTCATACATAAATACTTTCTATTGTGTTCTTCAGAGATGCTTGAAAAATGCACCTTTGCTCTGCTTCATGATGAGGATGAGGGTCCTTGATGATGAGGAGGATGGAGAAGGGCTAAATGCAGAGGCTTTTAACAAAATCACGAGGCTGTTCAAAATCTGAATGCTCCTTTGAAATAAGGTCCCATCTCTGTGCCATGTCTCTGTAGGGATCCATTCATAAATATGGAGACAACAGATTTCAGAGTATATTTTTGCTTTCTTGTCCCATCCATTGTCACAGTGAAACAACTGAATTATGCTTAAGCTGAAGTGTGTATCAGAATAAACATCTTGACGGTTAGATTCTATGTAGTAAAGGGCTTTCTTGCAATTCCAGAATGGACTGAGCTGAGCTGGAGCCTTTCTGACTTCAGCCTCCATTGATTTAGTCTAGTTGACTGCATTCTCCTTACAAACACGAGCATGGTATATATAATGAATGTGTCATTAATCCAGGCTGCTCCCTTTAACGCTGTTAACTGACTGCCATCAGTAGGCTTAACTGTGAGCTGTAGCAGTGGCAGCTGCTGGCCTGCTGACAATCATGTGGGTATGCCAGCTGAGAGCTACCAGTAACCAGTAACCCCACAGGTCAGTGCCCACAGGTGCACAAACACATGCTGTGCTTGTGCTGCACAGCCTTCACAACTCCGAGGACACCACTCCAGTCACCGTACAGAATACAGTCCCTATTTCTGCTATTTTTGTTCACTTCTCAGTTTCAGAGGGACCAGCTGTATCTGTTTTTGGTCTGTCAGCCACCAGAGCACGTCTACAGAGTTAGGCTAACTAATTCAGCAGATTTGTTTAAAATGTGTAAGCTCAACTTGGATTTTATTTCATAGGAGTATTTTCATTGAGCCTAGGTTTTTTAAAAGATACCTTTTGAGTGTATGGTGTCTGGCCAGCTTATCTTACACAGCAATACACCATTGTCTCAAAACAGAGGTGAGAAGCTACTGCCTGCGATAGCCAAGATGACCAACAATAGGTGCAGGAATGAAGGAGTGGGAGAAACTGTAGTGAGCTGATCCCCCAGGATTCTTTTCCAGCTAAGTCATTTGCATGGAAGAAGGATGCTCCCAGATATTTGATAACAGGCTGCTTTTAACCCGCTTGGGAAACATTCTGAAGATGCTGAAAGTGATTTTTAAAGAAGGAGGTGTTGGTTTAGGATTGCGCAGGTTGAAATCTGGGGATTTCTTTTTTGACTTCATTACAAGCAGACAGTAGGATGGCAGTTTTAGAAAGTGCCCCGCTGATATTTTTTGTAAGTCAGAGTTTGGGATGTTGAGTTGCGTTCCTTTTGGCCACGCTGTGTGTTAAGTTGGTTTCTCAGATGGAGTGATGGTATGTGTAACCCTTAGGCATCACCTGAGCAGCCATTGGCAAGCCCTAGCTAAACTCCATACCCTGTTACAGAATGACTCAGTGGCATTTGGCTATGGCTTGATTCGTAGTGGCAGTGTTCAAGGACAACAGTAAGTCCATGAAAGAAGGGCGGAGCACTCTGAGTTTTGCTAGAAAACTGACTAATGATGACATTAAAGGCATTCTTTAAGCCTTGGAGTAGCGTTCACATTACATGGAGTTTTATTGACACAATCCTGATAGAATTTATGTACCTCTGTGTCTAACTCGATGCAAACCACTGTCCTGTGCATGCATCTCTGTACATTTTCCTTTCAGCAGAGGTGAAAGATGGCTGGCTACAAGTGTGCTGGTTATCAGAACCCTCCCTGCTGCCCGCCCCCAGCAGCCTGACAAGCTGCTCTACTTCTGCATTCCTCAGGTGATGAGGGGAAGAGGAAGGGCAGGCCCAAAAGGGATTTGGTTCTCACCCCACCCTTAAGTGCTGTGTGTGGTAATGCTCTCTATGGCCTGATTTTGCACTCCTCTTTACTAACTGCTTGCAAAAATCAGTTGCTCTCTACCTGAAAGGCCTCAGTTTTCTATCAATTAGTATATTCTAGAGTCTTCAGGAAAAACTGTTGAAATCCAGGTTTGCTGGCTAGTGGATAAGGAACTGGGTGAAGTTGTGTAGCCTTGAATGTGGAGAGAATCAGACTAGAAAATTGCAGTGGTTCATGCCTGAATTGAAAGTTTTCAAATACACATTTGGTTTTGGTCTGTCAAATAAGTTTTGTTCCATGCTGGGCTGAGAGTGCTACATTTCCTGAAGCATTTGACATCTTTGTTCTGTGTGCTATACGTATCGGTCACAGGTGTCACTGAAAACAATGGGGCATCTGGTACACAGTGAACTGTAGTTTTGTTTACAGGAGCAGTGTGAACACCTCTTGAAGTGATTTTGATGCTTAAGTGATGAGTCCCAGTCTCCCAGCTAGAATGTTGCATCCTGGGGACTTCAGAGGAAAACTGAGAGCTTGCAAAACTCCGAGCTCCCATCTGCCAGCTTTCAGATGACGGGTTATTTGAGATGTGGGAAGTAGACCTCACAGTGTGAAGGACAGGCTGCGTGATTTTAATGACCTTTTCCCACTTTTCCAACCTGCATTGGCAGCAGAGTCTTCAGTCTTGCTTTGTTTGTGCATTCCTGAAGTGTCTGTGCCCTACACACTGATTGTGGCATTTGACTCCCCAGTAGCACAGCCTGTCCACCCTTTTCCTGTGACCTTTCAAGGGACTTTCAGCTCTCAGCCCCCGCATCCCAGAGCACGCGGGGCCAGAGGAGTCTGCACCAGTGAGAGGGTTGACTCGTAGCAAACAGGAAGGCAGAGACATAATTCGTAAAGTGCTTTTGGGCCGGAAAATGCAGAAACACTGTGATTCTGTCTGTGAAAAAAAAAAAAAAAAAAAAAAAGATGAGATCAGGATCCAGACCTTGCATGTGAGAGAGGATGCTGTAGGTCAGGGGAATTAAAGCCTTACCATAGTAGTGCCTTTATTGTTTTACAGCTGGATTAGCAGTTGAAACAAGAAGCCCAAATGTCAGCAGTTGTGTTGTTAAACCACACGGTGAGGATGAGGTCTCTCTCCCTTGTGTACTGCAGCTCACGTAACACCAAGCAGTTGTCTCAGGGCTGAGCGTGAGGACAGGATGGGAGTCAGCTCCTTCAGGTGTCAGGTTAAGGAACGAGTGGAATGGAAGCATGTGCTTTCCAGTCTTTCTGAAGTTTACATTAAAAACCCTTCCAGTTCCATTGTTTGGTAAAGTTCTGATTTCTATTTTTTTTAATACTTGCAGGATTTGCGTTGTGAGGGCGTTTGGACTTGTATGTAATTTTGCACTCAAATAGGAGCTTCTCCTAATGTGTCCCTATTGACTTGACTAGTCCAGTTCTGTGGAAGTTAGTAATCTCACCCTGATGAGGAGACAAGATGTATCTGGATTCTGGAAACTTGGAAGGATTTCCAGATCTTCTAGTTCAAATATGAGATTCAAAATGACACGTTAGAAATATTTGCTGTCTATTGAGCTGCTGTTAGGAGAAAGCTGAATATTACTCAGAATGAACATGAAGTCTAGTTACTTCTTAACTAGATTTTCTTCCTTTTTATAATAATAATAATAGGTAGTCCAAGTGAATTTGTTGCTTAAGAGCTGGATTAATTGCCCTGGTGTGAGTCACCAGCAGGAGAAAAGCAGTACAGGCTGAGGCTGGAAGCATCTGGAGGTGGAAGACCTGTAAAAGGGGTAATCAAATTAATTTCTGTGCTTGTCCAGCCTTAGTTTTCAAAAAGTCCTACCAGAAAGGAGGCAGCTGGTGATCTTGGTGTCTTCACATACCTGGTTTATAGGAAATGAGGATAAACCACTGTCATTTTTTACAGCAGTTGCTCTCGTAGCCCCACGCAGCCTAGTAACCTCAAGATGCAAGTGCCCGTGTCCCCTTTTCAGCCCTTTCAGCCATTCAGTCGCATGCAGTTTTGTCTTAACTGTCAGGGAAACTGCAATAGGTTGAACTGTGAGTTAGCCAAGGGATACACTACTTACATAAGTAATGAGACCATTTGGGATCGCTGTTCAAAATACATTTTGTGTAATCATAACATCATAAAACCTCCTGACAATCTGTGAGGTAGTAAGGGTAACGTGAAACTAACAGCAGCTTAGAACATTCAACAGGAGAATAGTAACTCTTGGAGGAATAATGTTTACTTTAAAGATAAATGCAACTATTAAGAAGTAATTCCAGATGTGTGGTTATGGCAGAATCTTAGTGATTAGTCTTAGCCCATATAGTGGATTACATTTTTGCATTTGAAAGTAGCCAATGAATTTTTTAAAAATGAATTCATTCTTCAGATGGTCTGAATAAAACTATTTGTTTTCTATTATCTGAGAAACAAACAGAGCAGAATCTACTTTATTTATGAAAGTAAATAAAGAAGGTCTGACCCTTGGCTATTATCTTTGAAAACTATCTGAGAAAAAGCTTTTCTGGTAGCTGGTTCTTTCTTGAAGTCATTTATTCTTTTTTGAAGATAACGCCAAGCCCTGCACTTCCAAATTATGCAATCTATTTTAAAGAATGCTTTGAAATGAAATGGTTTCATCTCTGTACTCTCATAAGATCATCTGGTATTGTGTCAACTCAGCAGAAGGCAACAGTGTGTTACAGTTCAACAGTGAAGACAGAAGACTTCAGTTACAAAATCTTTTTGCATCATGACAGGTCTGTGCCGAGTGCTTTGGGGGCTGGAGTAATTGCATGCTCCTTATTAGTTCACCTATCCCTGTAATTGCCTGCTAACATTTCCGAGGCCTTGGTGCATACAGTGTAGGTTTAGGAGGACATGGACTAGGTGAGAAATCCCAGTGCATATTTTCTGCTTTCATGCCCCGTGTAGAGGCTGTTTAGAGTGTCTGCCTGAATTGTAATGAAGTTGGGACCAGCCATTTCTGGAATGTCTAGTCACCAGTCTGCTTGTTGTCTTCGTATTCTGAGGGTGGGTTTGTTTGGAGTCTTCCCTATTAAGACTGCTCAGGATATTGGCAGCTGAAAATCATGTTACATTTGGTCTCCATAGAAAACACTGTTCCTTTATTAGGTGGGTATTCCAACTTAAAGCCAGGCTGGGATGTTTAAATTACAGAAGTTGTAAGTAAGCTGGAGTGCAGGCTTTCTTTTGTCCACGTGCTTCCAGCCTGCATATAGCGATTTCCTACAAGGGTGTTAGTAGGCACTTTTCACATGAGTGGAGAGTGCTGCAGTAAGCTAATGGTAAACAATGCAGCCCCTCTTGCTGACTGATCTCTGTTGAGATCATCAGGCAGTGGAAGTGCAACCAAATAAATTTTAGCAGTTCAGTGTGAGTAACATGTCAGGCTTAAAAAACGTATGGATGCATATGAGTAATACATATATATGTTACATGGGCATAACTTTTCACCATATGTCTTTCAAGCGCAGAACTAGTTTTGTGGTGTCAGATCACATATGAGGTTATTAATAGTGAACCTGGCTACATTAAGAACTCCAGAAAAAGGTTTTCCCTGTAGAGCAGCTGCAGACAGTGGCGGTGTTTCCATCTGTCAAATAGGGCCATCCGTAACTTAAAAACAAGACTTGGGATTTCAGCTCAGCCCAACTGCAGGAGTTGCAGTTCAGCAGTGTGGAGGTTTCTGCCAGAACTTGTGTTTGGCTCCTCACGCTGCTTCTTGAGGCACTGGGCCTTGGGCTGGACCACAGCTGCCACAGGACTCCTAAGAGGAACAGTTTTTGCATGAACTGAGGGCTGTGGTGGCACGTTACGTACTTGGCTTTACTTTGGAAGAATGCCTGGTGGTTGGTTTATTTCATTTCGAATTCAGTTGTGGTATCTTCTACTCATCATTGAAGGGCTTTGCTGCAAGGTACTTGTTTTTATTGGTGCGCTGCATGTCGTCTACACCTCCTTGCTGTGGCTGTTTGTTCAGTTGGCACCTGAGAGGAGAGAGCTTGTGTCAGCTAGTGGAAACAGGTATTACTTTTAATGTAACAGCTTTGCAGGGCCAGCACAAAAATGCAAGTTTTCTAACCCTATAGATGTGGGTAACAGGCCCGTTTTGTGCTCAATTTACCATTATTAAGTTGGAAGGTACTCCTAAATGCCATGTGGTCCAATTCCCCTGCACTGAGCAGGGACATCCACAGCTCCATCAGTGCTCAGGGCCCCGTCTGGCCTGGCCTTGCCTTCTGCAGGAATGGGGCATCTCCATCTCTTTGGGCATCCTGTGCCACTGACTTTATTTGTGCCAGTGCCTTATTGTCAAAAACTTCTTCCTTATACCCAGTCTAATTCTCCCCTCTCTTAGTTATAAACCATTTCCCCTTGTCCTGTCACGCAGACCCCTCTGAATAGTCTGTCCCCTTCCTTCTTACAGCCCCTTCGTGTACTGAAGACACTCTCAGGTCTCCTGGGTCCTTCCCTTCTCCATGCCCAGCCCAGCTCTCTCAGCCTGTCAATGGCTTGCAGCATCTCTATTGAACTAGCACCCAGTTTTTAGGGCCACTGCTTTTATTGTTGCGGTTTGAGCTGCTGCTTTTTCAGGGCACATCTCCTCCTCTGTGGAGTGATTATGGATGCAGACGGTTGGAAAGGGGCTGGCGCTACGTAACAGCCTGACTCTGCTCGTTGTTTATAGCGGGGTTACGGCGCGGGTTTAATTGGAATTAACCCTGATTTCTGCCTGCGTGCAGGAATCAATGGGAGGCTTTTGTCCAAGCTGGAGGCTGGATCGGGATCAGCGCGCGAGCGCCTGGTGCTGCCGGCTCTAATCCCGTCCCCTTTCTTCGCTCCATCCCTTTGTTTACGAGCGGCGGCCCGATCCCGTCGGAGCCGTTCAGCCCCACAAAGAGCCCGCTGTGCCGGGAGGTGTCGGGCCGGCAGGGGGCAGCACGTCGCCGCCTCCTCGGGCCGCCGCCCCTGGCTCCGCGCCCGCCTCTGCGGGGCCTCCGCGGCGAGCTCGGGCCGCCGCCACCTGCCGCCGCCGGGCGCGTCGGGGAGGGCGGGGCGGGGCGGGGCGGGGCGGGGGGAAGCGGCGCGGTCCGCCATGGTGATGGCGCTGCGCGGGAAGCGCGAGGCCCGGCTCCGCGCTGAGGCGAAAGGCGCGGCGTTGGCGGAGCTCCGTGCCGTGACCCGCTGTGCGCTCGGCTATTTTAAACATCGCAGGGGCAACGGCGGGAGCGAGAGCAGAAGGAAATAAACAGCTTAGCAGCCATTTATAGCATTCCCTCCTCTTCCCCTGGAGGAGGTGTTAGGCGCTCGTATACCTGCACTGCGGATGAGTACGTGCAGATTGCAGTCAGAAAGGGGAGCCGTGCTGGTCAGAGCCCTGCTTTGTGTGTGACGGGCCGGCTGAGGTCGTGCAGGATTCCCTGGAGCAGACGCACAGTATGCGTGCAAGAAATGCTGCTTCGGGTCTGTGTTATAAAGGCTTCTGCTGGTCAAATGCTTGTGCGGCTACAGTGACCTGAAAGGAGGCTGTGTGAGGTGGGGTCGGCCTCTGCTCCCAGGGAACAGCCATAGGATGAGAGGGGATGGCTGTAAGCTGTGCCAGGGGAGGTTCAGGTTGGATATTAGGAACAATTCCTTCTCCAGAAGTGATTCTGCACTGACACAGCTGCCCAGGGAGTGCTGGGCTCACTGGAGGTGTCCCAGAGCCGCGGGGATGTGGCACTGCGGGACGTGGGCTGGGGGTTGGACTGGATGATCCCAGTGGATTTTTCCACCTTTATGATTCTGTGATTCTTAAGCATTTAGATTATTGTGTTTTTTTTTTTTTTTTTTTTTTCATCAGTTTTCACCGTTTTGTTGAAGTGTTGAGGTTTTCTTTGCGCTTCAGGATTTTTTTAGCTGACTTGCCTGTGTGACCATACGCTTCAGTCAATAGTCATGGATCTGTAAGAGACAGGCTGCTCATAAATATGGCAATTATGAAAATGTCTTACTGCACCATTTCATGTATGTTCCACTTCCATTGTGTGGGGGTCCAACGTGACAGTTCTGCAAATGTCTATGCATAGAATCACAGAATTGTTGGAAGGGACCCTTAAAGGCCGTCTGGTCCAACTCCCCTGCAATGATCAGGGCACCTACAGCTCCATCAGTGCTCAGAGCCCCATCCAGCCTGATTTTGAGTGTCTTCAAGGATGGGGCCTGCACAGCATCTCTTCAATCTCTTGAAGTTTTGCTTTCATCACTAAGCAATAAGAACATTACTACTTACTTCCAGCGTATGTTCTCTAAATGCATCACACTATTATGTACTT
The DNA here is from genome assembly GCF_987193195.1 of Phasianus colchicus. Lineage (NCBI taxonomy): Eukaryota > Metazoa > Chordata > Aves > Galliformes > Phasianidae > Phasianus > Phasianus colchicus. Next base: position 3,201,102 of record NC_143437.1, on the reverse strand, counting down.
TTGTTTTGCAGAGGATTTTAAGAAGAATCTGATGCTGAGAATAGATTAAGAGAACTCAGGATGACGACAACAGTAGCGACAGATTACGACAACATTGAAATCCAGCAGCAGTACAGTGATGTCAACAACCGCTGGGATGTTGATGACTGGGACAATGAAAATAGTTCTGCTCGACTGTTTGAACGCTCTCGCATCAAGGCCCTAGCTGGTAAGTGCTCATCACATAGGCAAAACTCTGATATACTGTATGCAAGTGGTAGTATGGGATAGTCTGTCTTCAGTGCTGTGCCTTGTTGTTAAACTAGAGCTGAAATTTTCCTGAGGACAAGTGCAGTTTGACTGAAAGATTTGGGGTATTTATTCCTTCCACTGACATCAGTAGGACGTGATGGTTTTATATTGTTTTCGAGGATGTGCTCATATGTGATGTCTCAATAAAGAAAAAAAAAAAAACAACAAAAAAGGTACTAGAAATCTTGTTTAATCTGTTTAAACTACTCTGCTAGATTTTGCTGGCTGATAAGTGCAGTATATGTAATTGAAAGTATAACATTTCCAGTATTCTCTGAAGGTTCACATAGGTAGCCATCTGTTTTATCCTGAATGGGCCCTTCAGAGGTGTTGATGTTCTTTCAGTCAGACCAGGTGACTGCAGTGATACGACATAATTAACGCTGATTTTCTCTGGCAACAAATGACAACAGTGCTCTACTTGCATACCCTAATATAAGTTTCTGGGTATCAAAATTCCTGATGGATAAGATAGCAGTAACTATCCCATCTTCCTATTAACTTTCCAAATAAATTGCTTGAAATGTCAATTCTAACCAATATAATTTAATTTTTTGAAAGATGTATGTACTTTTTTATGTTATAAGTAAGCCCTTGTTTGTGTAAGAAATTTCTGGCACTTTTGTAATCTGATTTCACTGTAGTATTATATTTAGAATATATTAATTATTAATATTGAGAATATTTCACTATAGTAGTATATTTAGAATTTTGAATTACTAGCATAATGCACAATTTATTACTCTCATCAGATATTAAACATTTGGGTTGTGTGTTTACATTGTTTTGGTTGGTTGTCTGTGATTGGTGATGGCATCAGTTTGCAAGAAAAGAAAATCTGAAGGATAACAAAATTCTGCTTCAAAATATCTCCATTTAGAGATGTTCAGAGCATCTCGCCTGTTCTGAAATGGAGGAATGTGGTAGTTGGTGATGGTTGTCATTTAGTAACTAATGCTGAAACTATTATTTTTTTTCCCCAAGAAGCAGAGCTTCTGTAGTATGTGCTGTCATCTACTGAGTTACTCTCATGAGCAGAGAAATTAAATTTGAGCGCATCTGCTTTTCCTTAAAACATCTGACTATTGCATATCGAAGGTTGTACATTAACCAAATTTGTTTATGCAGCAAGGAGATTATGTCATGTCCTCTCAGCTCTGAGGCATTGCCCTGCAAAGCAATTTTTATGCATTCTGTAAATGATTTCCTGACTCTTTATGGTAGTGTGCCCACATTCCTGACCTCTGAACAAAATGCCTCGGTGGTGTGGGACATACTGTAAGCATGGAAAGCGGCTCAAAATCTGCTGAGCTTTCCACTGCTGAAATTTTAGTTACAGAGTCTGTTTTAAACCCAACATTTTATAGCAAGTTGAAGCAGGTTTATTAAGTTTGCTGTACTGAGACAAAGGTATCATGTGTTTAATCTGTGATTCCAATGAGACTGTCTGAAGCGTGGCGTACCCTTTCTCCTATTCTTGCCAGCTGTGGGAATGCATTAGATGCAGAACATCTTTGTGTGCCAGGCTCAGGGCAGGATCAAATTTGGAGCTGGCTAACAGGGAAATGAAATAGTTCATGCAGGTGGGCAAAGAGCAGATCGTGTAACCCTTGTTGAGGGAAGTATCTGTATCAGCTTATTGGAACTGCTTGCAGAAAGGGTGTGTGTTAGTTAGGTTTTACAGTGTTAAGAAGACTTGTTAAATACACAGCAGCTCATCGCAGTGTGAATTTGCATTTACAGGTAAAATGCAAGACTTGGGATGCGACTGTGCAAAGTGGGGTCAGAAGTATCCTGATAGATATGTATGAGGAGAGATTGGTGTAAACTGGCCTAAAACAAGAAGAATCTTGACCTGAGCTTTGTAGTATGACCTCATTTAAGGATAAACTGTGTTTTACTCCTGCAACGTTAGCAGATGTGAGCTATTACATTCTTGGTGTGTGGAAGTGCTTCAGTAGAAATCTCACTCGCAGGATTCAGGCCCCACATCTTGCTCTTACTGCTGTCTGTTGTTGCACTTAATTTTATAGCAACCAAAGCTTCCCCCCTGAGTAATGAATAATAAACATGAAACTCTTACTTCAAGAGGTAATGCAAGGAAAGTACTTGAATTATTTAGTCAACCTAGAACAAATACCAATTTCAAAGCAAATAATTTTGCTGAAGATTTGATTCAGAGCTATATATAACCATTGTCCTAGAGTATGATGCATTTTCTTTTTTATAACTTTATGCACAACTGTTTTAGTTTGATATGCTTCCTGCCTGCAGTTCTGCACCTTTAGTGTTGATAATACTGCGTGCTGCCAAAACATGCAGCATACTGCACTGCTTGAAATCCTAATGATGATGAAGGGAGAGAGGAATGAGGACAGGCTTGTGTTGCACATCGGAGGTTGCAGTTAAAGACTAAGCCGTGTTACTTCTGGCACTATTCAACATATGTTTTCTGGTGGATAATCTTTCCTTGTGTCTCCCCAGAAGGGCAGGTGCTTCCATGTTGTAAGCACTAGGGAATTGACTCTCAGCCTGGAGCTGGGATGCTAATTATTTTTCTCACTGTAGTCTTTGTCCCTTTGAGACCGACTCCTTTTGAGGTGTCTTGTAATTCAGCTTCCTGTCACTGGATCAGACGCAGTAATCACTGCGTGAAAGTCTGGGCTTGTCTGTGCCATCATTTCTTTAATGGGCAGATTTCACCACTCTCTGAGGCAGAAGTGGTCATGCACCATCTGCAGGGCCAAAAGTCTCTGAAGAACAACCAACTCCAGTCTGACTTAAAAGGACAGTGGTTCTTTTTATGTCACCAGCATCATCCTACACCCTGAGTCCCAAGGCAGCCATTTTAGACTGGCTATCTTCTGATAACAGCACTTTTCTTTCCAGAGGTTATTATTTTCTTTCCAGAGGTGACTGCCTGGTGATATCCAGCTCTTTCTTTTAGTATGTCTTCTTTTTCTTTAACTGATGAGGCAAATCAAAAAACTGACCCTGTCGTGCGTGTTCTGAAACACACATGTAGCATTATCTCCTTATCCTAATGTAAGAGGTTTCAAAATAAAAAGCTCTTTATTCCCCCATTGATAAGATGCCAGAGTATAACTGCCACAGGCATTTTATGCTGCCCGACTACGTATTCAGTGTGAAACTTTTTTGTTGGTGCAAGCATCTTCTGTCCACATTCTTCATCAAACTGTGAAATGCCTTTTCCGTAAAGCTTCCATCTTGTATTGATTCTACTTTACTGTAATTCAAATGAAGCTTACTTCCTTTACCTTAGAGGCAAAGGATGGAGAGCAGGTAAGCAAGAAGTGTGTTCTGAGCCAGAACTTGATATTCTGTTTGGCCCCATCTTCTAGGAGGATGGTGAAATATTTAAAGAGCAGTGCAGGAGATAGTGGTCAGAGCAATGTGTTGGAGAAAAGCTTAGTTAAAGCAGGTAGGATAAACAGTAATAGAGAAGTATTAACATCAGCACAGCAGCTAACTGATGTTATCAAAGAGGTCTGTACACTGTGAATACCATAATGCTAATGATGGATTCTGTTTAAAACAAAGAAAATTGCCTTGGAACTCAGCTTTCAATCAGAATTCAGATTTGAAGATATACAACCAGATTGATTGCCATTCACGTTGAACTCGCTCACTGTGCAACCAATATGGGAAGAGGGTAACTGATCCCTACTTTGTAAATTAAGAAACCCTACTGTAGGAAATCATCTTTCACCTGTCCTTGTTCTCCTGGTTCTTCAGAAGGTTTTGCTGGAAGACCAGGTAATTCTACCTGATCTGTAGAAGCCAAAAAGATATCATGTTTGTGCAAAATTCTTCATTCACAAACCCTCAGGTGTTGGGTTTCGTCCATTAGCTAACAAGATTTGCTGTGCAGCACCTTGGCTCTCAGAGCTCTTATGAAAGCCTATAGAAACTGTTCAGTTGTTCAGCAGAATTTTTCACACTCCTTCTGGAACTGTGACATTCAGGTGTGCTGTGCTCACCATCTCAGATGATTTCAGGCAGTTTAAGAATTGTCACCTCCAAAACTTTCCCTTTCTTCAGTTAGTTAATTCAATATTTAAGAAGTCTTCACTTTTCTGCTTTTTATTTGTATTTTGTCATCTGTGTTCATCTGAGTGACCAGAAGGTCTGTGACTCAGCTGTCTGGTGTATGAATAAAAAATAGTTTCAAAGTTTATGAAATAACAGAGGCGTATCTCCTTAGGGCAGAGCAGGGGATACTGTATGTTCCTTTTACAGCTCCACCTAGCTTACTGTGCATAGGTCAGGACACTTGATAATTTTGCACTTCATGGTGTTCATGAGCCTCATAGGAGAATACGAGTAAAAAGACTGCTCTTGGAGTAGAGCTTTCCTTAGTTAGCCCTCTTAGGCAGAGAAAATAGGATTGTAATTCATGCTAGCAACTTAGATTCTCAAGAAGCAAAAAGGGAAAGCCACTGAAATTGTTACTGAAGTTATACTGTTGAAATGTTTCCTTTTTAGAATAAAGGAATACCTGTTTCTTGAGGATTAAAGAAGGTGAAGAAAATCTGTGCTGTCTCACATTTGAGACCTGTTAGCCCTATCCTCAAGCCATTCCCCCAGCAGCACCAGCACAGAAAGACGGCAGAACGAACCCCCAGAAAGGGAAGCTTGTGCTTGCAGTATTCCTGCAAGGTACTGTGCACCTGCTGCCCTGCTGTCCAGCATCTCTCTTTCAGCAGAGTTGTTACTGCTTCGACTGAGAGAGGAATTCTGCTCAGTCAGAATGAAGTTTTAGGTCTCAAGTTGTTTTTTGTTTGTTTGTTTTAAGATGAAAAGCGATGTTTTAGCTTTTAAGAGAATAAATGTTTTTGTTTATTTTTTTGGTTTTGAAGGAAGGAGCGTGCTGGGAATCAGCTCTTGCAATATGTTTCATAAATATCTGAGGTATCTAGCATTTGAAAACCAGCTGTCTGATTTTACTAAGGAGTGTTTAAGGAAAAGGAAACCTGCATCGTACTGATTCCTGTCAATAGTATGGAAGCTTGGGAGACAAATGGAGGTCAATTCTGAAGGGCATGTGCAGGGTTCACCAGACACTAAACAGAAACAACCATACAGCAATGAAACCGCAGATGCATCTCCTCAGCATGAGCCTGGATAGTGCTGGTTTTAAACATGCTTTTAAGTCCAGATTTAGCAGCCAAAGGCCCAGTACAAACTTGCTTTCAAGTAGATGTGAAAGTGCATACTTTTAAAAATCTGATTTTGCTCAGAAGTTGATGAAATTATTTCACCAAAAGCTTTTGCAAGTGTGGACATCACCCAGTGCTTTTCTTCTGGATTTTGTCTGGAACAGTTCCTCAGCTGGAGTTCCTAAGCTGCTGTACTTAACCAGAATCTGTGGGAGGCTCATGTTGAAAACAGGAGTAACGTTTTACATACTATGTGTCATGTAGACATCAAGGGAGAAAGTGTGGTGCTGCTGAGGCTGCTGTAGGTAGCATGTCACCTGCAGTGCTGCCTGTGCCTATTGGTGAGCACTGTGCTTTTCTCATAAGCAAGGAAGGCTTAGCCCATCTGTCACTGGTGATTAATGCATTTGCTTTTGAAGTTACTTGTGGAGGATTTTTCTGAAACAAATCACAAAAAAATCCCAACAGATAACCGATAATATTTTGTTCTTAGCACTTCAATTTTAAAGACAATGAGTAGACCAATTTCAACCTGTGAAGGCATCGCTGTGTCCACACAATATAAAATTACTTTCAAGTGAACAACTTGATTCAATGATATCCCATCAAAAATGTAATGAAGTACAAAGACCATTTGTATCTCACTGCTATAGTAATATGGTTTTGTTATCAGTTCTGCATAGTTTGAAGTTTTCTTCTCTCTTTGAGTGAATGGGTAGTGTACAAACAATGTGGAGATATTAGCCAGATCTTTGCAAACTGATCAAATACCAGTGGAACTGCCTGAGCATGGAGCTAGGCTTGTGAAGAAAGTTGTGCTGAGTGTAATTTGTGAATTATCTGGAATCATACATACTTGTCTACTTGATGAATGGTATTTATGATTGCATGGTAACAGAGTGATGCATGAAAGTGATTGCATCCTTGTGAATAACTGATCCAGCAGGCATTGCTCAGGCAGAACGAGTGGAACTGGAAAATGGGCGTTGAGCTGCTTAGGGCTGGGGGTGGAAAAGGAGCACTTGCTGGCAGCCTCACAGTGTGGAAAGTCTGACAGCTGCAATCATTTTACATCTCTGATTACATTCTTTCAAGACTAGGCAATATCCAGTCAGAGATGCACTTGGGAGAACCTAGCATCTCGCCAGTGAATGAGGCTATACTGACTGATCTCTGAATCCCAGTAAGTCCTTGGACTAGAGCACAGGTAGTACAGTTTCTTGTGGACATCTCCAGATGTATGCCAGACCTCAGTTCACAGAAGGCTGACTCCATGCTAAGGTCAGCAATGCAGTAATTTGGCAAAATGAGGTAGAAGAACATTTTTGTAGTAAATGTAGGACATCTGAAAAAGTACTGTAGTTGAGAAATGATGAAATAATAAAAAGCCATCTGGACTTAGAGTAAGAAGAAACCTGATGTATGTATGCTCTGTGTGTGTTCATATGGATATCTACTTTTAGGATCTTACCAATGGAATATCTATGAGGGTAATCCTGAAAGTGCAGGTAGATCTGCTCTGTCATACCTCATGTTCTCTGTGCTAGCCTTCATGGTGTGTTTCCTTACATGCACTGATTTTTAGGTGTGTTGCTTAACTCCCACACTGGCACGGCACAGCTCTCTCCTGTCTATTTTAGTTGTCATCATCCATTCATCACCACGGCATTGGGAAAGAGTAAAAGCACCAGGGGATTTGCTTTTGGCTGCTTGCAGAGATGGGATGAGTGAGGTGCAGTGTTCTGTATCAACATCCAATGAGCAAGGAAAGGCATGGTAGGCTTTATGGAGTAAAACGCTGCCTACTCCAGCTGCTTAAAGAGAGGAAGAAGCCTCACTGTGAGATGCATTCCCTGTAGTGAGAGCTGAGCCAGGAGCAATAGCAGAGCTGGGGCAGAGGTTGGTGGTTTAGGAGACTGACCAACCAGGTTGTCATTTGGTACAGACTGGTATTTTCCTGCTGGCTTCTGTGAGGCCATGCTGACTTGCACCAGCTGGGAATCTAACCCATAATGGCCACCATAGGAAACCTGATCATTATAGTCTTTTTAGTCTTAACCTTTGCTGTTGGAATCAATGCTTTAGAGATACTTAATATGGATAAACCATGGGATAACTGTTAATGACCCTTCACTGATGTGATTGTTCTATATATTTTGCTGCATCGTCTTATTGGAAAGGAGTTCTCACTTAAAGAAGTTGTGTGCCAATAATGGCAATGTCACTTTTTAAATTTGTTATTTTATCGGGGATAAGCTTGGTTGTGGATGCACTTCAGAAATGAGTCATGAATCTACAATGTAATAGATGTATTTCCACAAAAGATGTGTATGCAGAAAAGAGTGTTCTTGTCTTACGTCCTCAGCATCTAACTAGCAATGTCTTTGTGTTTATTTTATTTATTCAGCCAAATCTGCAATGTGCCGTGCATTTTTCCTTCTATTTGTTGCTTGGATACTGCATGAAAGTACTCCCTGAAGTATAAATAATGTCTAGCAGAGCATACTGCAAAGCAAAATGCAGTACAGGATTAAAAAATGTTTACTAATTTCTGTTAACCTTGGAGTTCTTCTAATGGAGAAAGATTAGTGACGAAATCATCCCTCAGATCAGAGCTTTGATTCATATCTTGAGGTAATATCCTGGAGAGATATAAACCCAGATTGCCTTGATGGGAAGAGGCAAAATGAACAGGAACGGGAGCAGAGACTGGACTAGCTCAGAGGATGATGAAAATTTGCTTCTGAGTGGCACTTTTTTAGTTTGTAGCATTCTTCCTATTAGCTTTGAGCTCTTCCAGTGAGCAGTGCCAACACTTCGCCTCCCCCCCCCCCAATCACTTTGTATCTATATGTTGCACAATGTAGGTTTTTTTAACATTGTTTTACTTTCTTTAAATGTTATTAAGCCTTTGGGGTGGATGTATGTCCTACACAGGCAGCTCTTGTACATGTGTGAGAATGAAACGTGGCTTGTTGTGGAATAATAACTTTATGTCAGACAATTAGTATTTAGTCAGTTAATCATTAAACCTTTTTTTTTTTTTTTGCAATGACAGGCACTTGCCAGATGATGAAATGTTGTGGGTGAGGTTTTCTCTTGAAAGAAGCATTTCATTTATGTTGATTTTCAAAAGGAAGCTTTCAGCTCATAGTTCTGCATCTGGGATTAAAAGCAAACAACACAACACCAACAAGAACACTTTTTCTTTTACAACATTTTCCTGTTTTTTTCCCCAGTTTATTTTGAATGAACTATAGGAACAGCTCATGCTTGTACCTATGCTGTTCTGGAAATTTGTTGCTTAGGTATAGGAGGAGCTCAGGTTCTTTATGGAGCTCAGTTAGGTTCAGAGGTTTCTAATTTAGAGGCTCGAGTTTCTCCGGTTACGGAACAGGCAGGGCAGAAAGGTGCCTTCTTATTTCTTTCCCCTGAACTTATCACCCACGAGGTGGCTGGTCACCATTAGGATATATTTACAAACATTAACACAGCCTCCTTGCTTTCCCTACTATATATGGGAAGCAGGGGAAATGGTAGAAATAAATAATCTGACTTATGGAGATTTATAAAGATCAGTGTGTCCTGCTTATTGTTTTCACCCTATTTTCATTTGGCTCAGTAGCTACAGAAGATTGAATTTGCATGCCTGAGTGATTATGATGCAGCAGCAGTGCATCTCCTCCTGTGTTCGTGGTCTAATTCTGGGGGGAAAAAAAAAAAAGGAAACAGGACAAATGGAAGGAAAGATCAAGGAGTGGTGAAACACTTTTTTCTCTCTACATATAAATGTGGGTGCAGTTCAGTCAGAGAAGGAGAGGGGTTGAGGAGAGGCAATAAAAACATCACCTTTTAAAATAGCAAGCTAAAACTTCTTCTCTGGAAGAAAATTGAGAAGTGCTTTCACACCAAAATTTCAGAGAAAATGAGTATCTTAACTGCATGATTGTGTGCCATGCTTGATTTTAATAGACTTTTTAAAAGAGTTATTCATCTAAGTCAGGTAGCAAACTGAGTGCATTTTGTGGGCCACGAGGAAAACCTGTGTCATTTTTGGGGTACTTCAGAAGTTCTTCTCTGCTTTGATATGGGAAGCAATACAGCTCAGAAAAAGCCATTTAGACTGGAATACACACCAAGAGAAGCCACGAGCTTTTCCAGACACGAAATGCTAGAATAGCTCTTCTCTGCAGGCTTTTCTGGCAAGTGTTCCACTGCTGTGATTAGCAAGGACATGCTCTTGCAAAAGTCATGTCAACTTTCCTGTTCATCTGGGAGTTGTGAAAACTGTTCACTCTGAAACTCGAAACCAGATGGAACTGACCCAGTTTCAGTAGTAGGTTGACATTATGGGCAGATTTGTCAGTTTTTCCAAAGGGTTTGAGCCGCCTTTGTTGTTAATCCTGAGCCCAGGTCTGTACTAGGGACCAGGGCTGAGCTGCTGCAGACCTACCTGGGCCTGGCAGAAGGGAAGTGTGTGCAGGTCCTTTAGTGACAGAAGTCTCTGCGGTCTCCTGCTTTTCAGTCTGCCCCTTTCCCTTCCATTGTGATGCCCTTGGCTCTCCCAGATATATCAGGAAAGGACTCTGAGGAAGTTTCTATTTGCCACTGACCTAAAATTCCCTTTGAACAGAAGAATTCAACTGCTCTGTTTAGTTTGTGTTCAGTTGACCTTCTGAGATAGTTGCCAGGTGTCCCAAGGAATGACAAGTTGGTAAGAGGAGCAGACCTGCTCTGCCTGTACCTGCAGTGGGAAGACAAAATGAAGTTGGCACAGCGACTCGTGCATGGTGTGTGGGCTGCTCCTCTGCGTTCCAGCAGCTTGTGTGTGAACTGCAGGGAAGGCAGCTAACTCCTCAGGATTCATCTTATGCAAATTGTCAAATGTGATAAAAATAAGTACTTCCAGAACAATCCACAGAAAAAAAAACAAAAAACAAAAACCAAAAACCCACAACTTTCCTTACTGGACCTATTGCATATGTAAGGAGAGATTCTCCTTTTACTGTGCAGACTGAGGTATTGGGAAGAGGACTCAAGAAAGGCAACTGTGATGGGAGTTTTGAGTTCTTAACTGTGGCCTTAGAAGGGCTGTGTAAGAACTTTAGTCCCTCTCAAGAGAGAATCAAATGTTATATAGTTTTTGTGGCGTTTTAGATTAATAAATCATCCTTTTTATCTTGCGATATTTTTTCTAGTTAGTCACCACATAGAGAATTTAGAAGAGCAAATAAGAGTAAGAAGGAAAGACAAGGGTGATGATTAACCAGATTTGTAGTTATTGTAAGCTCTGGCGTGCACTCTGCTTTCCATTAGAAAGATAATTGTCTTTCGTGAAGTTGTAAAATCACATCTTTGTTTCAGAACACAGCAGTGTAAAGCCCGCATTTATTTTATAGTACCCAGGGAACATTTTGTGAATTACCTTCTTGGTTTTTCACATCTGCAATAAATGAATGTATTTTGTGGGTGGGCCTGTTTGGATATTGTGTCCACTGCAAACATTATCTTCACTGTCAACCCCGTAAAGCCAGCCAGTAATGGCTGACTTTATTGGTGGAAAACAGCACAGAGTGATGGTTGGATGAGGTTATCAGGCAATTTCTAGCTACGTGCTGCCAACCTAGCAGTTATTTTCTGCAGAAGAGTTATGAACTGGATCCTTAGCCTGGAAATTAGAATTTTTTGTCTATACTTCTTTTGAGATTATGTTAAGGGTTTGGTTATGGATTTTTTTTTGGCTGAGAAAAGTGGTGGTTTGGTTAAACCTTAGAAACATTGATAGTTAGGGATTTGGGTGGCAGTTTTGCCAGATTTAATGTCAGTTATTTTCCATTGAATTGCTTTGTGAAAAAAGCAGCAATTCAGCAGCAGTTCTGTCTAAAAACAGATCCTGGGTCAGATCCTTTTTGGTCTGGGGAAAGCACCTGCCTCCAGATGTTGCTTCTACATTCCTGTTACTGTAATCAACCTCTTGTTCTCCTTGAGGCTTTGCAAAGCTCTAATCACATCAACTAAGTCACACTTTGCATTACTGCATGTATTTATGGCTAAGTAGATAATCACTGGTGCTTTTATTTAATAACTCCTAACGAGTGCACAAGTAATGCAGGCCATCATTACCAGTCATGCACCATGGGAGAGGTACAATTCAGAGAATACAAGCAGAAATTTGTATTTCAGAGCTGTAAGAGGAAGGTGGGAGCAGAACTAAAGAAAAAAAATCCTTGCTTGATTGCTAGAAGTTAACACATGATTTGCCCCTTAGTTTTCTCCAACACTGTAATCAGTGATGAATTGCACCATGGACAATTTCAAGCTGGGTTGATTTGATAAGCAATGGCCCGAGTGTGACTTAAGTTATCCTATTTATGGCCTTTAAAGTATTAATTCCACTCCATAACAAATAATCTAATTAGCACTGTCAAGGGCTTAGTCAAAGAGAAGAAAGAGAATGAGTGAAAACTAGGTATAAAAAAGGCCTTTGTGCATGTGAGAACCTTGTAATTGATTCAGTGCTTTGCTACAAACAGCAGTAAACTGGTTGCAGGGTCACTAATTCGGAATCAACAGCAAATGACTGTATTAGGTCTGATGTTACTCAAATAAAAATGGGAACTGGCGGGGTGCCCGTTTTTAAGAAATTGCTACATACAATTGTGTAGAGTTTCACAAATACAGGCAGGTCCCCATTTTGCTTTGCTCTTCTACTGAATTACTACCAACCTGTTAAGTGGAGCCTTCAAAATGTCCACAGGAGGCCCAGCAGAGCGTAAGTAATGCTCTGGCAGATGAGTTGGCAGCACCCGGTGATTGGGGCCATCCCAAGGAGCTGATATCATCATTAACAAAGTCTGTCACATCTGTTGCTTGGGGACCTGTTGTTCAGCCCACATGCCAACCTGGATGGTAGATAAAATGAGGTCAAAATTTCACAGTGACTGATGCTGATTTCTCCATAGCATCCTAGCATCTCTGTCAGATCTTGAAGAAATTAAACTCAGTTCCAGCACAGATTCTTCCCTTTTTCTTTAGCTTTCCCTTTGTTTGTGGTGTAGACTACACTGCTCATCCTTGCTTCAGTTCCTTCACTTTTTTGTGTAGCACTGAATGCTGCTGTGCAGGTCAGAAATCCAACTTTTGTTCAGTATTTCTTGGGAACTGTAAGCTTACCACGTTGAGTTGTCCCACAGGGGATGATCTGAGGAGTGAATTCATGCGTGTATTGTTAATGTTTTATAGCAGGGTTGGGAATGCCAGTCTGTGTTTTATATGGGTCAAAGCCAGATGACTATTTTTAGTTTTGAATGTTTCATTTATTGTAATATTTTATTTTTCAATATTTCTGATCATGGCCATGTGCTTTATGCTGTCCTCTGCCAAAGGCGCTGGGAAAGCTTTCAGCTGGGGAAGAGCTGCTGGCTCCTGATTTATGGCCTTAATGATGTTAAAAACACTCCAGCTCTCCTGTCACTCTCTTGGACTTTATGGCTGCCTCACATAGCAACACCTGTTTGCTCAAGGTGGGACAGCAGTGAGCTGATACGCCTGCAGGTAGGGCCTGGCTGCCTGCCTGCTCTCGAAGGGAAAGGTTTCCTTTAATTATGACATAGGTCAGACATTGCAGGCAAAAGCTGCCATTGGTAGAAAGCTGTAGGAAAAAATCTGCAGCCGAAATGAGCCTGTCCTCATGCCCTTGGAGCTTTGGAGGAGTCTGCAGTTGTATATGATCAGCTCCATTTCCTCTTCCTCCCTCCCCCCCCCATCCTGGAAGTCAGGTGGCTGGCAGCTCTCTGCACAGCTCTCTGTGCTGGGGACAGCTGGCTGCACAGGGATTAGCAGGGGAAGGTTTAGCAGGAACACGGGGCTCACCGTGCCAGCACCAGCACATTGTTGTTCCCACAGCAGCATCCTGCCTCCAGCAGCAGCAGCGAGTACAGGTGCTTCCTCAAATCCCTTCGTGCCTTCCAAGTGCTTATTTGGGGGCACAAGCCTGCAGCACCTTGTTCCATTGTACAGCAGTGTTCCAGCTGTAGACGGTCACTTTCTTCTCTGGGCAGCTGAATGGGCTTCGGGTAGTACTGAAAAGGTTGGAGGCCAGCTTTCAAAAAGACCTCTATTTGAGGCCTACTGTAGCACCAAAAGTCTCATCTAAACACAGTTATATTGTTATAGAGGGATTCGCTGAAAAATGCTGGCAGAAGCCCTTCTGCATCAACATAATAAGGAATTCTGGGTTGGGAGTTAGGTTTTTGTTTTAAGTAAACCAGTGTAGTTAAAGGCTGTAAATGTTTTAAGTGTATTTATGGCCTTGGGAGCGATGCACTAAGCACTTTCAGCAGACTGTGGGTTTGTTATTTTTTTGGAAACCCCAGCTTCAGCTGGGAAGTGCTGCCTTCATCCCTTCTCCCTGAATTAACACCGCTCACAGCCAGACCTCTCGCTGCTTGTTCCCACTCTCACTCCTTGTTCCCTGTCCATTGGTGCCCCCCGCTCGCCTTTCCAGTTCGCACCTCTTTGGAGCCAGGGCTGCAATCAGCCCGTGGGTGCTTCGCCCACAGAAATTGTCCTCAGAAATTACTATCTGACTAAAAACTTGTGAAACTGCAGCATCAAAACAAAGGCAACATTTTGAAACATTTAAGGAGGAGATGGAGTGGGAGGAGAAGAGAACATTGATTCAGTTGGGAAGGAATTTGGAAATGCGAGAAATGAAAAAAAAGAGAAAACGTTCGCGTGAATGTTTTAGCAGTTCTAAAAGCAAATGGGCAAACGATGCACATTTAGAATATAAATGCAGAACTGACCTTTTCATTTCACTTGTGTGTAAGTGAGGGAAGGAGCTCATGGCCCCAAGGGAAAGCTGACCCATCCTAAAGCCAACTCCAGGAGCTGCACTCCACCAGGCAGAGCGGGCACCTGCGCTCATGTGCACAGGACGTGTCAGCATCTTCCACGTCGGCAGTGACATGAAATTGAGCGAAAGGAACTGGCTGCTTACAGAACCCCTTCACAAAGGTTTCGTTTGTACCCAGCATGCTGGAGAGCACGTTTTTCTGAGTCCTCTCCTCGCCTGCTGCTAAATACTGAATGAGTGCTTCTGTGCGCGTGTTGCTTTTTCAAGCGAACGGTATTGAAAATAAATGAAGAGAAGTGCCCTCCTTTTCAAGCGATAGTAATCTGAGACTTTTCCGTTACATGAGGCTCTCCACAGAAGCGTGTAATTCCACCAGCTTTGTTTAGGAAGATACCACCAACTCGTGTGGTGCAGCGGGGCGCGGGCAGCCATCCCACACGCGGCCCTTGGGTTGGGTGCTGCCGCCGCGCCGGGCGCTTCCAGCGGAAGGAGCCTCCCCGGCGTCCCACCGCCAGCCCTGCTCTTTCCCAGCTCCACCGCCCCTTCGCCCTTGGTACAGCCTACGTTTCCTCCACTGTGCCGTATGGTAATCGAGTGACATCAGCCTCCGCCCGGGCGGCTGCTGATTATATTACAAACCAGCCGTAAGGTCTGAGGTGTGCGCGACTCCTGGGAGCGCTGCTGGGACGGCTGCGCGTGGCTCCTGGCTGAAACGCAAGCTCACTTTTCTTTAGGTTAGTTTCACCAGAGCTGGGCATTTGAAACAAGATTGAAGCACTGTAGTGGAGCAGAGAAAAAAAAGAAAAAAAGCAAAAAACAACCACCACCAAAAAAACTCTTCCTGGTGCTTTAAGTTTGAATCTGTTACAGAAAACGTGCCGCCAACCCACACCGCTGGATTTTGAACCGGAGCTGCTATTTGCTCGGGGCTCAGTGAGAGCATTTTCTCAGGGACCGAAGCCAAACTCCAGAGGAAGCTGGGATTTACCTGGATGTGGGGTAGAGAAACCCGTGGTTTCTTTATGCTGCAGTTCATCGTATCCCTGTGTTACCTGTAAATGGAATTACAGAAATCAACCAGTATGCCTGGGCCGTTGTCCCCAGGATACGCAGCTCAGGTGCCCTATAACTATAATCAGTTAGAAGGAAGATTCAAGCAGTTACAAGGTAAGCCCATGCTGTTTTGTGTGTTTGTTGCTGTTTTTTTTTTCTTCTCCTTTTGTAAGTGTTGCTATGATATGATCCCAGTAATATGTTAGCCTGGGCTTGTTCTCCTTGCAGGGAGGCAAGAACGATACAGGGTCCAAAAACAGTGCTACAGCACAAAGCTGTGTGTGCTTTTAAGAGCCCCTGTGTGACTTTTATCCCTCTGAAGGTGTCCTCAGTCTCACACAGCGGTGCAGTGCAGTCCAACTGTGAGCACTCAGCATTACAGATGAGAAGTAGCCCAGACCAAGTCAGTCGGAACAATAAGAGGGAGAGTGAGGAAGTGGTCTTTCTGTTTGTTTTAGCCTTAAATGAGATATAATCGTAACTGTGGATATTAGTCATGAAATCTTGGGTTTGTTTGGGTGCAGGGTGCAGTGCAGCAGCTCTAACTGCCTGTGTCCCTCCTGTAAAGACGAAAAGGTAGCTTGACTTTTTCAAACCAAGGGCAGTTGCATCATTTCCAAACAAAATGCCTTGCTCATGTTGATAGTAGATTACTCTGAAAGCTTTTGCATACTTTAATGTTCCCAGCTTCCTTCATTTTTTGCCACTTTACTTTTAGACAGAGGCAGCGTTCTGCAGTATCTTCCCATTAAATTCTCTATTTGTGTGAGAATAGAAATCAGCTATTTTCTTTGGGGAATGGGATGTGCTGGATAGAGTGTAGGCCTCTAAGTTGGGCTGGAAACCCAGATTGCTCGTGCTGCAGTGGAGCAGGATTGTGCCCAGTGTCTCTTTGCCTTGGGCACGGGAATATCAACACCACTGTTTCTGTGCAAGGCAATTCTCAGGAATGAATGAGCTCTGGCAGTGCAGTTCAGAATCAATCAGAATTCTTAACCAAAACCAAACCTCCTCCTCCTATGTAGCCATGTGACTGTAAATAATCCCGGAGCAGCCCAAGTACAGTGAAGTTCATCCCTTCTGAGCATGTTTCTTATTTCACGCTGATCTGTACCACAAGTGTGGTCCTGTGGTTCCTGTTGGAGAAGGAGGAAGAGCCTTGGTTAGCGTGAAGAATGTTCCCAGTTTTTGGCTTAAGGAGGGAGGCAAGAAAATCTTTCATTCATAGTACTTTGTTTATCTTGTAAACTGGCTCAGAGTAATGGCTGCGTTCTGGATGCAATAAGATAAGATGACAGCATTTTAAGAGCTGATAACTGAGACATTCCTCAGGCAAGGCATGGAAAGTCCAGGCTCCAAACTTACACATGAGGGAATACATACATTAGAGGCTTTATCTTGGACATCTGTCAGATCTTAGGCTGCGGTACTTGCTTAACAATGAGCGAGGAAGCTTGCGGCACGGGGGGGGGGGGGGGGGGGAAACTAGTGGCTCCCACCTCTTTCTGTGCTGGTGAAGGTAGCAGCCGGAGGAAGGCAGATTTTATCATTTTCAGGGTCACTGCTTCAGGAATCCATTATCTGCATGTTTACATGACGTTGAAAGAAGAAAGCAAACCGCAGTGTTGAAAGCACAGAAAGTGAGTTTACCCTGCAGTGGAATGCAGTGTTGACTTTGGGGGGGGAAGATTGCAATACTCCTCTTAAATTTACTGCAGTTTCCTGTAACGAAGAAGATAACACACTCTGTTCTGAAAGCAGAAGGAGGGACTTTGCATTAGACCATCCCTAGCTGTTTATTCATGTTGCAGAGGGTAGACAGGCTTGAAAACGAGTGCTGACGATGATCTCTTACAGGGTGGAGCTTAAGTACAGGAAATGTTTTAAATTATGCACTAGATACTCCATGAAATGCTAAATAACCGTACGAAATATTTCGTGCTGGGAAGGGAGTGGCCCGACTGCTGACAAAGGTGTCTTTCCTTGGATTAAGAGCTCTTTGTTTGAGGAATAGCTGAAAGCCATTATTTGGGAGCTGTAGTACCTTCGAGTGACTTTTGTGTACTTGCTGGAAGCTCCAGTGAGACTGCAAGGCACTGGTGGCACTGCAGACTGCTCGGTGCCAGACACAGACCCAGCAAGGGTGAGCTATAGTGTTCCTGAACTGCGTTTTATCATCGACTGGAAGGCTTACAAGCAAATAAGATCAAATCACTCTCTGATTCCTAAGGTAGAGGGTTGGGTGGGTTTGGCACGGAGTTTTGCTTAGAAGGAAAAAGAAGCCAGGCGACAACCAGTTCTGCCCCCAAACGCTAAACAAATCCTGGTAAACAAGTTAGCTTGGCAGGACAAAGGAAATTCAGATGCAAATTCAAATGACCACTTACATTCCACCTCTGTTAAGTGCGTTGAAGTGGTGATTTTTATGGGAACTTAAGAAACTTGTCTGTGGTGACAGAGCCTTCTGAGCTGATTTTCCACCCTGCACCTGGAGCCGATTTGCAGAGATACCTGCTCCCTTATGCTCTGGGGCGGGCAGAGAGGAAAGATGCAGCAGAAAATACCAATACAAATGGATCTGAGGATCGAGGCTGCTTTGTGTTAAAAAAAAAAACCCTGAAGTCTTGTGTGGAGACGATGCAAATAGCAGAGGTGCCTATTAAAGTGGCTGTGGCTGGAGGAGGAAAACTAGATCATCTCCAGGACTTCTCAGCATACTTGGTCCTTACGAGAATGTCAGTGCAGGTGTGAAAAGAAAAATGCGTTAACAAGTCCTGTTGTCTTCAGTAAGCTTTGTCAGTTCTGATTACGGTTAGTTCAGCCTGTCCTGGAATGATAGGTGAGAGATGGTATCAGCGGTTGCTATCGTTTAAACCTAGGCGTGGAGTTTTGGTTCTCACGGCCAGTTGTTCAGTAAAAAAAGATCTGAAGTAGGGCTGCCGTAGCTCCGCAAGTAAAGACAGGACCCCAAAGCTTGTTTGTGGAAAACGTGTTGCCATGTAGCTTATGCAGGGCATGGCAGTGGAGCAATTCATCCTGTTCAGCTGAGCGATTACATGACAGACATAACAGATAAGTTATAACTGCAAACCAAGGCATCACCTGTGGTGCATTAATACTGCAGGATCCTGTGGCTTGGCAGGGATGTAGAGTTGGCAGGAAGAGGTTAATGCAAGTCAGGAATTTGGAAGTAGATCCCTGCAGCTGCATCACCTTCCCCAGCAAGGGCAGGGAGTGCTGGTGCTTGGGGAGACGAGCAGCTCTCATCGCCATGCACGGCCTCCTTCCTGCCTGGCTAACGGGCAGCGTGGTGTTCATGAACACTGCTGGCACTCAGCAATGCCTTTATCAGTTCCCGCTGTGTAACTGGGAAGTTGGGTCTCAGCTCTAGGACTGCGCCAGAGGTGCAAGATTTCCTGTGGTAATTACAGATTGAAATCCTGGGGGAGGGGAGTGAGCTACATTTGTGGTCCTGATAAACCTCCAGAGGAAGGCCGGCTTCCAGTGGAGCTCTGTGCTGTGCCGTGCAATATGTTCCGATGTGTTAGGTTATTTTAATGCTGCATTTCAGATAGGAGATGCCATTTCTTGAACTGCAAGAGTCTTGTCCACGTTTCCCTGCTTATGCCCAGGGAGCAACTGCTGAGATCTGACCAGTGAGCTGCAGGACCAGGCCTCGGGTGGGGCGATGAAATCTGCTCTGCTCAGGATCCTCTGGAGTTTCGTCGGTGCCCTTTGAAAAGACAGTTTCAACAGTTGCGTTCTTTGCTGCAAGATTTACGTGTTAGAGGATTTCACAGTCGCTTGCTAGCAGTGACCTGCATAGCTACAGGCAGCAATTGCTGAAGGATGTCCTACTTTGTCTACCAAATTGGTCACTGGCATTTCTTGTCATGGTAATTTTCCCTAAAGGGGAAAAGGAGGAAAGGCTTAATTTCATTTCAGATGAAATGTGTCTGGTTTACATGCTTTTTTCTCCCCTCTCAGACCTATTTGAATTGCAAATATGTTCTTGTTCCTGTGGCAAATTTTGCTTGATTTTTCTGCTGTCTGCAACCCTTCCAAAATCTTCATGTCACATCCTAGTTCAGATTTGTGTTTTCAGAGAACACAGGCACGAGCTAAATTGTTGGAAGGGCTGTCAGAAATGCAAAGACTTACATGACCTCAAATGCATTTCTCTGTTAGCTGGGCCCTTATTCTTTTTGTCATAAAGTATTCTGCAAACTATTTGAATGCTGGACTCAGTTTGGGAGCATTTTAGCTATCTATGACCTAGAAGGTGGCTGAATAGTGGTCAAAGTCTTCTTTGTCTAGAAATGTTTCAAGCAGACACTTGTTTGGAAAAGGATATAAAAAGTGTTCTTACCAACCAATGGAGTGTATAATTTCGGGATGTAACTTAGAGGAAATGACCGGGTGAGTGTTGTAATTAACATCTCCAGGTTCTCCATTGAGAGGCAAATCACTTGTTAGGAATTGTATTTTGTTCTTGTCACTTTCATGCCCTTCCATCGGATAGGGACTGCTGAAATCAGCACGGTCAGAAGTGAAAGCTATGTTTTAGTGGCCATGTTTGTTGCTGGTTAATTTTGTAATGTAGGCCATCTTAATTTGCTCCCACCCTTCTGTAACTTTTGCTTAGGTGACAGAAAGCAAACTCACACAGAAGGATCTGGAATAGGGTCTGTGAAGGCTAAACTGAAAAACACCCAGGAAATAAAAACGTTTAAACACTTCACTCTCATTGTTTTCCAGTCATGATATTAAAGCCAAAATAAATGTGAGATTCTTAGGAAAACTTTACAGAAAGTTCGTGCCAAAAGTTTTCTTTTAGAATGAAGGTGGAGAAATACAGTCTAAGATGTTAGTGCTGTGTGCTTTCCATTTTACAGGGCGTACATGGCAGCATGGCAATTCCATAACTGCTAGATAAAGTGCTGCTGTGGCTCAGGGTTAGTTAAATGGGGGCTATGGTGTTACTGTTAGAGACATAGCTAGATTTGATAATATCCTAGGTTTTGAAGAGGATGGTTGTGTCCTCATCCTAAAAATTCTGAATTCTTTATCACGTCCTCCAAATTTTGAGCAGTTTGTCCTTTGGGTTGTAGGTTTTGATACCTGTGAAGTTGCAGAGAGCAAATTTAAGCAGCGCACGGTAGAGTATTTCTGTTAATGTGGTCAGTAATGATAGAGTTGAAAAAGTAAATGTTTAAATTGGATTTGGCTCCTGACTGAAATAACTGTGAAAACTCACAGCTCGGAGCTGTTGCCTCAGGTTTGTGTGGTAGTCTCTTCGGTTTCTGATTGTTTACAATGTTAGTTTTTATCTATTTGGATGAGGAACTTTGTTTTCATCTAAACTCCAGCTCTGGAAAATAGTGGAAATTTTTGTATTATTTTTTTCTAAGACAATTGCTGTGCGCCTTTGTGGCTCTGATATTATGAAATAAACAAAGCTTGTAAGCAGATATTGTCACACGTGACAGTCAGGTGATCTGTGAATACCCCGGGGGCCATTGGTTGCCTTCTGGAATGGCGAGGTGATCTGTGGGGTGTAACGCCCGTAGCTCTGCAAATCTGGAAATACAGCGACTTGTTCTCACGTGGGAACCGGCTTTTGTATTGCTGCACTGACTGCCTCCAGTATGCTAAATGCCACAGAGAATCCCGAAGTACCTTAGGCATGTTGTGATCACACAGGAGTGTCCAAGTCCAAATATTTCTTTTGTCCAGGAGCCCCTTTCAAATTGATTACGGTTTTTGCCAGTGACTTCTGTGGAAAGAGAAGCAGTAAAGACGAATACGGATGGAGGTGAAAGTGATCATAAAGAACCAGACCAATAGGCTTTCATTCCTCAGCTCCTTCTCAAATCTGTGTTGTGATTTCCTCCTTTTTCTTCTTTTCTTTTCATCTTTGTTTTCTGTTGGGTGCATGCTTTGACTGTGAAAATGGATGAAATGCTGGCTAAGCCAAGGAGAAATGCCGAAGAAAATCAAATTGCAGCTTTGCAGCGTGGCTGACAAAATCCAAGTTTCCTATTTCCTGTAGTAAGCTGCTCTGCTGTGATATCATAGTGCAGGACATGGGGTTTGGGCAGGTATATGTACTCCTCAGGCTCAGATTCTGATTTTTCTGGGAGAAGTTGCTGTAATGTTATGAGGATGTTGATCTGAGCCAATTCATTGAAAGAGTATTTGATTGCCAACAACTCTGAAGGTCTTTCTGTTCCTGTTTCAGTAGAATGAAGAAGTATTAAGTATTAATAGTGGAGTACGGTAATGTTGGTTTTTCATTATGTGAAAATGAATTTTCTTTATTAGATAGGCAGGTTTGGGAAAACTGCTAGGCCAAATACTGGAAACAAGTCTGTCTTAACTTTAAAAGCTATGGTGAAAGAGAGAATAAAAGAAACACAGGTTTAGAACCTACTTTTCTCTTCCCACAGGAAAACAAATATGGGATTTCATTTGGAAGTTAATGCTGGAGGTGGGTGGGTGGCAGTCTGCTTCCCATCCAGATAAAGGGACATAAAAACTCCAGAGATAGAAAGTTAGCTACTAGGTGTTAGCAAGCAGCTCCCCTCCCAGCGTGAAATGCATTGGCTATTGCTGAGCAGAGGGTCACAGAATCCTGGAATGGCTTGGGTTGGAAGGGAACTTGAAGATCATCTTGTTGCAGCCTCCTGCCGTGGGGAGGGTCACTGATGGGCAGGCTGTAGAAGGGGTGGCCTGGCATCCAGGGTGCCTGCAACGGAGCAGGAGGGCTTTTCTCCTGATGAGGTTTTCAACATGGCATCCCGTTCCCATACTGAATGGAGCTGGATTAGCACCCAAAGGAGATCTGGCCTTCTTGTCCTTTGCAATATCCCAAGTGCAGTTACGGAGGGCATGCAAGGACAGTCTGACATTGCTTGTCGCTCTTAAAAACGCACAGAGCAGAATCCTTGAATTTCTTTCAGAGGAGAAAACACAAGCGGGACGGTGACCACTCATGCTTGTGACTTTGATGTGGAGCCTAAGGTCACGGTGGCCGGGAGAGCCCACATTAACACAAAGCCCTTGTGCACTTGCTGCTGGAACGCGGGTATCCCGGGCTGAGAGCCTCCTTTGTTGAAGGAGAACGACTGTAGCCAAACTAATATTAACCGCTCTCCCCGACCGGACTGAATGCCCCACTGTTCCACTTAGAAAGAAGCTGAAAGAAAAAGGCCCTTCAGTTTTCGGGGAGAGCAGTGCAGCTGAACAGACATGCATGGACAAATTGTGGCATAGTCTAGAGGCCATGTTCATGGCTTCTCAAAGGTCTTGTGAAAGGTCTGACATTAGCAAGCCGCCTTTTCATGAGATAGCTGGGAATGAAGATATAATGCCATGTTCAGTCAAGCTGGGTTTGTTCATAAACATTAGGAACTGGAAGTCTCGGAAGCATGGACCGAGTTTTGTGTACATGGTGAGTTGCTCGTGAGAGGGTCAGTCCCCTATTTGATATGTGCATTGGTAGAATAGTCAGTCCTGCACAGCAAAACTGTATCAAGGTCAGGGAGGAAGGTCACAAATATGATTTCTCATTTGGAAGTTTTGTGTATTTCCTGTGTGAGCAAACAGAAGTAGTATGGTCCCAGATGTCAGTGCACAGAAATCACATTTGTTGTTGCTTGCAGAAAGTGCCACTGCCTCGGTGATTGTCACAATAACAAACATACCAGAGGGTTGCTTTGGGTTTGGGTGGCTGGCTATTTTGTTAGGGATTTTCTCATGTCTGTTTTGGTTCTGTCAGAACGGAGTTTTTAGGTAGTATCCCTAGAGAATTAGATGCAAAAGAGCTGAGCAGTGTGGTGCCAAGGTACAGCAATTAGCTGCATTACCTCCGCACTCTGTTCACAAACAAGGGGTGCCCTCATGTCTGTGAGGATTCAGCAAAACAGTGAAACAGTGCCCTGTTGCAAAGAGATTAAGAGTCTGAACAAAAGAAATGCTGGCTGCCCAGATTTTGCTCAGTAAAAGCCCTCTGCTTTAAGAAAGATATCTAAATGTATCTCGAGGGCTTGGCAGGCGTTCCAGAAATCTGCAGAGCCCGCTTCTCTGCTGATCTGAGCCCCACTGAGGGTAACAAAGCTGCTCCCTCGTTCTCAGATAACTCCTCTGTGGGTTCAGCTTCTCCAAGCTGACATCGTCTGTTGGGTTCAGACTTCCTCTTCCTCTCACCAAAAAACACCAAGAGTTCAGTTCTCGCTGTTTGTTGTGCCCGAGCAGTGTTTCCACGTTTTTGAATATGATTTGTTTCCAGGAAAAACAGGAGAGTGATAATAGGGCTGTCTCATCTGCAGTCAGATAACTCTAGTTTGCTTTGGGTAATTATTAATTCTGCATCTCGTTTAATATCTTTCCATGGTTATCTCCAGGGAAACTGACTTACTCTGGTAGTGAACTGCCCTTTTTTTCAGGGTGTGTTCCTCCTTTCAGCTTTTCCACTTCGCCTGGCAATATAATGAAAGTGACTGCTCTGAAATTGCGGATGTGAATGTACTTTGATTGCATGAGTAATGGTCGTTATGGAGTGACAATTCTGTACTGCTCTGAATACACAGGGGAGGTGTCTAGAAACGTTGGTTTGGTCTTGAACTCCTGACCTCTGCTCTGTTCTTGTGCGCTGGGGAGCTAACCCTACCTTTCAGTGCTCAGCATTACAAGCAGATTAAAGAAAGAGAAGGCCAGGCCCAGTGCTGGGGCTGGAGATGTGGAGGAGACCACGAGTGCTCAGCATATCTTCAGTTACATTGATGAGGGATGACTGATTGAGGCTCCAGTCTTGAACCCAAAGTCTGAGAGAAAGGGTATCAGTAAATATTCTAGCCACAATGGTGGGGATCACATTTGCTTCCTTAGAGGTGAGTTGCAACCCCTTCCTTTTTTGCATTCCCCACCAATTTCCTCATGGTCTTACCTGGTGACAAGTGGTATTTTGCTCCCAGCACAAGAAAGCCATTGCAGAAAATTGGCAATACCTCTAGGCTATTCCCCAGCAGTGTCCCAGGTGACATCCTGGCCAGTGTCCCTTCCACATGTGCACTTGGTGACCCAGCAGCTTCTGACAGATGCTTGTGCAAGACATGGTTGTGGCTCTGTTGCTGCAGTCCTCATGCAAGTGATTCACAGCCAGAAACGTGGAGGCTGTGGCACATCCATTGCTACTCATGTATTATTGAATCCTCTTCTTTCTCCATGCCTCCTTTCCCTCCAAATAAAGTAAATAAAATAAATAAAGATGCCTGATAGGATATATTATGAAGTCCCCACAGGCATGTGATGGGTGCCTTCCAGAGGGGGTGGAGCACAGAACTGTGCTGTGTTCTGGGCTGGCTGTGGTAGGGCAAGGACCAGCACCTGCTTCTTGAAGCAGCACGAAGCAGCAGCCAAGAAGGGATTTTTCCTCTCTTTGTTTTGCCTGAGCAACTGAAATGTCACCGTTTGACCTCTGCAGCAGCTGGTCAGTGGCTGGGTACAGGCTGTCCTCCACCTCTTCTCCACTCTCCATGAGTGTGGCCCATTGCAGTTGTTTCCTAGGAGAGTTTTCAGCTGTACACATGTGAGCTACCTAACTCTGGAGCACCTTCTGGGTTTGGTGCCATGCAGGTCAGCTCTCCAGTTTAGCACCTGTTGCCATGTTTAAATACAATTCTGTGGCACCAGCTGCAGATCACTTTAGATTCAGATGTGTTCATAGAGCTTTTTCTTGTGCGTTTGAGTGAAGTTGAAATGTGCTTGTACATTTGGAGATCTAGAAAACACTGTGCTGGTTTAGGAATGCACAAATAAGGTGCATGCAATCTGCATAAGATGCTGTTGATGCATTTTCTTGTTTTGTAGTCCTTGTAATCCTTGTGTCCTGCTGGATTTCAATGAGTTTCCAGTGTTTATATTAGTTACATTATTTCACAACTGCCTGTGTATACCTGCCTATGAAGCTGCATAGGATTATTTTTGGGTAAAATTCACAACAATGTATTTTTGGGGAGGATGAGGCCTGAGTGCAGAGCCAACTGCAGTGCTTTGAAGGCCTTGGTCATCTGGGGTGTTTGGGTGCTTCTTCCATTGATGGCGCTGAGCCGATAATGTTTGGCAGTTAAAGTGTGCTAAAAAATTAAAGGAAGTGAAGGGAAATTATTGGGAGTTCTCACAGATAGCTCTACACAGAAACTGCACCTTTGTACCCATGCAGAGCATTTCAGTTTGCCTAGTCAGTGCATTGCACAATCCAGAACGACTCACGAGTCCACTGTAAGACTGGAAAAACAAGTGATGTTTCTGAATGAAGACGCATATTTATGATGTTCAAAGTGTAATTTTCCTCAACGAATTCCTTCAAATTTGCGTCACCTTTTAGATCTCAGAGATCATCTAGAGTTTCAAACAGAGGGAGTTTTTTGCATTTTCCTGCTATTGCTTTGAAAGTTATTCTATGGGCAGATTATAATGTACTTTATGTATCTTTTCTTCCCCGTGCTCTCACACGACTCCAAAGACTAACATGATTTTGCTTAAACATGCCCCATTGTTTCACCAAAGCAAATCAGTAAAGGACCTTTGGATCAGAATCAAACAAGCTGGCAGGAAAATTTTGAGGTGAGGAATTAAAATTTATGTGCAGCTTTGTACCTCAGAAGTCACAAGAGAGCAAGTATGGCACGAAAAGACAGATTCTTATTTTCTTAATTAATGTGTGGATTTGCTAAAGAAGAGCTTTAATATAGAGAGAGACTGACCAGAGTGTGTGTTTGTGTTAAAGCTGAGGTTCCACTTTCTGGAGCTTTACAGGTGAAGGCACAAGTTCTGCTGTTCTCAAACAACAACCCCAGGACTCAGCAGGAGCTCTGCATGATGGGTTTGCAGATTAGAGCAAGAGGAGATTAGGGGTTTTTCCTCTAATGCTTCTTACTAGCAGTTTGTTTTAAATCTCATTAAATTTCATTCATTTTAAAAACTCCCTTCTTAGAAATAACTGCATGTTATAAATACCATTGGTTCCTTCAGTTACACAGTAATCGTCATTGTAATTTACTGTGTTTTTATGGGTGTCAGGCCTCCTGCTTTCCTTGTGGGGGTGCCTCTGGGATTTTAGCTTGGCTCTCCATGGAGCATGCTGAGCCACGGCCTGGCTTAGCTGTGGCACTGCTGCTTTCCTTCAGAGCCCATCAGTGCAGCGCAGTGCGGCTGCCTCTGCGCTACAGCCTGCAATTACCAATAATAAATTGTTCTGTGACCATGGCAACTGGATGAACTAAGCACATTGTTCAGCAGGGCTATAAAATCAGCCTGTTAAACTGGAACTGTTATTAATCCCTGATCAACACGGTGGTTGTTTAAATACGTGTTCTTCCATTTAAAATATTTCTGCGATAATGAAAATTATAATTTAACAGCAACTAATTATAATGATAACATCTCTTAGCACTCAGATTTAATATTTTGAGAGGACTAAATGCATTCATCATAGATTTATATATTTTCTATTCATGGTTTTCTGTCATTAAAGTGAAATTAGATTTAAACATGAAACCAACAAAGGTTTGGCTTTTCTTTCATCTATTCTGACTGCAATGAGGTTTTAAAGGAGCACGGTGAAAACATAGCACAGCTTTGACATTTCACTCTATGTAATGTCTGAGCCTGTGCCTCAGATGAAGGAAAAGACCCTGCAGCTCTCTGGAATCCCTCAGGGGGACTGCATGGGAATGCTAGCTGGCTGTTCGTTTTCTGGCTTGTGTTTGTTTAAGCTTGCTAAAATTCACAGAATCGTAGAATTCCTTGGCTTGGAAAGGACATGAGGAGTTTTATTAGGTCCAACAAACCTCTTGAAAGCAGTGGCAATTTGAGTGTTGCTTAGGGCCTTGCCCAGCAGGGGTGTGAATATCCCAAGGCTGGTGAGGCCTGGTCACGGTGGGCCCCGTGCTTCTATCTAAACACCATTCTGGCCGAAGCCTCAGGGCTCGCCTTGCCTGCACACACTCAGCCTTGCACCAGCAGCAGGTCAGCTGCCGTGCCTCGTGCACCCTGCGAGCTGCTGTCCCTGCTGCACCTGGCTTTGCTCGGTAAGGGATGGGTGTCAGGATCCAGTTCCTCGTCTTCACATTGAGAGCCCTGCCCTTACTGACTCACCTCTGCTTAACAGTTATAATTTCGTATTTCCAAATACCTAGATAAGGAGGATCCCAGCCTGCCCACATAGTTGTTTTGCAGAAACAGCAGGTTACTCTTACTCTTGTGTGAGAATTGTTGCATCAACCGCAGCGAGGGTTAATCTTAAAAGAAAACAAAACACAACACTCCTTCATCCTACCTTCATTCTTCCTCCTCTAAACAAGTAGAATGCACTGGAAAAACACTTTCATTTTGCTGGGCTTGCTAGGCACAGGAGGAAATGAGACGGACTTTACGTAGTTGAGTGTCCATTGTCTTCTCTGTGTGTGCCAAGCCTTGCCCTCACCCTTGCTCCCAGTGCTATTCAGCCAGTGAACTGGGCATGAATTAAAAATAACAGCAGTGCCCCCTTCCAGAAAAACCCTGGCACTTCCCTGCATTATGCTCATAATGTTTTCTAAAGGAAACTGCAAAGACCCCACAAGACTGTATGTGCTTGAAATAGTTCCGTGACCTCAGGCTGGTCATTGTTCTGTGGGAATTCCAGTGGTTTGGGGCAGCCAACGCTTTTTCCATACTCCTGAAGAAGAGAACTGTCTGCTATGCAAAGGGAGAAAATGGCAGCAAAACACATCAACTAAGGCATTTGTGTCCTTTTATTTTCAGTACAAATAACACTGAGGTATTTTTCATGCTGTTTTCTAAAGGATCTCCATTTCAGCTACATATTCGGCACTCCTTAGGCCACAGAGTTAATGTCTTTATTCCACTTTATTTTTGTTATTTTGCTGTAAAAACATTATTAATGTACTTATCCGAATACAGCGGGAAGATGAGGTACTGGTTTGTCTAATGCTAAAGGGGCAGTTCACTGATTTATGCCAACGTAGGGAGAGCTGAGCATGTATTCTCTCCAAATCTGCTTAAATATGTGAATTTGGTTGTCAGAATTAAAAATAATTTTAAGAAAGTCAGCTGAGTTTAATCTGCTAAACCCAGATGACTTCTGCGTTTCGCTTACTGGGCTCTGGGAGCCTTCACTGCACCTTTTTGCAGATGGACACAATCGTTCTTCTACGTGAATCAGAAGCTGGCTTTCGGAAGGGTTATTTTTGTATTGCTGACACCAAACTGCCATAAACCCTGTGTAAAAATAAAGACAATGGGGGGAGCTGCCCTCCCAGCCCCGTAACGCCTGGCTGGCTCCAGGACATTGTTCTGTGCATCGCTTCATTGTTCCAGGGAGGGTTAGTGACATCAAAGAGAAAACAGCAGAATTTTTTTTTCCACGTGCTGCATTATGTAGCTTTCCCTTTTTTCTTTTTCAGAGCATTTTCAGCAGTGAAAGTAGTCACATGCTGGCTGTAATGTTTAATAGAGAAGGGTAGATATTTAATAGGATTTAGAAGCTGGCTGGTGCTTCCTAGTGAAAGAGTTGTGTTGTGCACAGCCCGGCCCTGTGACCAATGATCTCCATGTGGAAGGGCTGGGAATGCAGCAAGGATTTTGCTCCCAATAAAAATCACCAGCTAAACACAGTACAAACAGAATCACCTCTTTGCTTTGTCATCTTTCACATTCGCATTCAAGTTCTTGTCTAAGTCATGTTCGAGCATGTAGAATCTGGCATAGTCTCACCATTTTTAACTGGGGAGTCACATCGAAGACTACTTTGTACCAGAAATAACCATAGCAAACACAGGCTGCTTTCAGCAGCAGCAGCATCATTCCTCTGTGTTAAACAATCTGAAGAAAACTAAAGGAGATGCTGTTGTAATGCTCACCCGGCTGTTTCTGAGCACCAGCCCCACGTGTAGCACAGCCATGCTGCCTGCACAGGGTGCAGGCTTATTTCCTGCAAGTCTCGCTCTGCACTGTTGCTTGCCTCTGCATGCTTGTGTTGTTAACAACCTCTGTTTCCTACATTCATCTCCATTCTTTCCATTTTCATCCTATCCTGCCTTCGGTCCTAACCCACGATCTGCAGCTGGAAGGGAGCATCATCCACTGTTCAATTCTGTTGCCTTACTGCTGAAGGGGAAATGGCCATTGGAACTGAAATGTTGTGAGAAGCTCATTTCATTCCCATTCCTCTAAGAAATTAGTAGCCCTTCTCCTGGCTAGGCGATCCTTTTTCCTTCCATCATTTTCTTTCTTGCAGATCTATCCCCATATATTTTATTGCAGACTCTGTATGTCTAACAGATACCTGACTGAGTTGTTATGTGTTGTTCTCTGTAGGCTTCTGGCCACATCCACTGGCGCAGCATTTAGGTGACAGCGTGGAAAGGCCATCATTCTGGGAGTGTTTCTCCAGGCAGATGTTTCTCTCCTTAGCTGCACCAGTACAGGCACACAGAGGTGTTTTTTCCCCCTCATTGTCATATTTAGCACTGCAGCAGCTCGGCAACCTGTGGAGCCCTGCAGCCAGGCCCTGCCGTCCCACTGAACTGTGGGGTGCCTACAAAGGGCAGCCTGAGAGTCCCCAGCCTTCCTCTGTCTCGCACAGATACGTGGGAGCTGCCGGCATTGTTCTGTTCCCACAGCACTGCCGGTGGGTGAAAACCTCCAGGCTGGGATTTGCGAGACAGGAATACTGGTGGCTGCTGAACTCCATATCCTCACATCTTTGAGAAAACACACAGCAATATCCTGCACCCTGAAAGCCTACAGTAATGGCAACATTGTCCTGTGAAAGAAAGCTCTGTTTTTCTCTCTGCACAGTTAGCCGAGGTTACAATCTGAGGAATTCAGGGAAGCTGTGGATATTGAATATCAGCAGAAGTGGAGTGCCTGGAGCAACTCTCATCTGATCTCTGAGTCAGGATGTGTTTATCAACCCTTCATGTAGGGTGCACGCTGGCTGCGTTTGTTGCTGTAGTGAAAAAATAATAAGCCAGAAAAATCACTTCCAGCATGGAAAGAAAAAAGATTTAAACCTGTAGGAGGTCGAGCATTTGCAGTTAAGAATTAAAGTTGATCCTTACTTTGCCTTGCTGGAGGTGTGACAGGGACCCACACACACCGGTCCTGCACAGATCATGTGGGGCTCAGTGGGGAGGATTTGTGGTGCCTCCAAACCCTGGGCTTGGCCAGGGCAGCAAGCACCCAGGACTGTCCCAGGCACTCACCGTTGCTTTCAGCTTCCCTTTTATGCACTTATTTCTCTATTTATTCAGCTCATTTCAGAGCACTCCACTGCTTATTAGATGGCGTGCAGAGGTGTTTTCAGTGCAGGTGCTGGCAGGAGCTTTTGCACTCTGAAAGCTGTTTTACCTGTGCTGGGCTGGCAGCGGTGAGCACCAAACATACTTGCCATTCAGTTCTAAACGGATTCAAGGTCAGAGTGTTGAAAATGTGGTTTGACCGGTATGGAAGGGAGCAGAGTGTCTGGAGGCTGTTTATAGCAAACAAGCGGCCGCACAGGTAACCCTTGCCACGAGAGCGATTAGCAGTGGTGTCAAGAAAGGGCTGTGGCTGATAGCATGCAGGAGCAGCCTGTCCTTCTCTCAACCAGCTGTTGGAGCTATGCATTTGGCGAGGTATTTATTACAAGTTCTCCATTATTCTGGCCCAAACTCTTTTGTTCGCTCAGCATGTGGAACAGAGAGGACACGGAACCCATGGCCTGCTCTCACTGCAGTGACTCGGGTGGGTCAGTCAGAGCTGTCTATGTTTGGGTCAAGTGTATTAGTCACTGTATTAGTAGAGGGAGAAATGGTGGAAAAGGGGTTTGGATGGCTGCTTGACATCCTGGCCTGGCCTGGCTTATGTGGATTTTGGGGAACAAACTCCAGCTTATTTACTGAAGTTCTAATCAAAGTCGGTCCTTGATTTATCTCAGTCACAGAGCTGGAGCTTGCAAGCTGCCATGTGCTAGCGGTATTGTCAGGAGGGTTTCCGCATAAAGGAAATTTCCTTCCTAGTGTTGCTTCAAGATAAGTTGGATTCTCTATTATCAATACTGCTGCTAGAGCCCCTTCCGTTTTCCTGCTGTGCATGTTTTGCATGTCGTATGTTTCTCTTTACCCTTGGGAAACAAATGTTTTCACAAGCTGTAGGCCGCTTGGAGCCCCACCCGTATCCTCTAGTTTTAATTAATCTTCAAAACCTAAACATGTGGTTTGGAAGGAATGAAGGACATCTGTCAAAACGGTCACAGGAGGTGCACAAATAGTGCTTCAGAGCCCATCTCTGGTATCACCACTGATGGGTGCACCTGGCTCCTGGGGAACGTACAGGTTTTCGTATAGCACTGTGTTGAAATAGCTGTAGTTGTGTTCTGTGTCAGAGCTGCACCAGTTTTACCTCTGCACGTGCTATGACCTGAAGTTGCACAGCAGGACAATACAGTTGATGGGTCTGAAAGGGCTGGTGAAAGCATTGCAAAAACTTGCAGTCGTTGTGAAACACTGTGTAGAAGAAACACCATGGTTCAAACACGACCAGCCCCAGTCAGCCTGTTTTTGAAACACGCTGCCTGTTCCCGCATCGTGGAAGCATCAGTGGGGGGGGCCTGGGCCCAGCACCTGACCCAGCAGCCAACTGAGCTGCTCAGGCACACGAGGAGAGGCAGCAGCAGGCTCAGTGTGTGGAGACAGTGCTGGAATGGCTGAAGCTATTGTCTCTGAGGGGACTTGGAGGTTATTGTTGTCTGCAGCACGAGCGGGGAGCAGGCTGCTCTGCAGAGGGTGGGTGGGGATGAGGTGTGAGGAGACCAGAGCAAGGGTGGGGAGCGGAGCGGCCAGAAAAACCAACCGAACCCTTGAACTTCTGCTGTAAACAGGAACTGGAGGCCCACAGAAAGCGACACAGAGGAAACGGGAAGGTAAAAGGGGAGAGGCAGCAGCTGTATGTGAACTAGACTAAAGGAAACACGCAGAATGGTACTGAGCTACTGAGGCATTGAGGCCCCCCAGCTGGACAGGGAGTGTGCCCACTCTCTCCCTCACCAAGAAGTCGGCGTGCCTAAGGATGCTCAGGCAGCACGCATGGAAAGGAGTCACTCTCCTGAACTTTTCTCAGGCTTTTACCCCTGAGTCCCCACTGCCTGGAGATTGCATGGCCATGTCCCCTCATAGGGCCGCGAAGTCATGCTGGGGTGGGGAGATTTTGTGGGGAGCCATGGGGCCCCTGGGCCACACTGGCGCCATTCATGGAGGGACTGTCCTCCCCCACTGCAAGCACTGCCCTCGCTCGGCTTCTCTGGTGCCTTCCTTTGACTCTGTCTCAACAACAGAAGATCCTGTGTTGCTGCCAATTAATGGAACGGCACCAGGGTTTTCACAACCTGACACGGCACGGCACTCTGTTTCCTACGTTGTGTCTTTCTGTTTGAAATTAGGCTTTGATCCTTCATCTTCTTATTAAAAACACATGGATGTTCTTCTTTTCTCACCCATTGCTTTTCTTGTGATCTGAACTGGGGGGGGATTGTTGGTAGCCAATGCTTTTGACCAAGGATTTTTTTTAATGGATAGCTTCATAGTGATATTTGATAGCTTTCCTGTTTATCTAATATTTTCTGTGTCCAACTTTATCTTTAGGACACTGTCTACCCATTTTTCTCTTCAAGATGAACACAACCACAGGGAACTCTGAATGTGTTATGATTGTGCAGTGATTAAATAAACTTGCTGAGCAGTTCTGGGGCTTGCTTAATCCACTGGAGCTGGTAAAGGGACATGGTAATTTCTATTGGGATTTTCTTTTAAAAGCACCAACCATTACAAGGTTTTTAGTTCAGTGACTCATTCATTTCAAGAATACTGCAACTAAAAGCATTGGCAGACAAACAGTTGTGTGGATACAACATTCCCAGGAATGTGCTATAAACAGTTCAGAAAGAATATATTTAGGGTTAGTAGATACTGTATTTAAATCACCACCTGGATAGATGAACATTTCCACTAGTCAGAAGTGCTGGCTTTTTTTTTCCTTTGGTCCAAGATTGAGCTAGCTGTGCTGTTACACCGCTGGTGTGAATTGTGGTGTGGTTAGAAGATGCTGCAGCTTTTATTTTAGTTTCCTAATGTATAGCTGGGTAAAAGCTGTTACATGTGGGACAGTTTCAGTGCATTAGCTTTGGGTCACTTCCTACCACATGGCCAAGTAGCAAGAGTAAACTCAGAAATGCAAGGGAGGAACTGAAATCTTGGGGTGGGGTTTGTATAAACCACAGGTGAAGCACTGATCTGCTCTCAGATTCCTCCTCCTTTCCACTGTTCTACTATATTACTTCTTTCCTTACAGTTCTTTTTCCTTGGGCTCATTTCCCAGCTTTCTGTCCTCTTCAGCCTCAGCTTCTTGGTCATCAGACTTTTGTTGCTTCCCTGCAGACCCATGAGTGGGGTGCTGTAGCTGGTAAGGCACAAGCTGGGGTCAAGCCCTGCGCTTTGACCACAACAGCCCCATGCAGTGCTGCAGCCTTGGGGCAGTGACTGGCAAGCTGCGGGGCTGTTAGCTTTGTGCCCAGGTGGCCAAGGAGGCCGACGGCACCCCGGCGTGTGTCAGCAGCAGGAGGTGACCGTCCCTCCGCACTGGCACTGGGGAGGCCGCACCTCGGTGCTGCGCTCAGTGCTGGGCCCTCACTGCAGGAAAGGCACCGAGGGCTGCAGCGTGTGCAGAGAAGGGCAGCGGAGCTGTGAGGGGTCTGGAGCACAAGTGTGATGGGCAGCGGCTGAGGGAAGCGGGGCTGTTCGGTCTGGAGAAGAGGAGGCTCAGGGGAGACCTCGTGGCTCTCTGCAACGACCCGAAAGGAGGCTGTGTGAGGTGGGGTCGGCCTCTGCTCCCAGACCATAGGACGAGAGGGGATGGCTGTAAGCTGTGCCAGGGGAGGTCCAGGTTGGATATTAGGAACAACTCCTTCTCCAGGAGTGATTCTGCACTGACACAGCTGCCCAGGGAGTGCTGGGGTCACCTGGAGGTGTCCCAAAGCCGTGGGGATGTGGCACTGCGGGACGTGGGCAGTGGACATGGTAGGGGCAGGTTGGTGGTTGGACATGATCTTTTCCCACCTTTATGATTCTATGATCATGGCCCCCCACTCTGTGGAAGCACATTGCAACGAGTGGGCATGTGCTGTTTTATGAAAGAGGGCATCCACTGGAACTCTGTGCAGTCAGACATAGACTTTGCATTCCTCTGCACTGTCGTTGGCATTTTCTGTGTTTGGAGCAGCACACTCAAAGTTGTCAGGTTGGACATGTTACATTTGCGTTTAAGATTTATCAGTCTGTATGTCCTGTTTCTGAATGCATCAACACCATTAGAGACCTGTAGGAGGTTTAGATGCTCAGCTGCTTGGAAATGCCAACTGCTTTCATTTGTAGGTCTAATTATGGACTTAGGATTCCAAGTTTGAGCACCTGTGTTTTGATAAATTTGGTCTGTAGTAGTTCCCAGCTCAATGAAATGACTTTCTGCTAACAAGGAAAGGCTTCATCCAAAGCCCTTGGCAAAAGAATTTAACCACAAAGATGTCTAAAATTTTCTGTCTGAGAATTCTCAGCTTGGCAGATAGCTGTTCAGGAGTTTCTGAATTAATGTGTACTGTAGTGAACCTGTGCATTAAGACAGCTCTGATACGCAGTGTTTTCATGTATGAGCAGTTGTGAAAGACTCTGGGAAGAGAATGTGGAAAGAGGCCATTTTTTCATGGTTAAATAAATGCAAGTCTACCTCAAACATGCAGTTATGGAAAAGTTCATCGTGATGTTGTGTAAATACAGTTACAAATGCTGAATCTGCAACCAAATACTGTAATGGGGGAAAGGGGAAGTAAATGAGAAGTTTGTTCTCTGTTCTTTTATACCTGTGCTAATCCAAAGAGACCTCTGCTGTTTCAAGGGATCTGTTGTGGATTCGATTGTGTATTTGAGAGCAGAAGTTGCCCTGTTCTTCCAGTGTTGGACGATAACTCTTGAGCTAACTAGTGGGCAATTTGATCACTCCAAAGTGGCTTTTACATCGCAGCTCTACGGCTGACCTCTTCACACCTTGAGAAAGCTGCTTACACGAGCAGCATGCAAGTCTGCAATCTATACTCCAGATTTATTCCATAGATAGTAACTCAGTAAAATCCCCAGTGACAATAGGGAATGCCATAAAACAGGGAAAAAGATTTCTGATGAGAAGTCACATTTTTCTGCAATGACTTGGCAAAGAAAAGAAGCTGGCTTCTTTCACTTAATAGACAGGACGTGTCTGAGCATCACATTCTCATTTAGGTACATGAACTGTGATTTATTTTGAGTAACACTGTGTTGTTTTCTTAACAGATGAACGTGAGGCAGTTCAGAAGAAGACTTTCACCAAGTGGGTTAATTCCCACTTGGCACGTGTGTCATGCAGAATTACAGATTTGTACACTGACCTTCGCGATGGAAGGATGCTCATCAAACTCCTGGAAGTTCTTTCAGGAGAGAGACTTGTAAGTGTTTGCTTATTAATATTCATTTTGGTTTTATTGTTCATTTGTTTTGGTGAATGCTTGACCCAACTGAATATTGAACGTTCAACACTGCAAGTGTCTTATGTATTAAATGAGGTAAGAAAGGTTTATTGTTTCAGGAACAGCTGGATCCAGACACCATTAAAATATCTTCCTACTGGTTTAGGTAAAAACTAAAGGAAATCTTATTTGAATGCTTCTTGCAGGTGAGAGACTGAGCACTTGTGCAGCATGCTGCCTGCTCCTGGGTCTGACGTAGGCAGACCAAAAAGCAGTCCTCATGAAATGCCAGCCCTTCTCCTCTCCCTAGAGCGTGCTGCAGGGGATTGAAGGACAGCAGATTGGAGAGGGCCAGCTACACTCTGGGGAGCATTACAGTGCTTTCACTCCACCATCATCCATCACATCCCACTATTCAGTAATGCTCCTGGGTGTACTTGAGTTTATTGCAATAGACAAGGCTTGGAATTTTTTGTTGTTGTTGTTGTTAGAGAAACACCTAAAACATATTTAATGAATAAATTCCTTGGAAAAGAAAGAAAATCCCTTTGACACCAGGTTGTGGTGGTAAGTAAAGCTCTCTAGTGAAAAAAGCTGCTGCATGACAGGAAAACTGGGTGTGAGGAAATGGCTGAAGAGTATCACTTTTTCATTCAGTTCCTTAAAATGATGGCTATGCTCTTAACTATCTAATTTAAAGCAATCTTTTCAAAGAAATACGGGTCTTTAGCTAAGACCTAAGGCTATATGAGGTTGCAGCTGTGTAATCGCTTGTCATGGAGCAGTCCTATTAATGAAAGCTCCATGGGCTAAAACCCTGGGTAATGAATTGAACATATGGCCTACAATGTAGCATCTGTATAGTGAAGCAAGAAAGGGAGATTTCCAAATGCATCTGTGAGGTTAGAAGGAATCTCTGGCATGCAGGACAGTATCCTGTCCCAGCATTGTGTGTGTTGTGGTAAACAATCTCAGTGCTCTCTGTTATATTTTGTTCAAGGTACGTTTCTCTCTGTGTCAAATCATTTACTTCGCTGCGGTGTTAGGTTTGTCCTGCTCACTGCAGGGAGCACCAAGATCAGGTTTTATTTGTACAACATGCTCCCACTATTTGAGGATTCTGGCAGCATTCTGGCACTTGTGTTTAGATCTCTGTATCTACCTGCCAAGATTTGACTTTCAATGTCAGTTAGCAGCAGCGAAGCTCAGACCAGCCGTGTGACTCGTGCTGCGTGATTCATTTACATTTTTTACTCCAGGTTTCAAAAATGCAAACAGGGCTTACGCAAGCTGTTTGGGTGGGGAGTGTGCAGGAGTCAACTGATGAGGCTGCTGGATCTGAGCTCACATCATTGTCAGTGTATTGCATCGGCAGCTGTCTGCACTACCACGAATTCCTATTTATTGTAGCTTTGTTATCTCAGGATGGAGGACAGCAGTCTCTGTTTGAACAGTGCATTCCACCACACCTTTCTCTGCAAACAAGAATACAGATAACGCAATGCACTAAACTTTGAGACCATTACACACAGCACAAAAATTCCAGTAGGATTGGCACATAGCATACACTTGCTGATGTTCTTCAGCCTGTTGGAATTTGTTGTGGCTGTCACTGGTTAAGTTCTGACATTGCCGTGCCACCCAAGCAGAAATGTAAAGGCAGTATCTTACACAGAAAACTTAAAATCAAGACAAAAAATATCACATTTTAAGGAAGCAATAAACAAACCCAGTAACTAGTCTAGATCATTATTTTAATATGATGTGTTTACTGATGCACTAGAACAGG
The DNA here is from genome assembly GCF_987193195.1 of Phasianus colchicus. Lineage (NCBI taxonomy): Eukaryota > Metazoa > Chordata > Aves > Galliformes > Phasianidae > Phasianus > Phasianus colchicus. The sequence continues at coordinate 3,163,339 of NC_143437.1, read as the reverse complement.
AATTTTATGCATATATTTGAATCCAGGATTCTGGGGCTGGAGCCCATGGAGCAGAGCTGCCATGCTCTCTGGGACACAGCCTTTCCCTCACCCCCACCTGCCCTCCCCTGACACATCTCCCTGCCATTCCCTCGGGCCCTGTTGCTGTCACAGAGAGCAGAGCTCAGCACTGCTCTCCATTCCCTGGGAGAGCTGCAAACACAGGGCCCTCAGTGCTCCTCATACGACTTCCCCTGTGAACCTTTTCCCTGCTCTGTAGCCCTCCTCTGGATGCTCTCTGATGGCTTTATGTCTGTTTTGTACTGCAACCCCAGAGCACAGGCAGTGCTGGCAGTGAGGCTGTGCAGCACAGGGCCTGGTGCCCCCAGAGTATGGTTGGCCCTTCTGGCTCCAGGGCACACTGCTGGCTCAGGTTCAACTTGCTGCTAGCCAGAACCCCCACATCCCTTTCCATGGGGCTTCGCCCCAACCCCTCATCCCCCAGTCTGTGTGTATAGCCAGGTTTACCTTGTCCCAGGTGTACGATCTGGCACTTGCTCCTGTTAAACTTCATATAGCTAGAAGTGAGCATGAGTTACAGTGGCTGATGTGGGGCACTCCAGTGTGGCAGCAAGTACAGTGCGGGCCAAGCTGCTGCTGAGTGCAACCACACTTCCCCATGCCTGGTGCTCCTGCTGCTCCCTCAGCTCCCTCTCTCCAGTGCACCCTGCAAGAGTCAATTAAACCTGATTTGGTGGTACCAGCAGATGGATGGATCCAGCATCATCTCCATTGAGGGCCTTCTCTGAGGGACTGTCGCACCCAAAAGCAGTATTGGGTTCATGGAACTGCTCCCTTCCTTGAGCTGAGATCTGACTTCCTCTACTCTGTTCTCCAGCCTCTGGAAGAGTTCAGTGCCAGCTGAAAGTTGATGGTTGCTCTGGAGTTTACTTGTCCAGAGCAGGGCTTTGCTAGCAAGCATTTCACCCTTGTGATGTGCTGCTACTTAGGCTGCTGTTTCTAGGGGATGTAATTTGGCTCTGGCTGAAACTCTTCCCCTTGAATGCAGTCTGAGAGGAGGATTTTGCCTGAACTGTTTCCACAGCCAGTTAACTACATTCATTGCAGAAAACAAAGAAATTGTGTCGGTTAGTAGTTTGTCTTGTTATCTCTGGTAACTTCTCAGTGAACACGGAACAAACTATTCATCTGTAATCCCTATCTGCAGAACAAAATTGCCTTAATTTTCTTCAGTTTTACAGCTGATTTTTGCACGCTGCTAACACAACTCGTGGCTTTTTTCATTTGCACTGGGCCTTCATAAAATGGTGTTACTTTGGTGTGGCAGTTCCTCCCAAAAGGAGTCATTTGGAATAAACTTTCTGTGTTAGTTTCATAACTGCTTATCTACTTGAGCTGACAAAAAAAAATCATTTTTCTTTCTAAGGCTGTTTTATTGACTAGCAACCATCCAAACTGGAGTTGACTTTTCAGAGATTGTGCATCTGTATTTACAGATCCTCTCTGGAGCGTTTGTTACCTGTCAGTTGTCAGTTAGTTGTGTATTTTTGTAGAGCTGTCTTTTTCAGTATGGAAGAGCTTATTCTGGAGAAAAGAGCAACTTAGGAAAATGTAATAAATGTGGTGTGAACTTAAAAAACAAAACAAAAAAAATCTTCCAGGTAGCAAGTGAGTTGCTGAAGTGCCTAGGTGGAAAACATAAAGGAAGTAAGCAAGGAAAACATTTCAGAAAGCAAATGAAATTGGTTGCCCAGCGTACGTGGCAGAGGTCTGGGATGTTAGCAGTCCTGGGTTAGCAGGTTTGACATGTGCTACCATTATCCTTGAGATGTACACAGATGGTTGAATATGCAAGACAAGTGTATGCAGTGTTGGTGGCTGGCAGTGGCTTCATGGATGACTCAGCTTATTGGACAGAAGAGTTACCATGCTTTTTTTTTTTTTTTTTTAATTAACAGTAATATATGCTTTTCTTCTTTGTACCTTCTAGCCCAAACCAACTAAGGGAAGGATGCGCATCCATTGCTTGGAGAATGTTGATAAAGCCCTGCAGTTCCTGAAAGAGCAACGAGTACACCTGGAAAACATGGGATCTCATGATATTGTGGACGGGAATCACAGACTGACACTTGGCCTTATTTGGACTATTATCCTGAGATTCCAGGTGAGGATGCATACATTACATGCATACCTACACACGTTTGAATTTTCCATACTTATTTGTAATCGGTTTTATCTTGCTTTTTAAGATTGGAGCATTCCTAAACCCTTCAACATGATAGGAGATAAAGGTGCTTGGCATCTGATGAGGCATGCTCCAGAGCTGAGGGGAGGGAGTGTAACTTCAAGATCTTCTGTGGCAATCAGTGAGAGTTAGAGTGTAGGTTTTCTGTGCAGAGGGTTATACATTTTTATTTTTTAACTACTAACAAATATGAAGCTCCTGTCACAGGTATATAGAATCATAGAATGGTTTGGGTTGGAAGGGACCTTTAAGATCATGTTGTTCCAACCCCCTGCTACAGGCAGGGACACTTCCCTCTAGACCAGGTTGCTCACAGCCCCATCCAGCCTGGCCTTGAATGCTTCCAGAAAGGGGACATTCACAACCTCACGGGACAGCCTGCTCAGCGTCTCACCACCACAGTAAAGAATTTCTTCCTAATATCTAGTCTAAATCTGCCCCATTCCAGTGTAAAACCATTTCCCCTCATCTTGTCATTACTTGCCCTTATAAGAAGTCCCTTCTCAGCTTTCCTGTAGACCCCCTTCAGGTACTGGCAGGCCACTGTAAGGTCTCCTCAGAGCTTTCTCTTCTCCAGGTTGGAGAGCCCCAGAGAGGTGCTCCAGTCCTCTGATCTCTGTGGCCCTCCTCTGGGTCTGCTCCAACATCTCCATGTCCTTCTTGTGTTGGGGCTCCAGAACTGGACTCAGTACTCCAGGTGGGGTCTCAGGAGAGCAGAGTAGAGGGGCAGAATCACCTCCCTCGACCTGCTGGTCACACTTCTCTTGATGCAACCCAGGATATACACACATATATTATTTAGGAGGAAATGCTACTCTCATCTGTTCATCTCTTGTGGTGGTTGTCATTAACTCATCTGACTTTGCACTGGAGCATATGAAGGGTGCCTGCAGGAATCGTTTAGCCTGTCAGCTGAGGACAGTGATTTCTTGCATTCCTGCAAGTTGCATGTTTCTCTTTGGATTCTGTCAGGAAAGGCTGGAAAATCCTTTTGCAGAAACCTATAATGAATAAATATAAGCTCTTTATTTTAAGGTTTCTCAGTTTTTTTCTAAATATTAAGATGTCTGCCTAGTTTTCAGCAACTGGAATGGGGCTTCACAGAAGCTATGATACATTTTTTTAAAAAACAGTGAATCACATCCATTATATCAGATATATTTGGCCATATAAATGTTTTTCCCTCTTTTAAAGTAATTGAGACACAGTCTACCATCTGAGATATCTAGTTGCTACACTGCTTAGGATGGACTCTATTCCTGTATTCCTTCCAAGTGTCCAGATTTTTCCACATTGTGTAAACATCCTTGCATTTGAGTTTTTCTGTGAGCTCGTTGCTCATCCATGCAGATCTCCTGACACCTTTGCCTGATTTCTTTCTCTTAGGGATGCAGTGATCTTGAGCTTGGAGGAGGTGGTAATTGAATATCAACCAACTCTTTTGGGCCCTCTTACCTTCCAGTACTCTAACCATGGGATACATCCAGACAGGTCCTTCAAGAGACCCAAGTAGACTTCCCCTGAGGTCCAGACTTGCAGTCCTTATTGTCCTGTTTCTTTCACACAAGATCCTGAACTCCACCACCTCATGATTTCTGCATCCAAGGCTGCCCCAGCTTTTGTATCCCCAACCTGTCAGTCTTTGTTCATAAGAACAAGGTCTAGAACACCTCTTCTCTACCAGGAATTTATCTTCAGAAGACTCTACGAGTCTCCTGGATAGCTTGCAGCTCACGGTGTTGCTTTCCCAGCAGACATCTGGGTAGTTGAAGTCCCTCATCAGGATGACAGCCTGTGAGTGTGATGCTTCTTATAGCTAAAGCAAGAAGCACTTGCCAACAGGCTTCCCTTGGTCAGGTTGCCTGTATTAGACCCCAGCCATAAGATGTCCTTTACTGGTCTGGTCCCTGATTTTTACCCACAGCTCTCAACCTGATCATGGCTGTTTTTTGGAGACAGCTTTTTTCAGTGTATCTGCACTTAGTATAGAAAGCAACTCCCCTACCCCTCCTGCCCTACTTATCCCTTCTAAACAGTGTGTAGCCCTCAATCACAGTGTTCCAGTTTGCAGGGTAAAACTATGGTGCCATGTAGAACAGGGTTTGCCTTGGCAATTAGAAATATTTTCTGCTGAAGTTCAAACTATAGACTAAAAAAACCAGTAATGTTCCAGTAAAATAAGGGCATATGAAGCTTTCACTTGGCATGAATATTCTTAAACAAGATCCTGCAGATTCTTCTAACGTGCTTTTTGGGTCATAGATTTCCTTTGCTACTTAAGTTATGATGCAATGTCCTTCATCATTTTTAAAAAGGAGAAAAATGTGTTTTCTCAAAGAAAAGCTTTAAAACTTCTTTGTTAATTTCAGATCCAAGACATCAGTGTTGAAACTGAGGACAACAAGGAGAAGAAATCTGCTAAGGATGCACTGCTTTTGTGGTGCCAGATGAAGACAGCTGGGTGAGTGTGGATTAAGTGATTATCTCTAAAGCTCCTACAACGTTTTGAGTTTTCATTGAAATCATTTTAAATGGGCAAATGCATACGTCTCCTTAAGTGGATTTGAACTAGAAAAGTGCACTGATGTTTACAAGTGATAAAATTCTGATTTATTACATTAATTCTGTGTGATAAACACAAATAAGTATATAGTAAATGCTGACCCTCCTACTTTGAAGAAATAATGGTGTTAAGGTTTTTGCTGCCATCATTTCCTTTTTGCACATATAATGATATGGAAGCATCAGCTGTTTCCCAGTCTACAGTGCCCTTAGATGATGCAGTAGTTGAGTCTCTTCTTGTAAAGAATGATATGCCATTTGCTTGTATCTGGATTTTTACAATCAGAGTGAAAGTGAATTTGATGTATACTGGGCTTCCTGCTTTTCATGTGTAGTCTGTGAAATATCTAAAAGGAACAGAACTGTTTCATGGAATTAGTCAAACTTTCCCCTTTGATTACAGCATGAGCAGGCTGCAGGCAAGCTGATAATTTGCTGTCTTCAGTCTATATCTGTGTATATTGATTCATTAGGTTTTTCTGGGCATAAGAAGCTGCTCTCAACTCCGTTGCCTCTTAAGGCTTTTTTTTTTTTTTTTTTTTACTTTTTCAATGCTCAAAAATAAAATTACTTCTTGTTTAATGGCATAAGATATGGATGTGCATTTTAAGTCTCAAGTGTGCTGAAACATGTATTCTGGCCTTCCAAAGTATTTTTGCCTTCCAGGCATAATGCTTTTTCTGTTTAGTCAATTGTAGTGGGATCCACCTATCACGGTGGATATCAGCAAAGGTAGAGGTTGGTCTCTTCTCCTGGTTAAATCTTTGACTGTGAACTAGAAGCTGGGGAACTAAAATTCATGACACAGAATTCATTTTGAGAGCTGCAAGAAAAATAAACCAGTGGTAAGGTGGCTTCTGTTTCATGTTCTCTGAATCTACGATTTAGCCACATGCGTATAAATTCCTCTGGTAAGATGCTCTTACTTCTAGTGTCTGATTAGAAAATAGTTGTGATAATAGATTGCCCATCGAGGAAAGGAATGTTGCACCATTAGCTTTACAACAAATATGTCACTCCTGCAACCAGGACTTAGCAACAGATTGTACAGAGCTGCAGTGGAGGTGCTGTATTCATTGTGTTGTCTTTGTTCTGGCAGTTACCCCAATGTCAACATTCACAACTTTACCACAAGCTGGAGGGATGGAATGGCTTTCAATGCACTGATACACAAGCACAGGTATGTGTGGGGAGATGTCCTGATGGGTTTTGAAAGCTGGGATTGCTGAAGAGTGCATGGTGTTTTGAAGTTACCATGCAGCTTGATTTTAAAATCTGTGGGGAGAAGGAAGTTGAAGAATTACTTTTACAGCAACTTGCCTTCTGCTTTTTCACTCTTGTGTTTGCTGTGAGCTCATCTGGGCAACAGCTTCTCATACTGCAAGTTGCGTTTCGTTTCAAGAGAATAAATTATACACACTGTTGTTTGGTTCTGTGACTGACTACACTGGAGGAGAAGTCTTTATACCTTACCTTACTGCGTAGCCAGTTACGAGTTCTGAATTCACAGTCCAGAATTCACAGTCCAGGAGAGTGGAATGCAGTGGCAGACTGAAGGGGAAAAAAGTCACTGGGCTGGGATTATAGAATCTGGTGCTACAGTTGGACACAGCTTTAGTGCCACTCATTGGTGAGCTTGGGTGATGTTAGTGGGATGGCTTACATGCTCACCTTGTCAGGAGGAGAGACTGACTTCCCATAGCTGTTCACTTGCCTTTGACCCTGCTAAACTTTGTCCCTGGTAAACTGTTGTTATTTTTTGTCATGGGCTAGGTTCTGCTGCCTTGCTAACTGCTAGGTGTTACTTCATTCTTTTAATTCTCACACTGAAATGCACAGGGGTACTGGGCAAGTGAAACCTTGGCAGCATGAGAGGCCAGGTTTCATTCTATGTCATTTGTTCATTGAAGGTGGATATGCTGTGCTTTGGCAAATCTAATGAATTTTTCATCCTGTCTAGGCCTGATCTGATTGATTTTGACAAGCTGAAGAAATCAAATGCACACTACAATCTGCAGAATGCTTTTAACCTTGCTGAGCAACACCTTGGTCTTACTAAGCTCCTGGACCCTGAGGGTAAGAATTCCTACAGTTTTAACACTTTGCAGCTCTTTGTGGGCTCTATTCTCCCACCTTGTCAGAGGATGCTGTTTTGTGATAGCTTTTTGCCTTGAAGAGCAGCTAGCAGGATGCTGCTGACTCACTCAGCGATACAGCCAGAGAGGGAAGGAGAGAGTGCAAGATGTCTCCTGCAGAGGACTGAGCAGTGGAACCAAAACAGCCCTAAATTCAGAATTTATAATCCCCCATCACTGGATTGCCATGTATACAGATCACTGGACTGGCCATGTATATATAAAATCATTCCAATTAGAGGCATCCTTCTGGTGTGCTCTGAAAAAAATGTTTTTGTTTCTCATCCTGAATCAGAAGATGACTAATGTGGATTTCACCCAGTAGTGAGCCATTTCTTTCAGACTCTTGGTGAGATTTATCCCAAGCATTTGTGAGGCTGTGCACTCACACGTGTTGGAAGGAATGCTCACAACTCCAGGACAAAATTTTTCTGTCACAGGGCAAATAAATAGAGGCCATGTGTCTGGGCAAGTTTCTTCTTGCTTGTTTTCCAGTGCCTCGTAATTGCTACAGAAAAAAAAAATGATTTGTTTTCCTTCTGTGTATCTCAGAATATTTGCCTGGACAGACATGCCATTTGTTTTGCATTTCTCCACATACTGATAGAGCACTGAAGATGTCAATTAGCAGTAGGTCTGCTGACTCACATGGACATTAGGGAGGTTGTTCAGCCATGCAGTCTGTGTCAAAATCGTGAACCAGATGCTAAGGCCCAAAGATCTCCAGCCCCCGGTTTAGCCATGGTCTGCACTGAGGTGGATAAAGGAATACTTCTTAGTGACAGAGTGTACAACATGGGGTAATCCAGAACCAGTCTAAAGCTGCTGAATACGTTTCTGATCAGGACATAAATCTTAGGACTTGAGCTGCCACTGAACCCATATCTCTGACTCTCGAACCCATTCTTGTTGGATTATTAGCTTTGTTGTTTTAATCCATGCCCTCCCACTGTGCTAAGACAACTGTTGTTTGCTTTGCAGATATCAGTGTTGATCATCCCGATGAAAAGTCAATCATCACCTACGTGGTGACATATTATCACTACTTCTCCAAAATGAAAGCTTTAGCTGTTGAAGGAAAACGCATTGGAAAGGTTTGCTAATTGAAGTTATAAGTTATTGCAAAGCAATTTAAATCTTTCTGATTTTTTGGTTTTTTTCCCTCTCGAGTGTTAAACCTTAGAGAGTCCACTGTATGGTAGTTTTTAGTTTTGCTTTTGAAATGCATTTTGAATGTTAAATATTCCCATATGATCACGAGGAGTACTTAATTTCCAGCTGCCTCTTATTAGAAAACATTTGGCTGGTGTTTTATTTTTGCTTGTTAATTTTGCATCATTGCTGCTTTGCCTTTCCCATTAGCTGCTCCTCACCCTCTGGGTCTTCTGTCTCTTCTGAAGCCCAGAAAAGTCTCTCATTTAAAAAACATGTTGTTGTTCTCTGCCCTTTGGCAAAGCTGCCCCTGTCTTTACAGCTGGCAGACTGGATGTGAATCCTGTTGTATGCTTCTGCTCTGCCCCTCTGTTGCCTTGGGATTAGGGGAATTCAGCACCAAAAAATGCAAAGCCCTTATACCTCAGGGAACACGGGCCCTGTAGTGCTCAGGGGTGAGCGCCTGATTCTTTAAGTAGCTTGCTGGATTTCACAGAATCACAGAATCACATAATTGCCAAGGTTGGAAGGGACCTCAAGCCCTTAGGTGACTCTGAAGTGTGCTGCCCTTGTTACTCATCTTATTTTGTGCTGCTTGTTGCAGGTGCTTGACAATGCCATTGAAACAGAGAAAATGATTGAAAAATATGAATCGCTGGCTTCTGACCTTCTGGAGTGGATTGAGCAAACCATTATTATCCTCAACAACCGCAAATTTGCCAACTCACTTGTTGGTGTGCAACAGCAGCTGCAGGCATTCAACACCTACCGCACAGTAGAGAAACCACCCAAGTAATCTTAATCTTAGCTTAAAAAAACAGTGGTCTTGTTTTGTTCAGTCAGTTGTTGATTTAAAAAAAATACAAACGCATAGAAGTAATTTTAATCTTGGCCGAAGAATTTATTTTTCTGAGCATGACTAGATATCACATTTCTAATGGGCACTGACCATTACTGGATTCTATTTGTTTTATGCTATTTGATATGCATGTAGTAATAACAGTAGCAATAATAATTGAAAACAAGTGTGCTGTTTGCAGGATCTCATGGTACTGGAAGCTATCATTTCACAGAGGTGCCTGTCTTGCAATACAAACAGTAATAGTATACCATACTGGTATGGAAATATCACTCGTCATGCTCACTAGCAGCATATAATACCAAGACACAGCTATTAAAAGGCTCTTTCTGTTTTTCCATAATTAAGAGGAAGTGTGTCTGGCTTCGTAAAAGATAGCCTTGCTTGCTAAAAATGATATAACCAAAGCCATGCAGTTTGTTTCTGGAGAGTTTATTTTAGCATTACGTTATCAGATCTGTTTATTATTTTTGTCTAATATAAGTTTTAATGGATAATAATTACAATCAAAAACATTACAGAATATCCAGGCATCCTCTAAATTGCAGTCTATTCCCCAGTGCCTATGCTGTTTGTTTGTTTCCCAGGCATACAACTCAGGGAAAAGAGTGGGAAGAGTTTATGGGGTGCAGTGGGCTCTAAACAAAACTTCAGTTTCTTGGTTGATAAAGTAGGACAGCACACGTAATAGAGTAAGAAAATATGCAGCCTTCTATGCCTCAAAGAGGTTTAAATCTAAACAGACAGACAGCTGACTTCTGTGAAGGAGTTTGTTTGTTTGTTTCTGCTTGACCCAGCTGATTGCAGGGGTGGGGGGCTATTTTTACTGCTTTCAGCTTTCACACAAGATTCAGGTGTTTATCTCAGTACTCCATTCATGTCAATATTTTAAGGAAGTGCTTTATAATGCCTTGGTAGCCACGAAGGCTTTATTGTAACACTATTCCTTTGGAAAATTTTGTTTAGGTTTACAGAAAAAGGAAACCTGGAAGTGCTGCTTTTTACCATCCAAAGCAAAATGAGAGCCAACAATCAGAAAGTATACATGCCAAGGGAGGGCAAACTCATCTCTGACATAAACAAGGTAAACTGAGACAGCCCATCCTTTGTGACTCAGTTGGTTTTTCTTTTCAGTGTCTGTTTCTGCAGTCTTTGCATGCTGGGATGGTGTGAAGATAATATCTGCTATCTCTAGGCCTCATAGGCCTCTTACAGTAGGGACTGTAAGATGGGACAGGTGAGGGGATCTTTTCCCTTATCTTAAACTCACTGATATGAGCTGAGACCCTGGATGGCTTCAGTATTTCTAAGCTCTTCCTCATGTGCAGAAGAAAAATGTGCAGTAGTTCTGAGCAGTCAGTTACAGATGTAGTAGCTCTTGTTCCTCCGGGGTCCTGGCTATTAATCAGCAGAAAGTAGCAGCAATATTAGGTATTGCATCCTTCCTCATTTAGTTTTGATGAGATGCGTCCTAACAAAGCTCCCGAAAAGAAAAAGGTTGTTTGAGACCCAGCAGAGCCAAGCACAGCAGCAGGCAGCCTGTGTCATTCAGGGTTATGCAATGCCTCTGCTTTCCATGGCTCCAAGCAGGGAGCAGAACTGGCCTTTATCTGCCTTTCAGCCCTTCTGTCCACAGCATGGGAGAGTAAAGGAAGTATTGTGACTCATGTTGTGGGTTCTCGTTTGGGATTTAAGTAGCTATTTTTTATGCTGGTGCACCAACAGAGCTGCAGCAGAGCTGACAAACTCTATCAAGGATAACAAACAGCTTAAAACTGTGAGCTTTCCTTATTTGAGTTTGATCATGTTTGGCATTCCCAGAGCAGCTGTTCTGGGTGTCTGTGGCCTCAATCTGCATCCTAGAGAGCAGTAAACTGCATGACTCTACTGTTTGCATTAAGCTCCTGTGTCTGTGAATGCCTAAAATACTTTGAGTTTCAGGCAATTTCACATCTGTTAGGATTTAGAAGAATCTGGGGTAGTTTGTGTTTAATTGTGGGTATTTTTGTTGTTTGTATAGAAGATCTGAAAGGTGATTAGTTGGCTTTCAGTGTGCTTCTAAGACTTTGTTTTTATAGTATTAATGCTATGCGTGTGAGTAACTTCTTGCTTTAGGGGAAAAAAGGACTCCGATGCAGCAAAAGAAATTTGGTATTTGTTTTCCTTTCCAATGAGGATGTGATAACAACAGCTGTAAACTGATTTTACACACAAATATCTAATTGTCATGTCCTAAAGGAAAAAGATAGAATTCCTTCTTTGAGAGTAGCACTTAGAAGATTTCGAAAGAGTTGCTCTCTTACATGTTGAAGCCAGGTGGTTTACCTAAGGTTCAGTGGAGGCAAATAACAAACGAACTCAAGAAAATGCATCTGAGATAAATAAGGCTTATACCTCTTGCTCAAAAAAGGAATGAATGAATGGAGATCAAAGTTTAAGACTGTATTAGCAGACAAGGTGTAAGGCCAGCCAATATAAACCAGATATACTGGCACATAAGTAAATCAGCCAATTCTGTGAAACTTGGATGAAGTGACTTCAGTACTGATCTCCTGTGAAACAGACATGATTTATTGTATGAGTGTGTATTTAGAAGGCGAATGTTTGTTTTTTACTTTTTTTTTTTCTCCACATCTTCAGGCCTGGGAAAGACTGGAAAAAGCTGAACATGAAAGAGAACTGGCACTGCGAAATGAGCTCATCAGACAAGAGAAACTGGAACAACTTGCACGCAGATTTGATCGCAAGGCAGCTATGAGAGAAACTTGGCTGAGTGAAAATCAACGTCTAGTTTCTCAGGTGCCTCTTTCAGAAATTGTCTGTGTGACTTAAATGATTCCAAGTACTTAAAGGTCACAGTTCTTGCAAGGAGAATGTTTTTTTCTCCTATGCCACTTATTTTACTGAATCTATGTGTATTTATATGTATTGTATGTCTGTGTAAATGTATTTTTAGAGTATATATTACTGTCCTATCTTTAATGCATTTGGCATACCCATTCTTGGAATCTATCAGTCTGTAGTCAGGAGAAACTCATGGAAATAAACACCCACAGTTGAGATTTTTTATACCTGAATGTTCAGGTCAGTTCAGTGGAATTTGTTATTATTTACTAGAGATGGATTTAAAACAACAACAAAAAAACCCAAGAAGATCCTGATGGCCGCTGTGATTCTTTCCCCAAAGCTTATGTCTCTGATTTTATCAGAAGAGTTTTCAGAGCATTTTGAGATCCTCAGTTGCTAACAAGTGTGTTCTGCACAATCAGAAATCATTTTTAAGTTTGAGCATGCCACTGCTGAAGAACTGTCTCTGTCGTTACAGGATAACTTTGGCTTTGACCTTCCAGCAGTAGAGGCTGCAACGAAAAAGCATGAGGCCATTGAAACAGACATTGCAGCATATGAAGAGCGAGTCCAGGCTGTGGTTGCAGTTGCAAAGGAGCTTGAGACTGAAAATTATCATGATATCAAACGCATCACTGCAAGAAAGGACAATGTTATACGCCTGTGGGAGTACCTCCTGGAGCTACTCAGGGCACGAAGACAACGGCTGGAAATGAATCTTGGCCTACAAAAGATTTTCCAGGAAATGCTATACATTATGGACTGGATGGATGAGATGAAGGTAGATGTTATCTATCTGAGAACATGGAATAAATATTCTAGAGAGGTGTACATGTCTTTTCTTTGGTAAATTTTTAAGACTCGTTTTGCCTTTCTGGTTTAGTGGGCAAATTCATAAGCAGTGAACAAATTCCTTATGCCTATAAATGATGATGTTTTTTAAAAAATGAAGATTAAAAACAGTAAGGAAAAGGAACAGGCTTGCTCCTGTAGAAAGCCTCTTTTCATATTCATGCCACTGTGATAAGGGCCAGAAGCTTTGGTCAGGCTTAGGTGAGGGTGCAGATTTTGGTGAAAGGGAGTTAGATGAAATATCTTCAGTGCTGCTTACATGGGAATCTACTCACCTCTTGATCACTGTGCTTTAAAAAGCATGAAATATTTTCCTGTGTGTTCTGCTGGGACCTTAGAAAGGCAGGAATTCTAACTTTGTTCTTGTCCTTCAGCCCGCAGAACTTGTAAGCTGTCACAGGAAAGTTGTGTGTAGTTCAGTGGCAGCTTAAGGTACCTGGACAGAGTGCATTGTGTTGGTTCTGCTGAGCTAACTCAGCTTCTCCGTCTCAGACTTAGAACCGTGTTAGAGAGCACAGTCAAGTTCTTCATGGTTATTAGTGATTTGAAAAGTTGGTTCAAATTCACATCAGTCGTGTCCCCAGAATTTTGCAATAATTCTGCTTATGTTCCTGGTGTTACTTTGGATTTAAATCACTGTAAAAATAGAGGGCATTATAAGGCACAAGGGAGTCATTAAGAAACAAATAGCTTATGGCCTTCAGCTCATTTTACTTGCCTTTTACATTTTGATCAGGTGCTTCTGCTGTCACAAGACTATGGCAAACACTTGTTAGGAGTCGAAGACCTGTTGCAGAAACATGCTCTAGTGGAAGCTGACATTGCTATTCAGGCTGAGAGAGTGAGAGGGGTCAATGCATCTGCTCAGAAGTTTGCCACCGATGGAGAAGGTAACTAGCAGCCAACATGTCCTTCTTAGATGTAATTATATATGAGGTTCTCCTTGAGCCTTTTTAGTTCTTCACGGCACATTATGTTGAGTTGAATAAGAAAATCCACAATTATTTGTTCCTTTTCTCCCTGTGTCAATGATTAATTCAGCCAGGTAACTCACTCGAGATTTCAGTTTGCCTAGAATGTCACATTTTTAACCAGCAGCTGCTGTAACTTTGTAGCATTAATTCCATTTTGTGTTTCTAATACAAACATTAAGAAATCATGAAATTGAGTGTGGTATTTTCCCCAATTTATTCTAATTCAAAGCAATTCCAGTAAATTAATGACATTAGCTAAAGTTTAAAGTAATGTTTATTTTTTGTAATATAAATCTGGAGTGGTGATTTTTCTTTAACTGATAAGTTTATGAATATCTTTTTCATTTTTTTAAGTTTTTGTCTTTTAGATCTTTTTAAATTCTGAATGAAGTCTGGGTAGTTCCATTGTTTCAGGAAGCTATCGATTCTTTACTGGAAACTTTGCAGATGGAGCTATCAGGAATTAAGAGCTCACATGTATGTCCCGGATGTAGAGGTGAAAATTGGTGGGGCCTTGTTGTAACCTACATTCTCTATCTGAACAGGTTACAAGCCATGTGACCCACAGGTTATTCGGGACCGCGTCGCTCACATGGAGTTCTGTTACCAAGAGCTGTGCCAACTCGCAGCTGAGCGCCGGGCCCGCTTGGAGGAGTCGCGGCGCCTCTGGAAATTCTTCTGGGAAATGGCTGAAGAAGAGGGTTGGATCAGGGAGAAGGAGCAGATCCTTTCATCTGATGACTACGGGAAGGACCTAACCAGCGTCGTCCGTCTCTTGAGTAAACATAAGGCATTTGAAGATGAAATGAGTGGTCGCAGTGGCCACTTTCAGCAGGCGATAAAAGAAGGTGAAGACATGATTGCGGAAGAGCATTTTGGGTCTGAGAAAATCAAAGAAAGAATTAAGGATATTCGGGAGCAGTGGGCTAACTTGGAACAGTTATCTGCCATTAGAAAGAAACGTCTGGAGGAAGCCTCTCTCCTTCACCAGTTCCAGGCTGATGCTGATGACATTGATGCGTGGATGTTGGATATCCTCAAAATTGTCTCCAGCAATGATGTTGGCCATGATGAATATTCCACTCAGTCCTTGGTTAAGAAACACAAGGATGTTGCTGAAGAGATTGCAAGCTACCGGCCAACCATTGACTCGCTTCATGAACAGGCAAAGGCTCTACCACAAGAGCATGCCGGGTCTCCAGATGTGCAAGGCAGGTTGTCTGGGATAGAAGAAAGATACAAAGAGGTTGCTGAGCTGACTCGGCTGCGTAAACAGGCTTTGCAGGACACCCTTGCTCTTTATAAGATGTTCAGTGAGGCAGATGCTTGTGAGCTTTGGATTGACGAGAAAGAGAAGTGGCTGAATAATATGCAGATCCCAGAGAAACTGGAGGACCTGGAAGTGATCCAGCACAGGTGAGAATGGCTTTACCAGGAACTCTGGGGAATACTGGATGGAAATTTTGTTTGCACCGGCTACCTTTGTCAACTTGCCTGTGACTTGAATTCTCTAATGCCTTTGTGATTTTTATTTGTTTTTTCCAGATTTGAAAGCTTAGAACCAGAAATGAACAATCAGGCTTCCCGTGTTGCAGTAGTGAACCAGATTGCAAGACAGCTAATGCATAGTGGCCATCCAAGTGAGAAGGAGATAAAAGCACAGCAAGATAAGCTCAACACAAGGTAAGTGCAGGCCTAACACTCAGGAAAATGTGACACTGGATGAAGAAAATACAGTGGGATCACTAGTATTTCTTATGTCTTTTTTAAATATATTCTGGTATTCTTACCTCAAATATCTTCAAGGAAACCTTTAACTATAAAGCTTCAAAAGCAAAGAGATGTGTCTTTGCAATATTTGATTAACGGGTGGAATTCTGCAATTAACTTTAACCACGTCCTCAGTGTATCAGTACCCCAACTTGACAGGTGGAAGCTTAGCATAGTGGCTATTATGATAAAAAAGAAACCAATGTAATATCTTATCTAAATTAAATCATTTTCTGGCTTCACAGTCCACTGAGAGGGTGTGTTTAGTGTGAAAATCAGAGGTAGCTAGCAATTTCTCACTTAAGGAAAAATTATACTTGGAAGGACTCATTGTTGCTGATACTTGGCATATTCTAATAAATGCCATAGCTTTGTTAATAGCTTTTTTGATACAACTATTAATAATATGGAAAGGACTGAAAATAGCATGAATAAGTTAGGTTATTTCATGGCTTCACAAGCTGATCTGAGTAACCGCTCACTCAGTAGTGTTGCTGATACTCTTTTCCCTTAATGTACACAAAGTCTCGATTTATCTGCCTTTTTCTCCTCATAAATTTCAGATGGAGCCAGTTCAGAGAACTGGTAGACAGGAAGAAGGATGCTCTGATCTCTGCCTTAAGTATCCAGAATTACCACCTTGAATGTAATGAAACCAAGTCCTGGATCAGGGAGAAAACCAAAGTGATTGAATCCACTCAAGATTTGGGTAACGATCTGGCTGGAGTGATGGCTCTGCAGCGGAAGCTGACAGGCATGGAACGTGACCTGGTAGCCATTGAAGCTAAGCTCAGTGACCTGCAAAAGGAGGCAGAAAAGTTGGAATCAGAGCATCCTGACCAGGCACAAGCTATCCTTTCACGGCTTGCAGAAATCAACGATGTATGGGAAGAAATGAAGACCACCCTGAAAAACCGGGAGGAGTCTCTTGGAGAGGCAAGCAAACTGCAGCAGTTCCTGAGAGATTTGGATGACTTCCAGTCTTGGCTATCCAGAACACAGACTGCAATCGCCTCCGAAGACATGCCAAACACACTGACAGAGGCTGAGAAGCTGCTCACTCAACATGAGAACATTAAGAACGAAATCAACAATTACGAGGAAGACTACCAGAAAATGAGGGACATGGGTGAGATGGTGACACAAGGGCAGACTGATGCTCAGTACATGTTCTTACGCCAGCGCCTACAGGCTTTGGACACTGGATGGAATGAACTTCACAAAATGTGGGAGAACAGGCAAAATCTCCTTTCCCAGTCTCATGCCTACCAGCTCTTTCTCAGAGATACCAAGCAAGCAGAAGCATTTCTTAACAACCAGGTAAGTGATCGAGATCCACTTTGTTTCATTTATCATAGAATCATAGAATTCTCATCAAACTCATTTCCCCACATCAACATCATATACTGCAAGGGGCTAACAAACGAGATTGTTCAGCAGCAGAGCTAAGAATAGATATATATATATATACATATTTTTTTCTAACTGCAGTTTGCTCTTTGTATTTACTTCTATCTGTTCTTAGGAGGCCTTTCTTTTGATGTGTGGTGAATCTATTTACAGAGTATACAATACAGTCTGAGTGCAGTACTTTTATCTCTCTGATTTGTGTTTCAAACACAGGAGTATGTTTTGGCACACACAGAAATGCCCACTACTTTGGAAGGAGCAGAAGCTGCTATTAAGAAACAGGAGGATTTCATGACCACCATGGATGCGAATGAAGAAAAGATCAATGCAGTTGTAGAGACGGGCAGAAGGCTAGTTAGTGATGGGAACATTAACTCTGATAAAATCCAGGAGAAAGTGGACTCTATTGATGACAGGTAAGGTCAGACTGATAGCAGAATGTAGCTGTTTGTGTTTCATTTCTGTTCTCTGAGAGACAGTATTTTATTGGAATCAAGAGGCAAAGTAACATGTTAGAAAACGTCTGTTGCAGACTGTTTTCTTTGTCCTGTGTAGAAGTAGAAACTGTAATGTTTCAAAAATGTGCTTGGCTACCTTAATTAAATGTTACCTCTCCCATTTTCTAGAGACTTATTAGGGAGTGAGCTCACTACGCAGGATTTGGCTACAGGAGTGTTGCCACATACTTCTTGGAGTATTATCAGACTTCATTCTCTAGTGGAAGCTGTAGCAGTAGCTATACTTGATTTTACAAGCCTTAAATTTCCTCTGCTATCTCCTAGCTGATTCAATTACAATAATATATTCCTGTCCTTCCCCTGGGGAAGGAACGAGTCTCTTCAAAAGTGTAATTGGCATTTTATCAACCCCACCCACTTGGCTTTGATCATGTTTTCCAAGTTGTCTGGCCCTTCTGAAATGAGATTAGAAAGCTTGGTACAAATGCAGTTTTCATCCTAGAAAAAGGTTTTTGCTTTGTCTCTTTGGCTGTGGTGTGACTGCTGTAGATGTTTTAAGAGTTTCATTTTCTTTTAGAACCGAATGTTCAGTTTTGATGGCTATGATTTATAGTTCTGTCTTCATTTGGTTTGAATAGTAGTGGAATCTTTCAAAGTGGTTTTCAGCCATGATCATCAGAACACAGCAGTAAGTTCCTGCAGAATTTTTATGTCAAATGCTACTGACCACCTTCTGTCAGACTTGCATCCTTCTGCAGCTAGGAAGCTCAGGCTGCCAAGTGCTTCTATCTTCGAAGAGCAACTGAACTGAAGCAGTGCAGAAGATGTTTACTAGAACAGGAAAGGTGCAACATTTCACACCATGTGTGTACCTGCTTTAGCTGTGGCCCAAGGCTTTAAAAAAAGGTGAATGTTCCTGTTCCCAGAGCTTGTGTGAGTCCTCTGGCATTCTAACCCCTAGGATAGCTCACGTTTTCATTCTCTGGCCAGCTTGACTCTCTTTAGATTCTGACCAGAATCTGCAAAGACCAGAAAAAGGAAATGATGTGAAAGCAACCTAGGATCTGAGTTTGTTCACTTAATTGGGTTTCCAGCCACGGCAACTTAGATCCCAAGTCCAGGCATATGCAGGTCTCTTTATGTGACGATAACAATTTCCTTTTCTGGAAGACAATGCTCACAGATAAAGGAAGCACTTACATGTGCCTTTTGTTCAACACTGGAACACAGTGAGCTTATCCAGTCAGTACCTTCGTTTTTTCTCCATTTCCTTAAAGCAGTGATGTGTAGAGGGGCTCCTTCTGCCCATCACTGTGGTACTCTGACCATTTCCCCAGCACAGCTTCTCCTCTGTGTCCCTGTGGCACTCTGGTCAGCCACCTGGGCTGTCCTGTCTGCAGCACGTGTGCTTCTCCCACTCAGAAGGATGGTTGAGTCTTAGAGGCTGTATATTTTTTTTTAAGCTCACTTTTGTTTTCAACGCATTTCCTCAATTCCAAAGCTATTTCTGCAGACTGCTGCAAAAACCATCCGGTGCACTGCTATCCAGGAAATCCGTGTGATTGCTCTCTGAGCCTGTAAGGATGATAAGCCTCAAGAACAAAGCCTTAGGGCTGGGTGTAGTGGGAGTGGTAGCAAAGGAAGCCTCTTTGGTTTAACAAAAAATTGCTCTCCCAACCAAGCTCCTGTCTTTTGTTATAGCAAAAGACAAAACCAAACAAACTCAAATATGTGCAGTGGCTCCATGCTTCCCGTGCTCTTTGTAGTTTTTTATATTGTTAATAGTGGCTTTTTTTACAGTAATGCTTGCAAGCTAAGCCACTGTCCATTGAGAGAGCAGACAGCGTTTCAGGGCAAAGGCTTACCACATCAACAGGCATGGGAAGCGTCAGGAAGGAGAAGAGACTGCAGAAGCTGAGTGAAACTGTGTGGTAGGAGATACAACTTCTACACTATCTTTTAGTGGAGATCAAAATTAAAATAAATGGGCATAGGGACATGGAGAAAGCAAGAGAAGCAGAAGATGGGTTTGAATAAAGCTACCACAAGGAAAGAAAGTGAATTGGATCAAGTCATCAGCACACTTGTGGCACACAAGATGTGGTTATCCTGCCATAAAGTGGCAAATCCAAGTTTTGTGTTTGTACAACTTTCTACTCAACAGAGAAGTGAAATAATTTTTTCTCCTTGCCCGTTCAGAAAAGAGAATGCCTGCTGTTAGCTGGAACAATTAAATAAGTTAGAACTGCCATGCATATATCTCAGTGTTCTTAACAGGCAGTAGCATTCATGCTTTGTGTAAGATTTATTGGAGGCTTCGAAACCCACAGGTTTACAGTTTAACCACAAGAGATGTTGTCAGTTTTCAGCATTGTTAACCTTCTCAGGGGCCTCTGGGGAGGCAGTCTGGAAGCGTTATGGCAAATTTTGGTGCTCTGTTCTTGGAGTAATTTCAGTCAGACACATCTTCATGCTGAACATACATCATCTTCCTGTTTTAGATTCTTCATTATTATTGCCAGAAAAGGAAGGCACCCCATGCTCTGTTTCCTACCTTCTGTTTTCCTTGTAGGTCTAGCTTAGCTTGGACACTTGGATCTGAGGTTGTCTCATCACCATATACAGAGGGAAGTATCTATTTATTGTAAACCTGGACATTGCTGTAATTTAAGTAATATATGTGATTATTTACTTGAGAAAGCAGATGAATCCAAGCAGTCATTCTAAATAACTGGAATCTGAAGAGCAAACCATTCTGTGCTAGTGTGGGATTTTCTTCCAAAACAGTTGTAGCAAATCAGTAAGAGCATTCATTGATAACCCTGAGTGTGGCAGGATTAGGGGTTCCTGGCCCTTCCTTGCTGCACACCTCTCAGAAGGGCTTTAATAGTAACAACAGCAATCAGCAGTTGAACAGTCTTTGTTAACAAACTGCATGCATGAAGCTTTGAGCTCTTCTCCATCTCCAGGGATGCTGCAGTGCTCAGGGTGGAGCTGCAGTTTGGGCCATCTTGCAGCCCCTCTGTGCCCAGTAGGTTCAAGTGCAGCCAGGGAAGCAGCGTGACTGTAAGAAGAGAATTCTGGAATATGTTGCTGGAACTTGGAAAGAACGATTTAGGAAAAACAGACAAGGAATTAATGATGTTTAGATATAACCAGTCTTTGTAAGGAGAACATACTAAGTGGCTTCTTACAGCCATTTATTTCCATTAAGAAAAAAACACATCAATTCTGTGATGAAAATATAGGAATTCCTTCCTGTTCCAGCAGTTCCCATCCTCAAAATACCCCAACCACATCTTTGAGTATCCAGTTGAAACCTTGCCACAATTGGACTCTGTTTTTCTTCAGAGAATACTCATCACTCAGACTCACTCCAGGCCACCTTGGACAAAGAAACAACCTTTTAGTTACTTAGCTCTGGGCACCCAAGATCAGATGTATTTCACTGAAGGAAAAAAAAAAACAAAAGTGTTTCATCATCTGTATTATTTCCCTGCATGTTTTCCCTTCAAAGTTCACAAAGTTAGTGTTTCCAGCACTCTGTGGGAGATATTTTTGTTAGTTTCTTTTTAAACTCCAGATTTCTCAACATAAGAACTTGTCTGTTCACTCTTTATTCAAACCAGTGTCATGAAAATTCTTCTTTTACTTTCACAACTTGTGCCCTTTCCAGAATACTTGAGTCTAGAATGTAATCCACCCTTAAATCTATGAGATTATCATGATAGAATCACGCAAACAATTCCTTGCTTCATTTTAGCAACTGGAATACTGCACTGTATTTGCCCAAACGTATGTAAATGAGCCAAGAAGGAGCTGAATCAAACCCACTGATGTTAGCTACCTTGCAGTGGTTTTTCCTAAGGCACAATTTGTGTCCTTTCCTTTGTACTCTCTGATAACACCTGCCAAAACATCAAGATTACCTGGGCTTGGACTCCAGCCTCCTGCTTTGACAGCTACATGTGTCTTCCCTGCCATCTGATCTGTAACTCCACTGATTACAGCTACAGCTATACAGATGCTGCTTGTATTGAGACAATAGAGAAGCTGTTTGCAGTCCTTTGAAGAGTTCTCTCCTATTCCTCTGTCTACAGCCCTATTGCTTTTACGTAAAACTTATCCTCAGCTTATCCTTGTGCTTCTGAAGTCACTGCTCTCTTCCCAGAGCGTTTGCTCTGATGATTTGTAGATCAGGAAAAGTGGTAAGCCAGTTTTGTCAGCGTAATTTATGGCCCTCA
Organism: Phasianus colchicus; assembly: GCF_987193195.1. Taxonomy (NCBI): domain Eukaryota; kingdom Metazoa; phylum Chordata; class Aves; order Galliformes; family Phasianidae; genus Phasianus; species Phasianus colchicus. The sequence continues at coordinate 3,141,831 of NC_143437.1, read as the reverse complement.
AGAACATTGTGAGCCTCTGGAGATTTCTGCTAACGTGGATTTATTTAGCTATTGCTCTTATGTTCTGAGATCATCTTACAAATTGCCACCATATAAAATAATTTCCTACTCTCTATCCTTATTAATCTCATTCTACTACGTAGCACAGTGGCATTTTAAGAGCACAATGAATATGATCAAATCTTACATGGTGAGAAATAAATAAAAATCATCTTCTTTACTCTGCCTCCTCCATCTACATTGCTGTATAAATAACAAAGCTGCTGAATGATGGTGGTAGCTATTCCAAATGAAACATCAATCAAAAACACGTTCAGTGCTACGTGGGGAA